>NW_006299386.1:55450-85107 GCF_000327345.1 Myotis davidii | reverse complement strand
AGGCCCCCACCTGTGCACTAGGCCTCTATCCTATATAGTAATAGAGTAATATGCAAACTGACCCTAATAGCAGAAGGGCTGAATATGACTGGTCACTATGACACACACTGACCACCAGGGGACAGACACTCAATGCAGGAGCTGCCCTCTGGTGGTCAGGGCACTGTCACATGGGAGGAGGTCTGCTCAGCCACAAGCCAGGCTGATGGCTACCAGTACAGAGGTGGTGGTGGGAGCCTCTGTTGCCTCCTCAGCAACGCTAAGGATGTCCGAATGCAGTTTTGGCCTGCTCCCCGCTGGCAAGTGAACATCCCCCGAGGGCTGCTGGGCTGCCAAAGGGATGTCTGATTTCCGTCTTAGGCCCATTCCCCCAGGGAGCGGGCCTAAGCCAGCAGGTGGTCATCCCCTGAGGGGTCCCATACTGGGAGAGGGCACAGGCCGGGGAGGGACCTCACTTCCCTCCCGAGTGCACAAATTTTTGTGGACTCACCGGGCTCTAGTTTTTTTATAAATGGAATCATACCCAACAAAATAATCTGTGTCTTCATTTGCTCATGATAACATTTTTGAGCAATCTCTGCAGTTGAGAACATTAGTAGTCCATTTATTTGTATTGCTGAATTGTATTTCATTCCACTAATATACTAGGATTTTCTTTTTTTTAACCATTCACTGGTGGGTGGAAATTTCGGTCATTTATAGTTCAGAGCCTCTCCTGCCTAAACCTGCTATAAACATATATCAACAAATATTCCTGTGGGTATATATTTCATTACTCTTGGGTAATGATGGAAGTTAAACAGCTAAGTCATGGAATAGAAGAAAAATTTAAATTATAGCAATTACCATCAAGTTCTCCTAACTAGTTGCATAATTTTACATTTCCACCAGCATTATATGACAGTTCTAATTTCTCCACATGTTCAGTAATTCTCGATAATTTAAAAAATTCTAGTTTACATGTAGTTGCATATCATTATGGTTTCATTTTGCATTTTCTTGATGGGGTATGATGTTTACCATTTTTCATGTGCCTAGTTAACCATTCATGTTATCTTCTTTCATAAAGTGTCCAAAAAGTCTTTTGCACATTTGAAAAGGTGAATGTTTTGCTTTTTATTATTGAATTTTAAGACTTCTTTATATTTTCTAGATACAGTTCACTTTTTATACATTTGTAGCACATTGGACAGTGTGAATGAAGCATATATTATCACTTTCTTAATATTTTTTAAAAAGCATTTTTATTTTGTGAAATTTCAAAGTAACTTAACTAGTTTAAATTTCTCATATTGACTAAGTTATCTCTCCCTACCTCAAAAGATGGGTTTAGCATTAGCAGGTTTGCTCAGTGGTTAGAGCATTGGCCCATTGACTGAAGGGTCCTGGGTTCGATTCCAATCAAAGGCTTATACCTTGGTTGCAAGTTTGATTCCTTGCCCAGTTAGGATGTGTGCAGCAGGGAATCAATCAATGTGTCTCTCTCACATCAATATTTCTCTATCTCTCTGTCTTTCCCTCTCCCTTCTATTCTCTCTAAAAATAAATGGAAAAAATATTCTCAGGTAAAGGTTAACAACAACAGAAAAAAAGAAGGGATTAGGAATTTTATTTATTTCACAACATTGTAAATTTTTATATGATTTTTATGGATTTCTAATTAAATTCTTTGTGGGTCAGGAAATATACTCTATGATTTTAATTCATTTACATTTTTTCAGATTTGTTTTATGGCTTTCTATTATTGTCTGTTGGAAAATATTGCATGTGCACTTTAATAGAATGTGTTGTGGCATGTTTGCTTGTAATGCCCTAAAACATAATGAGGTCAAGTGTTTAAAATTGTTTAAGTTTTCTGTATCCTTAGTGAAGTTTGTCTGTTGCTCTTTTATTAATTTCTAGTAGGAGTGTACCAAAATACCCTATTATGAGTGAGGGCTTGTCCATTTCTTCTTTCTGATCTCTCACCTTTTGTGGCATCTATCTTTAAAGTTTGTTGTTACAAATATATACATTTTGAATTACCATGTCTGTTTAATAAATTGAAGCTTTTATAATTAAAAATACCCCTTTTGTATTGGGTTAAATTTCTTTTTCATGAAGTAGATTTTATATATTAATGTAGCCACTTTTGCTGACTAGTTTTTGAATCTATTTTGTATCATACTAGAGGCCTGGTGCACAAAAATTTGTGCACTCAGGGGGAAAGGGGGGGTCTCTCAGCCTGGCCTGTGCCCTCTCGCAGTCTGGGACCCCTCGGGAGATAACGACCTGCTGGCTTAGGCCTGCTCCCGGGTGGCAGAGGGCAGGCCCAATCCCTAGGTGCAGCCCCTGGTTGGGCTCAGAGCAAGGCTGATTGGGGAGGTGGGGTGCCGCCCCCTGTCATGCACAGAGCAGGGAGGATTGGGAGGTTGTGATGCCACCCCCAGTCATGCTCAGGGTAGGGCAGATTGGGAGGTTGAGGTACTGCCCCCTGTCACACTCAAGGCAGGGTTGATGGGGAGGTTGTGGCGCCACCCCTGTCATGCACAGAGCAGGGTCAATGAGGGGGTTGGGGCGCTGCCCCCTGTCATGCACAGAGCAGGGCCCATGAAGGGATTGGGGGGCTCCCCCCTGTCACTCAAAGATGGGCTAATAGGGGAGTTGGGGCACCGCCCCCTGTCACACACAGAGCAGGGCCGATCAGAGGGTTAGGGCACCGTCACTCTCTCACTCAGGGCAGGGCTGATGGGGAGGTTATGGCTCTACCCTGTCACACACAGAGCAGGGCCCATCGGGGTGGGGGGTGGTTTGGGGCGCCGCACCCTGTCACACACAGAGCCATAGGGCGATCAGAGCTTGGAGAGCTCCCCTGTATCAGGCACAGAGCTCGGCAGATAGGGAGGTTGTGGCCCCACCCCCTGTCACACACAGAGCCGCAGGGCGATCAGGGGGTTTGGGCGCTGTCCCCTATCACGCTGATCTTGGTGCCGGGAGGCCTCTCGGCTTCGCTGGTCCCGGTGCTGGGAGGCATATTACCCTTTTACTATATAGGGTAGAGGCCTGGTGCATGGGTGGGGCTGGCTGGGTTGCCCTGAAGGGTGTCCTGGATCAGGGGGGGGGTCCCCACTGGGGTGCCTGGACAGCCTGGGTGAGGGGGGATGGCTGTTTTTTTTTTTACCTGCAGGCGCAGAGGCCGGCAAGCCAGGCGGGGAACGTTGGTTTCCTCCGTCACTGAAGCAAGCAAGCCTCATGTTAGTTTCAAGCTTCCTGGCTACCATCCACCATCTTGGCTGGCAGTTAATTTGCATATCTCCCTGATTAGCCAATGGGAAGTGTAGCGGTTGTACGCCAATTACCATGTTTCTATTTTATTAGATAGGATTCCCTAAGATAGCTGATAAATTGACTTTATGTTTTTTAATCCTCACATGAGGATATTTTTCTATTGATTTTCAGAAAAAGTGGAAGAGAGAGGGAAAGACAGAGAGAAATATCTATGTGAGAGAAATGCATGTATTAGGTGCCTCCTGCACATGCTCTGACCAGGGCCCTGGTCGGAAGGGAGCCTGCAACCGAGGTACACGCTCGTGACTTGAAATAAACCCGAGAATCTTTGGTCCGCAGGCCGATGCTCTATCCACTGAGACAAACCAGCTAGGGCTTGACTTTACATTTTAATATGCCAACCCCTTGAATTAGAACTTCCAGTGCCCATTCAGAATTGTGACAGAATACATTTTTGTTGTTTTGTTGTTTTAAGCTACCCATTTTATGGTAATTTGTTAGAGCAGCAATAGCAAAATGATGTAATGATTTTAAGCCTCCCATCTTTCTATTTGCTGTGTATATTTTCTTCCCTTTTTCTTTGGTTACATATGTATTTTGCAGTATTCCATTTTGTCTCCACTGTTTGCTTACTAGCTGTATATATTTATATTTACAATGTGCATATTTTGTTTCATTTTAAAATATTCAACTTTAGTTTATCAGAACCTACTTTTATTTCAAATGTACTGCCATTTCACTCTTCCAGTTCTTTGTATTATTTTTAATACTTTCTAGTTCTATATATTTTATAAATATCATAATATATTATTGTTACTTGTTTCCAATCTTAATTTCCATTATTTTATATTTATTCGTTATTTCAGTTTTCTTTAATTTTTTGTATTTATTTATAATATTTGTGTTTTTTTTAATAAATTTAATGTATGGATTTATTCAGAATCAATTTTTTAAAATTTCTTTTGATTAAGGTATTACATATGTGTCCTCATCTCCCCATTACCCCCATCCCTCTCCCCCCACCACACACACACACTCATGCCCTCACCCCCCTGGTGTCTGTGTCCATTGGTTAGGCTTATATGCGTGCATATAAGTCCTTTGGTAGAATCAATTTTAATCATTTTTTTCCTGAGTATATGCCCTACTTTATTTTTTTAAATATGTTTTTTATTCATTTTAGAGAAACAGAGGAAGAAAGAGGGAGAGAAAGAAACATCTATGAGTGAGAACCACAAATTGGCTGCTTTCTGCATGCCCGGTACTGGGGATTGAGGCCACAGCCTGGGTATGTGTCCTGACCCAAAATAAACCAGTGACCTCTAGGTGCATGGGTCACCGCTCAACCAACTTAGCCACATTGGCCAAGGCACCATATTTTTTAATTCTTTGCATAGATTATAAGTTTTCTTGAAAACTGAACATTTCAGATATTTGTAGCAACTCTGGATTTTGCCACTTATTCTCCCTGAGGATAGTTGTTTTTGCTTTTAATTTTTTAAATTTACTTTAATTTTATTAATTTATTGACTTATTTATTTGCTTATTTCAATAACTTGCCTGGACTTGATTTTTGGAATTTGTTTTCCCTGCATTGTGACTGGTGTATAATTTCTTTTTATCTTTTTAATTTTTTATTCTGACTTTGTGGTGTTACTGCTTTGTTTGCATATCTTGGTGGTTAACCCACAATTGGAAAGATGTTATGCTTCAACAACTTAAGTTGATAAGGCTTCCAATTTCTGTCAGTAAACCTGTGTGTGAGTTAGAGACCATATTCAAAAAGGGAGGCTATTTCCAACTCTTACTTAGCTTTTACTTTCTCCTGGACACTCCCTGATCTCTCCTGCACATGTAAATAACTTCCTACTCAGCCTTGGGTACAGGAGAGGTCTCTCTAATTTCCAACATCCCCCACTAACTTTCTGGCTAGATTATGACCGTCCCAACAGGGATGCTAATCTCAGGTCATGGGATATTTTATTGTTTCCTACAAAGTTTGCTATACTTTCTGATAATACATTCAGACATCGGTATTCACCTTCTGCTCCAAATCAAGTCTGCCCCTTGGCAGTGAAGCTGTATTTTCTTTCTTTTCAACCTAAATATATTAATATTATAAAATCTAGTACAACAGGGCAGAAGTTGAGGTGAGAGGGTAAACAAGAATGGCCCTAGGCAAAAGACTACAGATTTCCACTGTCCTTACCCATTATTTAATAGCATTGTTTTGTTTGTATTAACAAGCACCAATTTAAACTTTGACTTTATTCAATTTTCAGATATGGAAAATTATGGGAATTTTTGGAGCATATTTTCCAGTTTATAATTTCTATTATTGTATTTAGCCTTTTGGATCCATCACAATTTTAAGTATGATTTTGAATTGAAAGAGTGATAGCAGGTATCTTACCTCATTCTGATTCTTGGGGGAAAGAATTAAATGTATTTTATCAGATTAAGAATGCCTGTTTCGCCCTAGCTGGTTTGGCTCAGTGGATAGAGTGTCATCCTGTGGGCTGAAAGGTCCCAGGTTCGATTCTGGTCAATGGCATGTACCTTGGTTGTGGGCACATCCCCAGTAGGAGGTGTGCAGGAGGCAGCTGATCAATGTTTTTCTCATTGATGTTTCTAATTCTCTATCCCTCTCCCTTTCTCTCTGTAAAAAATCAATAAAATATATTTTAAAAAAAAGAATGCCTGTTTCTCTTTCTAGTTTCCATCTACATCAGCTTGGTCATTAAATTTTTAAACTTTAAAAAATCATTGATTTGAGAGAGAGAGAGAGAGAGAGAGATTTATTGTTCTGCTTATTTATGCATATGGAGATGATGCTCTAACCAACTAAGTTACCCAGTCAGGGCTTAGTCATTAAATGTATGTTGAATTTTATAAACTACATCCAACTTCTATTGAGGAAGATTTTGTTTTTCTATAATCAATAAGAGTGTAGATTTATTTAGTTGATTTTATTGAAAATAATATTGTGTTTCTCAAAAAATGTCTAACTTGTTTATGAAGTCTTAGACATCTTATGATTAGCTTGGTTAAGATCTTTAATTTATTATTGTTAACATGATTTAATTTTTGATTCTGTGTTTTTGAGAAAGATGATCCTGAAATCATTTTTTATATTGGTTTCATAAAATACTTGAAAAATGTTAATAAATGAAAGAATTATTGGAAACTAGTATAAAATCTTTCATAAATGAAGATATAAATTCAACCAACAAACCATCTGCTCATGGAGATTTCTGCGTGGGAAAGTTTATAAGTGAAGTTTTATTTTCTTTATTGGATTTAGGATTATATACTAAGTATACTGTATTTATATTTATTCTGTGTCGGTTTTGTTAAATTGGGTTGTTTTTATGAGTGTTTATCTTTTTCATCTAAGTTTTTTTATAAACTTATTCATAATATATCCATTATTTGTTTAATATTTGACACATTGTGGATACTTAAAAATGTTGACCTATACTCAGAAAGATATTGATGTTAACTAATTTTAAGTTTTTTAAAGAAAAATAATTATTTGTTCTAGATATAACAATATGTTTACTATTAATGGATGAAAATAAAAATATATATTAAAATTGGTCTGTCACTCTGAAAGCTACTCATATTTATATAATTTTAACTTTAACGTTTTTTTCCTATACAATAGTAACTATATTAATATGGAAGATAATGGAGGTAGTATTGCTACTGACATCTTAAAATCAAGGTAGATAAAGATATTATTTCTACCTTTTAAAATATATATTTATTGCATAACTTTAGTAAATAGCATTTTTATTATACTGTCTTATATGATTTAATTTTAAATTCTCATTATAGTACTTTATTGTTACTCAGTAAGGACATTTTAATTCAATAAAATCTATTTTTTATTGTTTAGAATCAATGTTTATTTACTTATGTATTTATTTTTAAATACATTTTTATTGATTTCATAGAGAAGGGATAGGGAGAGAGAGATAGAAACATCAATGATGAGAGAGAATCACTGATCAACTGCCTCCTGCATGCCTCACACTGGGGATCAAGCCCACAAACCAGGCATGTGCCCTGACTGGGAATCGAACCAAGACCTTTTGGTTCATAGGTCAATGTTTAATCACTGAGCCATGCCAGCCAGGCTGAATCAATATTTATATATAAATAGTTTCTATATAATTAAAAATGTATTTTGAATTTTCATTTACTGGCAAGTTATAATGATGTTTCTATATCAGTATAGGAATTAGTAAGCAATTAAAAATTATGATCCATTTTTTTTCACAAATGTTATCTTTTTTCCACCTCATATGAGTCTTTGAAATTATATCTTATCAGTATTAAGATAATTTTATAACAGGAAACTGAGTTGCAGGCAGATTCTTATTTAAAAATAGCAAATATTAACCAAGATATGTTCTTAAATTCTTTGGGAATATCTGATCTCATTGCCCTCATGTAATATATACTTCATAATTAATAGAGACTGAAAGAGAGGTTTAAGATGGTGATATACCCTGCAGAATATGTGCATTCACTTTCAATATGGTTTCATCCTATACGTCAGCTTTGAAATACAAGCAATTAAAATTTTTACCTCAGCTCAGCAAAATCACAAACTACAAAAACTCAGAGACTTTCTAAGTTAACCATAGATAGCTGAAGCTAAAAGTGTGCAAACTTTGAATGATAATCTTATATTCCAAATCCTATTTTTTTCACAGTATAATAAGCAAAGAGAAATCCAATTTTATTAATAAATTATATAGCATATCAATGAGTTAATGCATAAACAAGCTATTCAATATCAAAACTAATACTAAGAATTGTAATATATTTCATATAAAAATTGTAAGCACATATTTACAGATTCTGACTTCTAGTTCCCTGAGTTCCACAGCACTGCCCACCGCTGAAGACTCATGCCCAAGAAGAATAAGTCTTATTCCAAAATGGTGGCAGAGTTAGTGCAAGCTACACTGACACCCTACCAGGACCAAACTGGAAGTCCAACTAAAATACAGAAAAAAACCATCCTCAATAATCAAGTGAAGACTGGCTGGAGGGAACCCTGATACTGAGGATGGAGAGTGGAGACGACGTGGAGACTGGCAGGAAGTAAAGAGGTGCTAAAGGGCTGGACGGGTTCCCATAGAGAGTAGCTGAAGTTCCAGAGAGATATCTCAGCTGTGGGAGATTCCCATTGAGAGAACGTGGATCAAAACCCCAAACTAGACTACCCAGCCTAGAACACCAGAACTGAGAAAGGTGACCACATAACATCTGGCTTTGAAAAGCAGCAGAGTTGCTGTCTTTCAGAGAGAGAAAGCAGGAAGTGTTCACAAGCTCTTAAAGGGCCAACACACAAAATTTGGTGAGTAGCCATTGACCTTGAGCTCTGGCAGAGGGAGTGTACTAGAGCTGTGTGGGCAGAAGCCAGGATTGTGAGTTCTGGGGTTAGACCGAAGAAATCAGACACCCCAATTTCCTGTGCAGAATCATTCACTCATGCTGCAAAGGACATCTTTCTCTGGTGGACCTTTGCTCTCCAGGTGGTTATTGCCTGGGGGGAAAGCAGTTGCCCCATCCATGCCCCTCTGTGGAGTTTCTGAAGCCCATTAAGAGACTCAAAATAAAAATCAGTCTGTAGGCAGAAACAATCAACTCACTATGTTGAAAAACCTCTTGTCCCACCCTGTGGTCTATACCCAGAGGGTAATTAAATCTGAATATAATCAGCCCAGCCTCTGTGGCTCAGAGGTTGTGCATGACCTATGAGTCAGGAGTTCATGGTTCTATTCCCTGTAAGGGCATATCCCCAAGTTGTGAGCTCAATCCCCCATGTGGGGTGCGAAAAAGGCAGGATATCAATGATTCTCTCTCATCATTGATGTTTCTATCTCTCTCCCTCTCTATATATAGATATAGATACACACACACACACATACACACACACTCTCTAGAGGCCCAGGGCACAAATTCATGCATGACTGGTGTCTGGCTGGCCTGGCCTCAATCAGGGTGGATCGAGGCTGGGCCTGTTGGGAGAAGGAGATGGCAGGAGGTTGGCTGGCTGGGGAAGGGGCCACTGGTGATTGGCTGGCAGGCCCTCACACACACACACACACACTCTCTCTAGAGGCCCAGTGCACAAATTCATGCATGACTGGTGTCTGGCAGGCCTGGCCTCAATCAGGGTGGATCGAGGCTGGGCCTGTTGGGAGAAGGAGATGGCAGGAGGTTGGCTGGCTGGGGAAGGGGCCACTGGTGATTGGCTGGCAGGCCCTGCCCCTGATTGGAGTTGGGGGACTGATTGGGGGTGGGGCTGGCCATGGGGAGGGGCTATGGGTGATGGGCTGGCCAGCCCTGCCCCTGAATGGGGTGGGGGATGCCGATTGGGGGCCAGTGACCTGGGGGAGGGGCCAAGAGTTGGGTGGCCAGTGAGGGGGCCAATCTGGGGCAGGGCCAGGTGAAGGGAGGGGCTGCAGGAGATTGGCTGGCCAGCGCCGCCCCCTATTGGGGTGGGGGTGTGTGATCAGGGGATGGCCAGCCAGGGGGTGGGGCTGTGGGCCTATTGTGGTGGGGCTGGCTGATGGGGGCACGGCTGATCGGGATGGTAGAGTCTGATCATGGGCAGGCTGGCAGGGAGGATGGGCCTCAAGGTAGGCCGCCAGTCCCACCCCCTGATTGGGGTGGTTCGCTAGCCACACCGGACATCATAGCAATTGGTTGTTAGGTCATTACAGCTGTTATGGTAGCTGCCTTTTTATATAGATAGATATAGATAGATATAGATATAGATATAGATATAGATAGAGATAGAGATAGAGATAGAGATAGAGATAGAGATAGAGATAGAGATAGAGATAGAGATAGAGATAGAGATAGAGATAGAGATAGAGATAGAGATAGAGATAGAGATAGAGATAGAGATAGAGATAGAGATAGAGATAGAGATAGAGATAGAGATAGAGATAGAGATAGAGATAGAGATAGAGATAGAGATAGAGATAGAGATAGAGATAGAGATAGAGATAGAGATAGAGATAGATATAGATATAGATATAGATATAGATAGATATAGATATAGATTTTTAAAAAAGTAAAAGACCAGAGCTGGTCAACAAAACAAACAAACAAACAAACGTAAAGACTAAATACAATCAGACTTCAGTCACAGGCAGGTCTCTGGGGGTTTTGAGCCCTTGAATGATCTAATTAAGAGTCCTGGGCTAGGAAAAGCAGACCTTGGTGTACATCTTGGTCCTTTCCAAAGGCACCCAGCCTCAGCAGAGGGAGCCCACAAGCTGTGAATTGCTGATAGCTCCAAACAGATTCCTCAGGGTCAGTCAAGAATAGTGTCTGACACAGTCATGCACTAGAGATTGGGAGTCTTAGCAAATCTACCTAATACATAGACACAAGCCCAAACAGGCAGCCAAAATTGGGGAGACAAAAAAGAAAAAAACTAAGCAAAAGAACAAGAGAATTCTCTAGAAGAAGAGTTAAATGAAATGGAGGTAAGAAATGTATCAGATATAGAATTCAGAATAACGATGGAAAGGATGCTCAAAGGCATGAGAAAAGACATGGTAACTGTGAAAACAGACCAGTTAGAAATAAAGAATGGCATTACCTTACTAAAGAACACATTGGGAGGAATACACAGCAGATTAATGGCAGCTGAGGATTGGATCAGTGAATTAAAAGACTAGGTAGAAACAATCACTCAATCATAGAACCAAAAAGTAAAAAAAATAATCCAACAATTAAAAACAGGACAGCAAAACAGGAGGACAACTTAAGAAAGCTATGGAACAACATAACAATTTTTGCATCATAAGAAGACCAGAATGGTAAGAAAGTAGGCAAAGTGTAGAGAACTTGTTTGAAGAAATAATGGCAGAAAACTTCCCTAAACTGGTAAAGGAAGTCACACAAGTTCAGGAAGCAAGAGAGTCCCAAGGAAGAAGAAGAAGAACCCAAACAGGCCCACTCCCAGGAACAACATAATTAAAATGTCAAAAATTAAAGACAAAGAGAGAATTTTAAAGACAGCAAAAGAAAAACTATTTGTTACTTACAAAGGAGCTCCCATGAAACTGTCAGATGATTTCTCATCAGAATTTCTACAGGTCAAAGAGGAATGGCATGAAGGATTCAAAGGAATAAAAAGCAAAGATCTGAAACAAAGATTACTATATCTAGCAAGGTTATCATTCAAAATATATGGTGAAATAAAGAACTTCACAGAAAAAAAAGACTAAGGATGTTTATTGCCACCTAATCAACACTGCAAGAAATGCTAAAAGGACTGCTGAAATAAGAAAAAAAAATAGAGAGAAACAGAAGCATAAAGAATTAAAATGCAATAAATAAGTCCCTATAAACAATAACCTTAAGTGTAAATGGATTAAATACTCCAATCAAAAGACATAGGGTGCTGAATGGGTACAAACACATGAGCCAAATATATACTATCTACAAGAGAGCCATCTCAGAACAAAAGACTCACACAGTATGTGAGTGAAGGGATGGGGGAAAATGTCTATGCAAATGGAAATGGGAAACACTAGGGTTAGAATAGTGAAGACTGACAAAATAGACTTCCAAATGAAGGCCGTCACACGAGACAATAAAGGTCAATGCATAATACCAAAGGGATCAAGAGGCTACATACCTGATAAACATATATGCACCCAATATAGGAGCACCAATGTATGTAGAAAAACTTGTGGAGGACATTGACACCCCACTGAATTCACTAGAGAGATCTTCCAGACAAAAAAAGATAAAGGAAACAGTGACTGTAAATGACACACTGGATTAGATGGATTTACTTGACATTTATAGAACACTAGAGGCCCAGTGCACAAAATTTATGCACTGGGGGACGGGGGTGTCCCTCAAACCAGCCTGCACCCTCTTCAATCTGTGACCCCTCAGGGGATGTCTGACTGCTGGTTTAGGCCCGATCCCTAAACCAGCACTCAGACTTCCCTCTCACAATCTGGGACTGCTGGCTCCCAACCGCTTGCCTGCCTGCCAGCCTGATCACCCCCTAACCACTCCCCTGCCAGCTTGATCAATGCCTAACCATGCCACTGCTGGCCCAGTCTCCCCCAACTTCCCTCCCCTGCTGGCCTAGTTGCCCCTAACTGCCCTCCCCTACTGGCCTGATCACCCACAACTGCCCTCTCTTGCTGGCCATCTTGTGGCTGCGGGCGCTGCCAGGTTTGAAGTTGTGGCAGTCAATTAGCATATTCTCTCCTTATTGACTGTGGGCGCCACCATACTTGCAACAGCATGAGGGTCAATTAGCATATTCCATCTTTATTAGATAGGATGGATCATTCTCAAAGATATATTTCATGTTAGGTCACAAAACAAGTCTTTACAAATTCAAAAATATTAAAATCTTATCGAGCATCTTCTCAGATCATGATGGAATGTAATGAGAATTCAACTATAGTAAAAACATTCAAAAACATTCAGACACATGGAGACTAAATAGTATGTTATTAAACAATGAGTAGGTTACTAATGAGATCAAGAAAGAAATAAAAAAACTTCCTGGAAACAAATGAAACTGAATGCACAACAACCCAAAATCTCTGGGACACAGCAAAAGCAGTCCTGAGGAAAGTTCACAGCACTACAGGCCTAACTCAAAAAACAAGTAAAATTCGGTTTCAGGTTTGACCCCAATTGGGGCATATAGGGAAGTCACCCCAATTGATGTTCTCTCTCAACTCTCTCTCTCTCTCTCTCTCTCTCTCTCTCTCTCTCTCTCTCTCTCTCTCTTTTCCCCTCTCCATAAAATCTATAAGCATATCCTTAGGTGAATATTAAAAAACGAATAAAAACAAAACAAATAAAAAACCCCAGAATTAACGCAGAGTAGGAGAAAATATTCTTACCCTTAAAATCATGAATCAACTATGTATCTTTAGACACTGAGTACAGTAACCTTACCCATATACTCTTCTCTGTATTGCTACGGTTGAGAACCTACAAATTATGTATCCCAGAACCCCTTCCCAATAAAATTCTCCAAATTATTACAGACAGAAACTAGGATTGGATACCAAAAGGCAGGAGGAAAGAGCAATTGTTTGTGGTTATTGTTATGGGAGTAAGTGGCAGGATGATGACAGACCCCAGCATTTTGAGCAGAGGATGTATACTTTGTGCAGGTCAAGTCTGAATTCAAATAAAATAAATGAGAGCGCGAGAGAGAAGCCTGTCTAGCAGGTGCAGGAAAATTTGTGCTAAAACTATGAGATCATATTTATATTAGTCAGATTAGCTAAACATTAAAATACTACTAGTAAACATTAACAAGGATGTGGAGAAACCCAAACTCATAATCACTGGTACAAGCACTGTGATATGCAACTGGAAAGCATCAAGTAATTCGTTTTATGTTAAGAAATTTGTATTAGAACATTAATTAAACACATTGTGGTTGAAAAATGAAGTTAGAATTTTAGCAACAATCTTTGTAGATAAATATGTATACTAAATATCCACAAATATAATTTCTTATTCACATATGGAAATGAGGGATCCGTAACTTGATGAGATTGATGATTATCCTAATATATAAAAACCCTGGGTCCGTCACATCCACAATGACCGGAGACTTGATCTAAGGCTCAGGCTGCGTGCACAGCAGGCTCTGGTGGGTGGGGACTTGTGGCAGCGGAGATGGGGACACAGAGGCGAGGCTAGCACTCACTCACCCACACTGCCCACCTGCACAAACACACACAGCACCCACCAGCTCACAGCCTTTTCTCCCTTTCTTTCCCTCCCTCCTAGCTCGCTCTTGAAGCTTCTTTCAGAATGAGGAAACAAAACAGACTGGGCCTGAAGAGGCCTGAATGGAAGGGAGGGCGGGCAGAGGGTGGAGTGGCCACCACTGGCCCCAATTCCTCCCAGCTGGGAAAGAGGAAGAGAAAGATAGGGAGGCAGGGAGTCCTGGAGGTCTGCTGAGTAAAGAAAGGGAGACAGAGACTGGGCGAGATAAGGCCTGCAGGTGAGAGCAGTTGGAGGCAAGATTAGGCCGGCAGGGGAGAGCAGTTAGGGGCCATCATGCAGGCAAGCAGGCAGGCAGAGGGGTTAGGGGCAATTAGCCAGGCAGGTAGAGGCAGTTAGGTGTGATCAGGCAGTGAAGCAGGCGAGTGGTTAGGAGCCAGCAGTCCCAGATTGCAAGAGGAATGTCTGACTGCCGGTTTAAGGGATTGGGCCTAAACCGGCAGTCAGACATCTGCCAAGGGGTCCCCAATTGGAGAGGGTGAAAGCTGGGCTGAGGGAAACCCTCCCTGCACGAATTTTGTGCACCAGGCCACTAGTTAATGATAACAATAAAAATGGTAATAATCATGATAATAATAAGTAAACATTATATTTAATCATTCAAGTTCTTTTAGTACCTACCGAAATATGGGGAATATAAAAAATTTTATAAACACTTCTACAGTTAAAAAGAAAACCAACTACTTGCCCATTTGTATTAAACTGACATCTTTCCAATATTGAAACTTGAGGATATATAGCACTATACTTAATGTCTCGTAAATTTTTAGTGGAATATTTTGCATTTTAGAATTGATTACATCTAGAATCGAATTCCTTCCTCTATATTACTAAATGTAGAAATAGGTTATGTTTCCTCTTTACCCGAAAAAATTCTCTATCAAATATATTGTTATAAGAGTTGTTGTAAAATATGCTTAGAGTTTCATTTAGCACTGTAAGATGTCAATATCTTACAGTTTTTATGTTTTTTAATTGTCCATTTAACTTCCATAATTTATTTTCTTGAAAATCAGATGTTCTTTGTAAAAACGCTACTGAAAAAGTATAATACAGTATTTGTTATGTTGAACAAATTTCCTAAAATATAACCAAAGTGAGTAAAACACCCATATTTAATTAGTAAATTATCATAATAAAAATCTTAAAACCTCAGATCTTAGCGATACATCCCTTTCCTAATAGTAAACTTTTCAAAACATTCAACCCTTACTATTTATGCTTAAAATATAATTTAAAGCTTTTCTCACACCTTATTTTGTTTAAAATGTTGTATTATATTTTTGTTGAGTGCAAATACTACATACAACTTTTTCTGTGTACACAATAGTAAAAACACAAACACAATGTATAGATAATGGTCTGCCATTTGTAGATTTTCTTTGAATGAGACTTTGGAATTAAAAATTCTATTGAATAAATCATTCCATAGTTCAGCAAATACTTTAGCTTTAAAAATCTGCTGTAAAACAGTGTGCCTCTAATCAACAATACTGTATTATGCACTTAAAAAATCTGTTAAGAGGTATATATCATGTCAAGTGTTTTTACACACACACACACACACACACACACACACTAAACACATAGAACATAGGAAAAATTGTGGAGATAGTGGATACATGTCTATTAACGTGATTGTGGGGATAGTTTCACAGGTGTATGAATATATTGAAATTGACAAAGTTGTATATGCAGTTTTGTATATTGATTTTACATCAGTAAAGTTGCTTAAAAAGAGAAAAACATACTCAACTTCATATTTTTATTAGGAGGGGCACTAATGGCATTAAAAATTTAGAATATGACATCAAGAACGTCCTGTAATGTTTAAAAGTCTCAATATAATTATTTAATAGTTTTTCTTTAATATTAAGATAGAAAAATATTTAGTTATAGCAATAGTAATAAAGTAAACTTTTCCCAATTCATGGAAAATATTTTAATTACTCTCTATTTAACCATTACAACCTAAATGATTATTCTTTAAAAAGTCATGTTATATGCTTGATGCTATACTAACTTCTCTTAAGTTACCTAGTTCAATCCACACAATTGTATAAATGACTACTACAACTAAACTCACTTTATATTAAATAAATTAGAATTGATATCTTGTCCTAATGCACAAAGCAACAAAAACAGCAGCTGCCTTTGCCACAAAACACTCTGCCTGCTCGGCCCGAGCTTTTGTCTCCTAGGCTGCATCTTTGCTGGTGAAAAACAGGTGCCATGAATGCACTGCTTTACATAGTTACTAAGAAATAATGCATCATATAACATCTATCAAAACAAAACACTATTTTAATTCTACCATTTTACAAAGTCATCAAAAAAATCAAATAATATGTAAGTTTAAAATGTATCATTCAACAACCTCAAAAATATGTAAAATATTCTTGTACGCTATTAGCATGAATGATCATAGAACATTTGGTATTAATAGTATTTATGAACTCCTTTTAAACAAAGGCAAAAAACAAGTAACTGCAGCATTTATTCCATAACCAGATGGCCAGGCATAGCAAATCAGTACTATGTAAATCATAGCGTTGCAAGGACACATAAAAAATGGTTTTCTACTTGACATCTATCTTATACATAGATGATACCTATGTAGACACGACAAAAATATGTACTTTTTATTTTGGCTAATGCAGTCCCTGGAGTTGCTAGTATCATTTTGAAGTTCATTTATATAAAGGTATGAAAACAGATGTGTCAGGAACATCTGGGGTTTGTGCTAAAATCAACTATGAAATATAGTGCATATGCAATTAAAAATGCATATAAAATAAAGTGGGAAAATATAGTTAACTGTTGCGTTACTGAAAAGTCAGCATCATTATTCTCCATCTTGATGCATATAGCAAATCTTTTCCTATAGTAATAGCAAATATTACCTAAAAGCAATTTACATTCCTCAAATCAGCCAATGTCACTATCACAACAAACAATTTTGAAGAGTACATGAATGAGCACATTTTCATATTGCTATAAACTTATAAGTGATAGTTTTATCTATCCTAACAAAAACGTTATAAAAATATTTGCTTCAAAATAACATTTCTGACGTATTTCAAAGAGGTTTCCAGCCAAAACAGGTCATCCACAGCTAATTATATGCCTTTTGTCTTTGTGCATATATTATGATTGGCAAGCTGCCAATGGACATGTGTAAATAATGAACAAAGTGATCAATTTAAAAATTCTAAACCACTGGACCAAGCTGCTGTCTTCACAGCAGAATATTAACTTTCACACCTGGTCCCCATTCTGATAATCCCAAAGTATCTTCATCACATTTATTTTCATTGTCTGTCTCAAATATTAACACTAGTAAAGAGGATTACAATCCTTTGCAATAAAATAAAGAGGATTAATTTGGTAAAGAACTATTTGATTTAATGAAGTTCTACTTTTTTTAATTGCTTCTAATATTGTTCGCTTTAACCTCATTCTTTAAACCATTTCCTCTCAGCCCTCACTCATGCTCTCCACGCTAGTTTATTTCCATTGGTGTATCCTACCTTCAGCTTCTCAATTTTTATTCAGAAACCATGCTGTCTCTTCCATTGTATCATTCCTAAAAGGAGCTTGTTTAGTGGTATGTTTGTGTTGATTATTCAGATTTCTCCTTTAGTGCACCATCTGGTCATGTCATAACTTGAGACAAAAACAACTATTCATATTCCCTCTGTAATAATTGTTCATACATTCTTAAACCATTAAATCACTCTGTAGAGTTATTTTTTTCTAACACAAATCATTCTGCCCCAATTACTTTTGCTTTTTAAAATTTATTTAAAGATAGGTATAGTTGTATTTTGCCAACACATTAATTCAAGGAGTTAATTCTTTGCCCCAAACAGTTACATTTCTTTTTATTTTCTATTAAAAAAAAGAATACTTAAATATTAAAAGAATTTAATTTTCTTAGTTTCTGGTATTATTCAAGAAAATATCTCACATTATTTAACCTTTATTGTATTCTTGATCTATATATATAATGAAACTTCTGATACATTTGACATTTATAGAATATTTGGTTTAGCTCTTACTATAAATGTTCACAATAGATTTCAAACCTTTAAAATTTACTTTTAAGTTAACTTTAAAAACTTAAAGGACAAATCATATTCAGTTAGAGGAGCATATTGCAAATATGAATCTTATACATCTTCCATTTTAAACTTCTATTAAAGAGGACACATATATGCCACATCTTCCATTACTATAATTTTGTATGTCCTTGGTAGGGGCTGCTGATCATGTACAGCATTTTCATACTAGAGTAAAACTTGGCCTCAAAATTTTTCCTATAATGTGACAACATAGTACAAATAAGTTGGATTTTAGGTTTTAAGCCAGCTGTTTATAAGTCAGGTTTTTTTTGTTTTGTCATGTTTTTACACTCATTCAGAGAGCTTTGTCATAATATATACTTCTAGGTCTGCTCCTTGGAGATTTTGATTCAATATGTCTGGGATTCTGCATTTGATGTAAACCCCAAATTAATTCTTAAGAAGTTAGATTGACACACATTTAAGGTGAACATTTAGAAATATCTGGTCTGAAATATTCAAATCAATGATACTCTCCTTTTTCTTTCAACTTGTTTATATACATATATATTTATAGATTGATTTGGTTTATTACTTGTTTTTATTTGTTTAAACAATGTTATTGACTAAATGTTTACCCACAAAATTCATCTGTTGAAGCCTGAACTACAGTGTGGCTGTATCAGGAAATCGAGATTCTAAGAAAATAGTTAAGGTGGGGCTCTAGTCTGATAGGATTAGTATTCTTATGAGAAGATTATCAGAAAGCTCTTTTTTCCTCTCAGCTGCACTAGCCTAGGGATGCCATGTGACTACATAACAATAACATGGCCATCTGCAAGCCAAGAAGAGAGCTCTCAACAGAAATCAATGTAGCTGGCACCTTAAACTTGAACTTCCAGAACTGTGAGAAAATAAATTTCAATTGTTTAAATCACCCACTCTATGGTATTTTATTTTGGCAGCTTAAGCAGACAAAGTAGCATATAACAACTTCCATAGCTCAGTTGGTTAGTGTGTCCTTCCCATACACCAAGGTTGTGGGTTTGATCCAAGTCAGGGCACACACAAAAATCAACCAATGAATACATGAATAAGCTGAACAACAAATCTCTCTCTCTCTCTCTCTCTCTCTCTCTCTCTCTAATAAAAAAGAATACAAATTATTCTATTTATAGTAAAGCTCCTTATTTCAAAAGGAATGTTTTCATTTTTCTTTCATTTAATAGTTTGAGGGCTTAAACAAAAACAAGACAAAAGGGGAAAAACATATCAGTCAGAAGTCAGCCAAGAAAACAAAGTTACTAGATGAAGGTGGTCAAAAGGTACAAACTTCCACTTATACTAAAGAAGCACTAGGTATGTAAAATGTACAAAATGATGACTATAGTTTACAAGGCTATATGCTATATTTAAAGTAACTAAGAGAGTGTCCTAAAAGTTCATGCCACCAAGAAAAAAAACTTAACCACATTGAAATCAAAATGTGGGTGTTGAGTCAGTTCATTGTCGCAAGAAATCAAAGAATGAAGTTGCAGACAAAAACAGTCAGTGGAACCAGTTTATTGAGAGCATCCATGGGAATTAAAGTCTAGTCGTCCCTGTGTATAGTCCCGCATGGCCATAAGCTCCCCACCACGGGAAGGTCAGGAATCCATTGCATGCTAGGGAGAAAAGGGGGTGGGTTCAGTCTTGCTACATCTTAATTGGTCTTTTCAAAGAATTTTGCCCTAGTAACAACTTTGGGATTGGCTTATATGCCTTACTGTCTTGTGATTGGTTACCTGCACGTTGCCTGTCTTAGTAATATCCATATATTTTAAAATGTGTGCCTCCTTCTTTCCCTGCCCAGTTGGGATGTTTTAGTAAATCTGCCTAGTTGGGTTCCCAGATTAAATCCTCTCGAGACCCCCATGGTCCCCAGCCCTGTCTACCTAGCTTTTTTTCTGTCTCCTTGATAAGAGGTCAAGGATGTTAACTGAACTTATTGTGGTTATCATTTTGCAACATAATGTCAGAATTTTGCTGTGTACACCTTAAACTTATAGTATTGTTTGTCAATTATATCTCAACAAAACTGGAAGAAAAAAAACAATTATTAAGCACTACAGGAATCAGAGATTTGTTGTATGAATTAGACCTCATTCAAATGGGTGAGGTTGGGGATAGTTTGAGTAAAAAAGTCTGGAATTAGGAAGTCAGTGTTTTCGAGAAAAAGTCTATACTGATGCACAAATCAAAGCTGCAGGAAAATCCAGGAAGTGAAGCACATCCAGGAACTAAAGAATGGTGAGGAATGGCCTTCTCGCAATGTCTACAGAAACAGGAATTTCCAGCTCTTGAGAAGCTTTATTTAAAAAAAAACAATCCCAAAATTTTTGTAAATTTTACTCATGTCCATTTATAATCTCTTATATAGGGAAGAGAATTTATGGAAAGAGCACTCTCAGCCTTAGGCAAGTCAACATAACACAAACCAGCACAAGAAGCAATAAACAAACAACTCTGAAGTCCAGCATTCTCTTCAGGTGAAGGTTAATTTTCTTTCTGATTCTTCACAGTAAAATAGAGTGTGATAAGGCACTGAAATGGGAGTCAGAAAAATGGAGAGTATGCTATTTATTCCTCAAATAGCTATATACCACAATATAGGTCTTTCAACATTTTCAGGATAAACATTTCCTTATATGAAATGAGGTTATTAAATTAATGATGGCTGAAATTCTTTCCTAGTCTAAAACTCTATTATTGTCTTTATTGTTGTTCTTTGTCTCTTTGTTGGCCATAGCATAGAAAATCTAAAAATATGGTTAGCTATTGGGGTTTTTAATATATTAAGAAAGGATGAATCAATCAAACGCAATGCGCCTTGTTTATTCTTGCTCTTGTATATTACATGCTCTTCAAAGTCTTAACATTATCCTGCGTTATCCCAGATAAGATTTGCTTTACAAACTCACTCAGGCTTGTGCTTCTTCCTATTCAATATCTAGGCTATTTTTTATTGTGATATTTCATCAATATTCACCCCATTTTAGAAGTCCTATTTGTAGGTGTTAAAGTCATGCTGAATTTAGAAAACAATATTTTAATATCAACACTGGTCTCTTAAATAAAATAAAGAATAATATACTTTATCTTAAAGAATCACATTATATTAAATTGAAGAATGCTTTCTTACTCATTTTTTTATCAAAAGAGATTATTTTTAGAGGAAAAGTAAATAAATTCTCTCTTACAAATGAATCCAGGTAATATATGGAGATATTTGCCCTCAAGAAGGTGGAACTGTTTCATCTCCCTTAAGTATGGATTCTGCTTAGTAACTTACTTTGAAAGAGTTAAATTATAAAAAAAGGGGGGGGGCAGGTGCAACTTTCCTGGGAGGAAAC
Source organism: Myotis davidii (assembly GCF_000327345.1). NCBI lineage: Eukaryota > Metazoa > Chordata > Mammalia > Chiroptera > Vespertilionidae > Myotis > Myotis davidii. The sequence goes on along the minus strand of NW_006299386.1, from coordinate 63,563 downwards.
CTGGCCCACCTCACTTCAGGCAGGTAAGCTTTAACATAATCAATTATCAGCTCTGTTGAAAGCACATACTTTCAGCGAATGTGATGAGCATGGGACTTTACCTCTGTGGATTTCCCTCAAATCATACAACCCTCACTTAAACCTTCAAATAACCCCCAATTCAGTGACATTGTACAGAATACCTTACCAGTACTCCTGAAAACTGTTAAGGTTTTCAAAACCAAGAAAATACTAAGAAACATCACAGACACAAAAAAAAAAAAGCCTAAGGAGACACAGCAATTAAACCTAATTTTTGGATGAGATCCTGGGATAGAACAATAACATTTAGGGCTGAAGTGATATCTGAACAATTTGTGGAGTTTAGCTAATAGTAGTATACCAAGTTTGGCTATTAAATTGTAACAAATATATCGTAAATAGTTAAAATGTTAAAAATAAAAACGAGGGTCATATGGGAACTCTGTCCTATCTTCTCACTTTTCTATAGCTCTAAGATTAGTTTAGAATAAAGTTTATGTAAATCATAGATTTACTATATAAAATGACATTATGTCATTTATCTATTCACTCAACAAATAAATGCTTGCATTTACACACTACTGTACACACATATAGATTTGATTCTTAAAAAAAGAACAACAACTACAATAAAACCCATACCTCATTGCTCACTGATATTGGGAACATATATTTTTTAATAGTAATAATTAAGAGAAAATGATTGTGTTTTTCCCTTTAGATGGGTCAGGACTATTTTGTTCACCAGAGTTTCCATTTAACCTATCTATCTCATTTATTGTGTCTTCTTGATTCTTGCTGGCATTTACATTTGCAACTCACAAACTGGGTAGTGAGACAATATCTTAAGCCAAAGTTAGTATATAGTATCATAAAAGCTGTAGAAGTGTCTTATATCATGTGAAGGAAAAAGTAACTAACTCTTTCAAATTCCATTTTTTTATTGTTGTGAATTATGCTCAGAAATGTCATTCTCAGGTATGAGTGGGAGTATGGCAGGAGGAAAAATGGGAGTAGCACAGATAGACTGAAATTATAGCACAAATAAAAGCTTGGGAAGCAGCTATATATTATAAATAATAGTGCATCTTAATCTTGGCTAATCACCAGAATTCCCTGAGAATTTGTTAAAAACACAAATACCCAAGGTAGTGTTTCTTAAAGTGAGGACCAATTTCTAGCAATATTAGCACCACTAGGAATTTTTGAAAAATGCAAGTTTTTGAGCCCCACCCCAGATACACCTGAAATGTAAACTCTGGTGATGGAACTCGAAATAAATCTTTATTTTCCAAAGCCATTCAGGTAATTCTAATTTCAGGCTAAAGTTTGAGAACCATTTCCCAAATGGTTTAATACAGTTATCTTAGGCAGCATATTTTTTTTAAAGCTAGCATTTATGGTGAACATGGGAAATACTGACCATATAAAGATACAAATGTTGTGGAGAGATATGTGGATCCATCATCCTATTCAACTCATAGATTGCAATAAGTTTATGTTTGATACAGAATATTAGAATACTAACCATAACCATCAAAGAACAAGAGAATACATCTATACGCAGTGTTTGTCCCCTGATGTTCATTCAAATTACTATTTCTATGTCAGCAACTACTTCCATGTTGTTTTCTTAAACTATATTTTGAGCCATTATATGGGATGTGTAAAGAAGTATCCACCCATTTCTATGTCATTTAAAGAATTAACAGAAAAACAATATATTTGGACAAATTTAAATTAAAGTTTTGAAAAGTGCATACCTGAAATTATCTTTGCATTAATATTTAGCTACTAAATTTACATATATAAAGCTTCTGTATTTATGTCAGGAAATACTATCTAATAAAGAGGAATTATGCTAACTGACTCACACTGTCGCAAATATGGCAGCGCCCACAACCAATAAGGAGGTAATATGCTAATCGCCTGCCCCCCCCCGCAAAGATGGTGGCACCCACAGCCACAAGGTGGCTGGCAGGGGAGGGCAGTTTGGGATGAGCAGGCCAGCAGGGGAGGGCAGTTGGGGGCAACTAGGCTGGCAGGGGAGGGCAGTTGGGGGTGACTGGGCTGGCAGGGGAGGGCAGTTGGGGGGGATTGGGCAAGCAGAGGAGCAGTTAGGTGTCAATCAGGCTGGCAGGGGAATGGTTAGGGGGTGATCAGGCTGGCAGGCAGAAGTGGTTAGGGGCAATCAGGTAGGCAGGCAGGTGAGCAGTTGGGAGCCAGCAGTCCCGGATTGAGAGATAGATGTCCGACTGCTGACTTAGGCCTGATCTGGGTGGGATCAGGCCTAAACTGGCAGTTAGACATCCCCGAGGAGTCCCAGATTGGAGAGTGCAAGCTGGGCTGAGGGACACCCTCCCTCCCCAGTGCACGAATTTCATGCACTGGGCCTCTAGTTAATATATAGTAATACAATTAAAAGGATCATGAATTCTGACCTATGAGCACCGTACAAATTAATTCTTCTCCTAATGAGTATGATTTAAATAATTAAAATTCCATTAAAATTATGATTGAGTAAAATTTAAAATTATTTTAAATTTAAATATAATTATAGTTTTAATTTAAAATATAGACAGTTAAGAATCATTTGTGTTCTTGAAAAATTTAATAAGGAATACATACACAGATTTAAAAATACATTAATTTAAATTAAGCCTGGTTATATGTTGGTTTTTTTCTGGAATAATTTAACTTATATTGATGGTTTTGATTTATTCATCTTTTATATCTGAGATGAACATAGATCTGTGAGATACTACCATTACCGATTGTAACTGGATGCTACTGCTGAGGACTCTGACAGCTTGAAATGTAAGGATTGCTTTGGGCTGTTCGGTGCTGTCTCCTCCCTGGCATTTGAAAGTAGGATTAAACCACTTTACATTAAATGTACACAAGACACAAGCCAAGATGCTTTGCGCAAAGCTGTGAGAAAATAAGGAAAAGAAGACAACTTTCTGCTAATGAGGAGATGGCTCCAGTATAATTCATTAGTAAAAATTAAGACAGAAATAGGACAATATGTTTTGCTTAAAGCTAAACATATGAGATACTCAAGTTGTAATTTTTAGCAAATAAATGTTTGCTCAACATAAAACTGATTGCACCAAGTGTGCTTTTCTTAGCTTCCTCCCCATCCCCGCCTTAATTTAGGCTCAAAATATAATTAAATTAATGTTATTTTCTGTATTTGGTCATTTTTTTTCTGGTGGTTACACCTTGGTGTACTTATTTTCCAATCAGAAAATACGTTAGAAACAATCTGAAAAGTATCCTTTTCATGCATTTTTTGGGGGAATAATAATCATTCCTATTTTCAAAATGGGAAAAGCAGTTTAACTGACAATTTAACTATTTGTGAGAGACAAACAATATCAGACAATATGAACCATGGTTACCAATCACTTCACATTCCATATCCTTAATATCTTTTTTGATCCTCAGTTTTAAAGTCATCTACCTTGGAGTTTTTCTCTATTTCTCTCAGACCAGTACTAAAGTTTTCTTTTTACCTGTACTGATAAAGCTGCAGCAGCCTTTTCAGAGGTCCCGGGGATTGTCTTGTTAGAATGTTTAACAGCAGTGGAGCTCTTTTGCATTCATCTTTGCCATTGTGTCATGTGAAGGTCAGAAGCCATAGGGCTGCAGTCCAGGTACTCTAAACAAGGCGGGCCTTCTTGTACTTCTTTGCCCTCAGGCGCAGCACATAATTCGTCATGAGTGTCTTCTGTCATAGAGAAATACCAAGACGCAAAAGTACTTGAAAACGGGGGTTAGGTGGCTTAGTGGATAAAGCCCCCGACCCGTTATCTCAGAGAAGATGGCTTAGATTCAAACTTTCAGCATAACTGAAAAGAGAACTATGGAGTTACTGATATTGCCTGTGCAGAGTGTTATGGAATAGATAACAAAATCAGTAACAACAACAACAAAATCTCAAGACTAAATTTACTGGAAGCACCACTAATATCCAGAGCACATAGTTTTGAAATTTGAAATTAGGATTGTTTTGTATCTTGAATTATTTATTATCAAATCTGCTTTTCAGTCTTCATCTCTGAGCTCTTGTTAATTGCTTCAGTATTCTTGTTAAATAACATATCTTTAATTAAAACCAAGGCCTCTACTTATTTTTTAAAAGAAAACCACTATTTTAATATATTTCAATAGTGCCATTCTTAGATATTAAATAAATTTTAGATGATATTTCAACCTCTTTAAAGAGTCTTTGAAAAAATTTAACGAAGTTATTTATTGAAAATAGACATAAAGTTACATTAAAATAGTTCCACAGAATTGGTAGTGTATTATACTATAGCTAACTCATTTTTTGGCATCTTTTTTAAATTATGTAATTGTTTTTGTTATTTTAATATATAATACTTTTAAAAATTTTGTTAGGTGTAAATCATTGTATTTGTCCTATTATTAGGTATCTCAGTACAAAAAATCTTTGTTTTCAATATCTTCCTATAAATCTTAGTGCATTTTTTACATGGAATAATAATTGATTGTTTCCTCTTCTAAAGCTGTAGGTTCTGAGAGAGCTTCATGTTGTAGTTTTCCAGTTATGTCTTACAGCAAGTAGAGCACTGACAACTAGAAGGTTCTTAATTGACATTGAGGGAAAAAGAAAAATAATGAGTATTTAAATCTGAAAAATATGATTGTTTTTAGATAATTCAGTAGTTATCAATTTTTTCAAAATAACACTGCTGTTTTATAAATTAATAAATAGTGTATACTGCTGAAATTAAATAATTATAGTCTGTAACATGTGTACAGGAAAAATCATCTAAACTATAGAATTTCTTTAATGTTTGTTTGCTTTCTTTATTTCTGTTCACTATTACACAGCATTAAAATTTATGTATACCAGAAAAATGGTCACAATTTTCTGCTAAAAAGCATTTCTTATTTATATGTTGGAATTAATGATAAATTGTGACTTTAAAATATTCTAAAAGATGGCATAATTCTCAGAGAGCACTCTGGCCTCACTGTATTTTTTTTATTTTTTTTTTTGAGAGAGAGAGAGGAAGAGAGGGATAGAGATAGTTAAGGGAGAAACATCCACCAGCTGCCTCCTACATGACCCCTACTGGGGAAAGAGCCCACAACTTGAGCATGTGCCCTGACTGGGAATTGAACCACTGACCTCTTGGTTAATGGGTAGATGCTCAACCATTGAGCAATACTGTCTGAACTTCATTGTATTTTTTATACGTTTGAGGAACTCTAGTTTCCTACACAAAACCATTCCCCACTGTAACTTTATCACAACATTCTAGCACTGTATTTAATCACATGATTCTAACTCTTATTTTAAAAAATAAATTGCTTTTTAATCTGTGTACTAATACTTTTTAGATAATTTTGATATCTGTCTCCCTCTCATTTCTATCTCTATCTCCATCTATCTTTCTATGAATTGGAGCTTTTTCATGCCATCTGGCTGACTCCCAATTCTTGATTCTTCCCTGAACATTTCCTTGCAGATTTCTTGTGGTTCTTTGAATGGGTTTCAAGATGCACTTCCAGACCCTCCTTTCAGGATCAAAGCACTCCTCCCAGCTCCTGAAAGTGTGTTTGCTGTTAAAGGCGGTCAGGAACCATGAAGTGTGGGAGATTTTACCCTTTACAAGCTACCAAGTCAGCCTGTCACTGATTCATGGATGCTAGTAGAAAATGAAAGATCCTGATTCAGATACAAACCACACTATTACTCAGGGCAATCTCTGTAGTCAATACATTAGCACCATTTCGCAGTCTGACTTAAAGAATGAAAGATGATATGCCTGCCTGCATTGGGTTGCACTACATAAGCGGGTCCTTAAACTAAGAGAATTTGAATCTTTTATAATAAGCAGTAGCATGCCTGCCCTTGGCTCTAGCTGGACGCATTATTTTTATTATACTGAACAGTAGACTTTCCTGCTGTTTGTTCCCCAGAGAGATACTTTCTCTGTCGTCCAAGGATCTTCATTATAGAAACAGCCTTGAAAAGATTGTCAGGAACAAAGAGGGAGTTAGTATCTTACTGACAGAAATATGCAGAATTATCAAAGACCAACAAAATGTTGCATTGCACATGGTTAAAAATAACTGATTCACCAAACCTCACTCTCCTCGCCAAGGGCAGTTTGCATGTAAAGTGTGGTTGTTGTGGGTGTTCAGAGACAAAACTCTGACTCCTTTTCCAAACAGAAAAATTCTGCTGTCATCTCTGTAGGATTTTCTGAAGCCTCAGTTGTTGTACAAGTTAAACTTTTCCCTCTGCCTAATCATGATTCTATCAATCCCTGTACCTTTATCCCAGACAGCACCACTGTTATTAACTTGCTGCATACAAATCTCCATTTCAAAATGTGTTTCTCACCTAAGAGCAGTTCTGCACTTTGAAGTTCATGAATTATCTCTATTTACCCTACTAATGCACAGTCATGGCTACTGGAATCTCAGTTGGGAGAGTGGTGAGCCTTAAACTTCCCCATAACTGATGCGTGAACTTGAATTATCTCAGGAAAAAAGCTTTACTTTGTTTGAAGTGCAGTTTTAGGTTTGGAAGTTACAGAGCTAGCCCATGTAACCCAAGCCCATATGTGCATAGCCTCTCTTTTAACATTCCCCACCAGAGGGGAATTTGTTACAATCGAAGCTCCACTGACAGATTATTATCACCCCAAATCGATAGATTAAATAAATTTTCACTCTTTGTTTTAAGTTTTCATTCTTGCTTATTGTATATTCTATGGGTTTGGTCAAATTTTTAATGTCATTTATCTATCATTATTGTATCATACAGAGTATTTCACATCTTAATATACTTAGTGCTCAATCAATTCATCCCTCCCTTCTCTGACCTTGGTTACCACTGATCTTTTTAATATCTACATACTTTTGCCTTTTCCAGAATGACATGCAGTTGGAATTATACAGTAAGTAGCCTTTTCAGATTAACTTCTTTTACTTAGTAGTAAGCAGATGAGTCCTCTATAGCTTTACATAGCTTGATTGAACTTATTTCTTATTAACCCTGAAATGAACAACATTTCATGTTCTGGGTGTATTATACTCTATTTATCTATTTACATATTGAAGGAAATCTTGATTGTTTCCAAGTTTTGACAAATATGAATAAAGTTGCTTTAAACATTCATGTGCAAGTTTTTGTATGTACATATGTTTTAAACTCCATTGGATAAATACCAAGGGGCATGATTGCTAGATTGTATGGAATGAGAGGGTTTAATTTTGTAAGAAACCACCAAACTGACTTCCAGTGTGGCTGTTGTTGCATTTCCATTGGTAATAAATGAGAGTTTGTATGGTTGATGTTGTCCTCAGCATTTGGTGGTGTATGGTTTCTGGATTTTGGCCATTCTGAAGGGGCATAGTGCTCAATCATTGTTTTAATTTGTATTTTCTTAATGACACATGATGTACAGCTTGTATTCATATGTTTATTTGCCATCTGTACATCATCTCTAGTTAGGTGTCAATTAAAGTCTTGGCCCATTTTTAAATCAAGTTGTTTGTTTTCTTATTATTAAATTTAAAAGTTTTATAATATTACTAGAGGCCCGGTGCACAAAAATTTGTGCACTGGCGGGGGTGTCTGTGTCCCTCAGCTGGACCTGTGCCCCCGCACAGTCTGTGACCCCTTGGGAGATAACCACCTGCTGGCTTAGTCCGGCTCCCCGGGCGGCAGATGGCAGGCCCTCTACCACACCACCCCACCCCGCTGCCCGCCGCACACACAGACAGAAGGCCTGGCGGGCGGCGGGGCAGGCGGCGGCTAGCAGTGGGGTGGGCAGATAGCACTGTGCCTCTCTGCCTGCAGTATGCAAATTTAACTGCCATATTTGTTTAGTTAGTTTGCATATTCTTCTGATTGGCTGATGGACATAGCAAAGGTACAGTCAATTAACATCTTTGTCTTTTATTAGTGTAGACTAGAGACCCAGTGCACAAAAATTTGTGCACTTGGGGGGGTCCCTCAGCCTAGCCTGTGCCCTCTCACAGTCTAGGACCCCTCGGGGCAGCCGGGAGCCCTCGGGGGATGTCCACTTGCCAGTGGGGAGGA
>NW_006299386.1:46582-55298 GCF_000327345.1 Myotis davidii | reverse complement strand
CAGGCTGCCCACCCCCCCTTTAGGGTGGGGGGGGTCCTCACTGGGGTGCCTGGCCAGTCTGGATGAGGGTCTGAGGGCCATTTTCAGGCTGGCCAAGCCCCCTGGTGACGGAAGCTCCCAGCCTCTCCTTTTTATCTTTTTTTTCTTTATTCTGGGATTTATTTACCTTCTATAATTGAAACTTTGTTGCCTTCAGTGGAACTCAGAGCTGGCTGGGAAGCTTGGCTTTCTCCATCACTGGAGCAACCAAGCCTCCTGCTCACTTCAGCTCTATGGCTGCCTGCAGCCATCTTGGTTGGGTTAATTTGCATATTGTCACTCTGATTGGCTGGTGGGCATGGCTTAAGGCGTAGCAAAGGTACAGTCAATTTGCATGTTTGTCTTTTATTAGATTAGATGGATAACAGTTCTTATCAGATACTAGAGGCCCAGTGCACGGAATTCATGCATTTGGGGAAGGAGGGTTCCCTCAGCCCTCTCGCAGTCCAGGAGCCCTTGGGGCATGTCCAACTGACAGCTTAGGAGAGCAGGTCTAAGCCAACAGTTGGAGATCCTTAGTGCTGCTGTGGAGGGGGGAAAGGCTCCTACCGCCGCCACTGCACTCGACAGCTATGAGCCTGGCTTCTGGCTGAGCGGTGCTCCCCCTGTGGGAGCACACTGTCCACCAGGGGTCAGCTCCTGCATAGAGCATCTGCCCCCTGGTGGTCAGTGTGCATCATAGTGACCAGTTGTCCCATCATTTGGTCAATTTTTATATTAGCCTTTTGTTATATAGGATGTCTTTTGCACATATTTTCTCCTAGTGTGTGGGTTGCATTTTTTTCAGCCTCTTGACACTGTCTTTCACAGAACATAAATTTGTAAAGTTAATGAAGTCTAGTTTATTAATTTTTTCCTTCATGAACAATACCTTCAAAGTCATATCTTTAAAGTAACCACCATCCAAGGTAACCTACTTTTCTTCTACGTTATGATCTAGGTTTATATTTTTGTATTTTACATTTATGTCTATGATCCATGTTGAGTTATTTTTTGTCTGAATAATACGAGGTCTGTATGCAGATTTGTTTTTTTTGTTTTTTTTTTTTGTTTTTTGCTTGCAGATATCTAGTTGTTCCAGCATCATTTATTGAATAGGCTATCTTTGCTTCATTGTATTGCCTTTGTTCCTTTGTCCAAGATTAGTTGATTACGTTTTTGTGGGACTATTTCTGGGCTCTTAATTCTGTTCCATTGATCCATTTGTCTATTCCTTCACAATCACTATACTGTTTTGATTACTGTAGCTTTATAGTAAGTCTCAAATTGAGGTAGGATTTGTTCTTCAATATTGTGTGGGCTACTCTGGGTCTTTTCTTTTCCATATAAACTTGAAAATGAGTTTGTCAAAATTTCCAATTTACTTTCTGGGATTTTGATTAGAATTGTATTGAATTTACCTCAAATTGGAAAGAACTGACATCTTGACTATATTAAGACTTCCTATCCATGAACATGAAATATCTTTCCATGAATTTAGTTCTTTGATAAGTTTAAACAGATATTGTAGCTTTCTCATTTAGCTATTGTACTTATTTTGTTCAATTTATACATAAGTACTTTATTTTGAGATGTGTTAATGTAAATTGTGCTATTCTTTATTTTATTTTTTAATTTTGTTTTATTGCTTAAAGTATTACAAAGAGTAATACATGTGTCTCCTATGCTTTTATTTTAAATTCTACTTGTTAATTACTGGTATACAGAAAAATGAATGAGTTTTGTATATTAATCTTGTATCCTGCAAAATTACTATAATTTCTTATAAGATCTAGTAGTTCATTGATTCTGATTTTAAACAATCATGCCACTTGAAAATAAAGATTGCTTTATTTATTTTACCAATCAATATACCTTTTTTTTTTTTTACTTTTTCTTCTCTCCTTTGCTTCTCTTATTAAATTAGCTAGGACTTTCAGTATGATGTTTAATGAAGTGGTGAATAAGGATAAGGGCATCCTTGCTGTGTTCCTGATCTTAGTGGGAAAGCTTAGAGTGTCTCATCATAAAACATGATATTAGTTTTCAGTTTTTGTAGATATTCTTTACCAGCTAAGAAAGTTCTGCACTATTACTTTATTATGAATGGTTGTTGGGTTTGTCAACGTTTCTTTGGTTTCTATTTATATGATTGTGTGGTTCTTCTTCTTTGGTTTGTTGATGTAGCGGATTACATTATTTGATTTTTGAATGTTAACCAGCCTTGCATACCTGGGATAGATCCCACTTGGTCATAGTGTACAATTGTTTTTATACATTATTGGATTTGGTTTGAAAGTATTTTATTGAGCATTTTTCATCTTTTTTGCAATTTCAATGTGATTTTATTTTAAAGTTTGAGCAACGGTATCAACATCCTCTTTGCAAAGAGAAATCTTATCTATTTTTGTGCCTGAAAGACTCTTTCCATACTTAGATTTCTTCATTCTGCTTTGCTTTTTTTAAATATTTTTTTCTTTATTGATTAAGGTATTACATATCCCCTAATCCCCCCGTTGCTCTCCCACCCCTCCACTCATCCCTCACCCCCATGGTGTCTGTGTCCATTCGTTAGGCTTATAGGCATGCATACAAGTCCTTTGGCTAATCTCTCCTCCTTACCCCACCCTCCTCTACCTTCCCTCTGAGGTTTGAAGGTCTGAGCGATGTTTCTTTGTCTCTGGATCTGTTTTTTTTCATCAGTTTATGTTGTTCATTATATTCCACAAATGAGTGAGATCATGTGCTATCTTTCTCTGACTGGCTTATTTTGCTTAGCATAATGCTCTCCAGTTCCACCCATGCTGTTGTAAATGATAAAAGTTCCTTCTTTTTATAGCCCAGCATAGTATTCCATTGTGTAAATGTACAAAAGATTTTTTATCAAAACTTTTCATTTTTAAGCAAGTAAATATTTCTGAGATGTAGAATACAGAAATACAAGAAGTGGACATCAATCAGCTGCCTCCTGCACATCTCCCACTGGGGATGTGCCCGCAACCCAGGTACATGCCCTTGACCGGAATCGAACCCGGGACCTTTCAGTCCGCAGGCCGACGCTCTATCCACTGAGCCAAACCGGTTTCGGAGAGTAGCACAGTTTTTTAATCCACTCATCTGCTGATGGCCACTTAGGCTGTTTCCAAATCTTTGTTGATGAAATATGTTAGGTTGTAGTTTTCTTTCTTTTTTTGAATATGTCTTTGTCTGGTTTTGGTGTTACAGTGATGCTAGAATGATGAATGAGCTAGGGATGACTCCCTTTGCTCTTATACTCTGAAAAATATTGTATGAATTTATGTAATATCATTCTTAAATATTTGATAGAATTCACTGGTAATCTCATCTGGCCTGATATATTTTGTTTTAGAAGGTTGTTAATTACTGATTTGTGTTCTTTAGGAAATATAAACCTATTTAGATTACCTATTTCTTCTTGTATGAGGTTTGGGAGATTGTGTTTATCAAGGAATTGGTGCATTTTGTCTTAGTTATCAAATACGTGAGCATAGAATTGTTTATAGTAATCCCTCATTACTTTGTTTTGTCTATAGGATGTGCAGTGGTGTCCCTTTTTTTATTTCTTATAGTAGTAATTTATGCTTTTTATTTATTTTTTGGTTAGCATGGGTAGAAGCTTCCACATTTTATTGAACTTTTCAAAGAACAAGCTTTTGGTTTCATTGAATTTCTCTATTGATTTCCTGTTTCCAATAAAATTGATATATGCACCTGTATTATTCCATTTATTCTGCATACTTTGGGTTAACTTGTTCTTATTTTTCTAGTTTCCTAAGGTGAAAACTTAGATTACTGAAATCAGATTTTTCTTCTGTAATTCAATGCAAATTTGCTTTCTTTGCTACACATTTCCCCCAAGCACTCTTTTGACTGTATCTTAACATTTTTATAACGTGTGTCTTCATCAGCTCAAACTATTTTTAATATTTTTATTTGACCCATATGTTATTTATAATTGAGTTGTTTAAAGTCTATATAGTTTTTTGTTGTTGTTTTTACTTTTACTGTGGTCTGGAGAAGACATTGTATAATTTTTATTCTTTAAACATTTTAAAGTGCATTTATGGTGCATAATGTGGTCTATCTTGGTGAATTTCCCATACGATCTTGAAAAGAATATGTATTCTGTTATTGTATGAAGTAGTCTATAGATGTCAATTGTACCTGGTTCATTGATGATATCACTGAATTATTATACTTACTGTCTTTCTGCCTGTTGGATCTTTCCATTTATGAAAGAGGAGTGTTGAAGTGTCCAACTGTAATAGTGGTTTCATCTGCTTCTCCCTTTAGTTTCTACCTCATGTAAATTGATGTTCTGTTATTAGACATATACATTTTATAAATTCTTATGTTTTCTTGAGTAATTAATCCCTTTATCATTATGTAATGGCCCTCTGTATTACTGATAACTTTCCTTGTTTTGAAACAGTCTTAAACTAATATAGCTAATTCTGATTTGTGTTGGCATAGTATATCTTTCTTCACCCTGTTACTTTAAACCTGTATGTGTCTTTACAGTCAAAGTAGGCTTCCTGTATACAGTATGCATTTGAATCTCATTTCTTGACTCATTCATTATTTTTTCCCATTATTTGGCTTCAACCATTAAAAACAATTTATTGTATTTACCTAAATTTATACCCTTTTTACTCTTTTTTTCTGACATTCAGTCTTATATAATCTATCTTTTAATTGGTGTATCAGGACACTTATAATTCAAATTGTTTTTCAATATGCTTGTATTAATATTCACTATATCTGTTACTGCTTTATATTTGTCACCTTTGTACTTTGTCCCTATTCTTTTTTTTTATTATATTTTTATTGATTTCAGAGAGGAAGGGAAAGGAAGAGAGAGACAGAAACATCAGTGATGAGAGAGAATCACTGATTGGCTGCCTCTTGCACATCCTCTACTGGGGATCCAGCCCACAACCTGGGCATGTGACCTTGAACAGAATCAAACCTGGGACCCTTCAGTCCACAGGCCAACGCTCTATCGACTGAGCCAATCTGTTTCTGCCTTTTGTATATTTCATTGAACATTTCAAATGATTCTACTTTATCTTCTTTCTAAGCTACTAGTTATATTGCTTTCTTTATTTTTTGTTTAGTGTTTTTCCTAGATTTTGCAATACATTTGCAAATATTCCAAACTCACTTTAAAATAACACTATAATGGTTCATAGGTAGTGTTCCTTATAATAACAAAATAATACCAATTCTTCCCTCCCAATCTTTTTATCATTGTTATTCATTTTACTTATATATAAGCACATATGTAAATATAAATATATGCCATGTTGTATATAAATATACAAAAGTGAATACATCTTTGCTATCATTATTTTAAACAAACTGTTATATTTCAAGTGAATTAGAAATACAAAGTTGTTATTTTATTTTCTCTTATTCCTTCTTTGATGCTCTTCCATCCTTTAGGTAGATTTGAGTTTCTCACCTATTATTTTCTTCAATCTAAAGAACCTCTTATAACATTTCTTTCAAGACACTTCTTCTGGCAAACAAACAAACACCTTAATTTTTATTTATCTGAAAAAGTAATTACTTCACTTTCAAAGAATTTTTTATAGGGTACATAATTTCAGTTTTGTTTTGTTTTTCTCTCTCAGCAGTTCAAATATTTCATTCCATTCTTGTTTGTTTCTTTGCAAGGTTTTTGAGTGCGTCTTATGTAAATTTCATCATTTTTTCTTCTGTAAGTGCTTCCCTCCAGAATTATCTCAGAATTTTTTAATTGATTTTATTTAGTTTGAAAATTATATACGTAGGTATAGGTTTTGGGGGGCATTTCTGAGTTTCCTAGATCTATAGTTTTATATCTGACATTAATTTGAAGAAGTTTCCAGTCATTATTATTTCAAATATTTATTCTGTTTCTTCTTCCTTTCTCCCATTTCTGGTATTCCTATTACATCTCTATTATGTAGTTGTATCATAGTTCATAAATATTCTCTGCTGTTTTTTAGTCTATCTGTGTTTCCTTATGTTTTAGTATTGAAAGTTGATTTTGCTATATCCTCAAGGTCAGAAATTGAAGGGACAAAAACTTTGTCTCCCCTCAAGCCTGTAATTATATGTAGTGGGAATATTGGGAACATCCCACCACTGCCCCTTTTCCTTATCTACCAAATGTTTATTCTTCCCATTTAAGAAATTATCATTCCTTGAGAATATTAATCATGATACTTTGTAATATCAGTGTATTTCATTATTTCATTGTAAGGAAAACATATATAATGTATGTTGTATTATATTGAGGAGACATTAACTTTAATTTTTCAAAAATATTGATTATTTTAAAATCCAAAGGATTTTTCTAGGAGAATCACACCTAATTGTCATTATGTGATTACTCTAATGCATAAATGATGAACTTTTGATAAATTTACATTTTTATAAATCATTTTATTATATTTTATTCTGAAATAACTTTTAAATTAAATTTTAAAGATATATATATATATATATATATATATATGTGTGTGTGTGTGTGTGTGTGTGTGTGTGTGTGTGTGTGTGTATACACATTTAATTAAATACTTTAAAATGTTCAATTGAAGCCTCATCTAGTTCTAAACTGCTGGTGAATTTTCATTTAGAATATAAAAATAAAATGATGTGTAGTTTTAAATTGCTTTGACTGAAAGAAGATATATATATCTTATGAAAGGTGAAGGTTTTACTGCAGAGAGTACTTAAAAGGAAAAAAAAGTGATATAAAGTGCATTACTTTTTATCTCTATACAATCAAATTTATAGTATGTCATGTATATCAGGTAAAAGAATATTGGAAATACCATATTTCAATGAAATCACCCTTTTTGTTTCAGCATCAGAAGAAAATATGAGAAGTATGAAGCAATCACTAACAAAACTGTCTCTATTTAATGACTATGAATAGTACTGGACACATTTATAACTTAAAAAATGTTTTGGCTGATATTCCTACTATCACTGTCACTATGGCAATAGTCACTCTAAAAATGATTTAAAATAAGAAGGGCAAAAAAAAAAAGAAGAAGAAAATATCCCTCAAACATGTGAAATATAAATTGTGTAAAATATGATGATCTATTGAAAAAAATTAGAGATAAAAACAGTTTTCTAAAAATTAGACCTAAAAGAATTTTGAACATTTTAAATTTAGTTTTATCAGATATGTGACAATTTTAACACTTGATGTTCAGAAATATGATATTGATTAAATGTTTGTAACATTGCTTTCAAGTGAGGAGTAGCTTTATTCATAAAACTAGAGGCCTGGTGCATGGATTGTGTACCAGTGGGGGTCCCTCTAAAGGGTGCACGATCAGGGCTGGGGAGGGACTGTAGGAGGGCTCCAGGGCATGTCTGGCCCATCTCACTCAGTCATGATCAGCCAGGCCCCAGCAGCAAGCTAACCTACCAGTCAGAGCATCTGCCCTCTGGTGGTCAGTACACATCATAGCTACCGCTGGTTGAATGGTCAAATGAACAGTCAGATGCTTAGCATATTAGGCTTTTATTGTATAGGATGATTTTCAGGTAAAATTCTTCATTTTGTAAAAAAAAAAAGAGAGAGAAAGAGTAAATGTTTCTATTTATTTACTTAAAATGAAATAATATTTTGTCCCCTAGAAAATATGGTCCTGAGGATGTACTGAAAATGCTATGATAACCAGAGAAGAAAAAACTAATTTACTTAAAATGTAAGGTACATTATTTCAAAAAATTGGAAAAAAAATGGGGAAAGCTTGCTCAGGTAAGTAGTACAGATTTAGAGTTTTTAGCCACTATAGTCAAATTAGGCCAGGACCACTCTTGTGGTTCACTGAATTAGTTAAGTTTTAGTCTTGGTGATGGTGAGCATGGAAGATCCCATATCAAACTTCCTCCAGTTTAAGAATCAGGTAAACTCCTTAAACTTGTATTTCACATTCTTCACTGAATCATTAGGAAGCTTGGACCTTTGTACATTGTATAATATAAATTAAACATAGACAATGCAATCCAGAGATCACAGTACAAAATATTATAGATAATTTCTTTTGGTTACTTCATCAATCAAAAATCTTCATGCATGTATAATAATGAATAGTTTCATTCCAATAATTGTGTCCATTGGCTTCAATTGTTTGCATTTTTCATTAAAAACAAATCACCCAATCTTTGCGTCTTAATTTATTTTTACTTTATTAAGGCACAAGAACTGTATCAAGTAAACCCTTTTGTAATCATGTTATTTTATTTTTAAATCTTTATTGTTAAGAGTCTTACAGATTTCTCCCCTTCTCCCCACATTGCACCCCTCCACCTGGTTCCTGCCTCACCCCAGGCCTTCACTACATTATTGTCTGTGGCCATAAGTAATGAGTAATCTTTTCCTGCTCTCCTATCCCTCTGACATTCATCATTCTGTTGTATATCTCCATGCTTCTGATTCTGTTTTATTCATAGATTTATTTTGTTCATTAGATTCCTTATTCATTTATTTTTTGGTTCAATTGTTGACAGTTATGTATCCATCGACATTTTATTGTACATATATTTGATCTTTTGCTTCTTATTCATCTTCTATGTCTTACTCTTCTTAAAGAAAATCCTTCAACATTTCATGTAATACTGTTTGGTGGTGATGAACTCCTTTAGCTTTGTCTTATCTGTGAAGCTC
>NW_006299386.1:43707-46411 GCF_000327345.1 Myotis davidii | reverse complement strand
TAAGATTCTGTCTTTACCTTTAACCTTTGGAATTTAAACTGAGATGTGTCTTGGTGTGAACCTTTTTGAGTTCCTCTTGTTTGGGACTTTCTATGTTTCCTGGACTTGTAAGTCTATTTCTTTCACCAGGTAGGGGAAGTTTTCTGTCATTATTTCTTCAAATTGGTTTCAACATCTTGCCCTCTCTCTTTTCCTTTTGGCACCCCTGTAATGAAAATGTTGGTATGCTTGAAGTTGTCCCAGAGGCTCTTTACACGATCTTCATATTTTTATATTTTATTTTTTATGTATTTATTCTTTTGTTAATAATCACTAGAGTATATTTTTACATTGATCGAGAGAGAGAGAAAGAGAGAGAGAGAGAGAGAGAGGAAGGAAGACAGAGATATACAAAGAGTAACATCAATGTGAGAGAGACACATGGATTGGTTGCCTCCCACACATGCCCTGACTGGGGCCAGGGATTGAGTCAAGCCTGCAATCAAGTTACATGCCCTTGACTGAAATCGAATCCTGGACCCTTCAGTCCATGGGTTGATGTTCTATCCACTGAGCCAAACCCATTAGATTTCTTCTTAAATATGTTTTTATTGATTTTTTTTATAGAGCGATAGAAACATCCATGAGAGAGAAACATCCATCGGCAGCTTCTTGTTATGCCCCTTACTGGGGATCAGTCCACAACTCAGGCATGTTTCCTAACCAGGAATCAAACCAGCAACTTCTTGGTGCAACTCTCAACCAACTCTCAACCAACTGAGCAACACTGGCTGGGCTTTTTGTTTTTTAACTTAGTTTTGTATTTTTCATATCTTTAGAAAGTTGATAACCAGTAAGGCCTACATGAATTTACTATTATAAGATTAAAAAGCGTGTTACTTTAAAAATGCAAATAGTTAATTTAATATTTCAATAACATATATTATAATCATTATAATAAATTTTCAAAGCTTTGATGTTATTTCAGAGTTTCGAACACTAAAAAGCTTACTTGAAAAGAATGTTGTTGTTTTATTTGTTTTGGTTATGTTTATAGAACCAAATAGATACTATACTACTGCTAATGTCACATAATTAGCATCAAAATTATAGTTTAGACAGATTTTCCATTTGAAGGTGAGAGAGAAGTTAAGAAAAAATTGCACTAAAGTTATCTAAATAGCAAAGCTATTTCAATTTATTTCTTAAAATTGTGCCACAAAACCACCTCAAATTGGCCCTATCCTGTTCATTACAAGATACTGAGTTGTTTTTCAGAGACCAAAGGACAAAGCTACAAGTCACACAGTTGAAACATGCACATAAGAAAAAATATTGCAAATTTACCCAGAATCAGTTTCTTCCCCCACCCCATGGAACCAAAGAACCGGGATGTGACTGAAACCAGAAAGATGAAACCCTTTTAGAAGTGAAAGATCTAATGCTGAAACAAATTAAATTCCACACCAAACTAGTGATCAAGGAGACAGATTTGAGTGTTGCTTCCTGACTCCTTATCAGTTGACTTTATAATAAAGTTTTTTTCTTTTCTCAAAAGTTGGTGTCATAATATTGGCTTCTATGCAACACAAGCAGTGAGCTTTTGCTTTGTAATGAAATTACCTTTTGTTAAATAATGAGTAAAGAAAGGAATTTGAATTATACAAACAAACTAAATACTTCATGAAGTCAACATTTTCAGAGAACTACAAAATAGGGCCAAAGGCAGGAAGCTTTTATAGAATAAAAAACAAGGAAGAGAAATAAAAACAAAAACAAAAAAAAACAACTAAAGGCTTGGTGCATGAATCTGTGCATGGGTGGGGTCCCCCAGTGTGGCCTGTGTGGATTGGGCCAAAACCAGCAGTCCAGCGGGCCTGCCCCTCCTGCCTACTGCTCCCACTCATCCTGACCCCACTGTGCCTGCCATGGGTTCATGCTTAGTCAGTCCTGATTGGGAGAGGCTCGCATTGCTGCAGAGGTCTTTGCCAGCCCTGAGCCCTGCATCTGGTGCCCATCCTGATGGGATTAGGGGGGCTGGTATGCAATTGGCCCTCTGGGAGGGTGGTGGGATGCCCTTGCTGGCCTGGGATCCAGATCCGTCTTGTTGACATTTGGGTCAATTGTGGGGAGCCACCTGGTAACCACTTTTGTAGCTTTTCTTTTTTGCAAAGTGTCTAGGGAGGGGGAAGGAGCGGCAGTGCAGGAGGCCAACTGCCAGGAGGTTGGCAGCACTGTTGGGATCATGCCAGCAGCACTGGTCAGTCAGTGCCTGGCCCATTTTTCAGAGATTGGACCTGCAGGACTACTGAGGGAGTGAGTGGCTGCCGCCGGGCTGGTGGGCCACCAGGGCAAGTCTGTTAGCTGAGCAGCACTCACACTGTGGGAGCTCACTGACCATGTGGGGGGGCACTCCTGCATTGAGTGCCTGCCCCCTGGTACTCAGTGCACATCATAGTGACTGGACGGCTGGTCATTTGGTTGCTTAGGCTTTTATATATATTACTAGAGGCCCAGTGCTCAAAAATTTGTGCACTCAGAGGGGAGAGGGGGTCCCTCAGCCCAGCCTGTGCCCTTTTGCAGTCTGGGACCCCTTGGGGGATGTCTGCCTGTGGGGAGCCAGCCTGAGCCAGGTGAACATCCCCCAAGGGGTCCTTAGTGCTGCAGGGGAGGCAGGAAAGGCTCCCGCCACTGCCACAAGGCTGGCCAGCCATGAGCCTGGCTG
>NW_006299386.1:36854-42912 GCF_000327345.1 Myotis davidii | reverse complement strand
TACATAGTTGCTTAGAGTTGCAGCTCAGAGGCCTGCAGCGGCAGGCGGGGAACATTGGAGTCCTCCGTCACTGAAACAAGCAAGCCTCATGTTAGCTTTAAGCTGCCTGGCTGCCGGCCGCCATCTTGGCTGGCAGTTAATTTGCATATCACCCTGATTAGCCAATGGGAAGTGTAGTGGATGTATGGCTAATTACCATTTTTTCTCTTTTATTAGATAGGATATAGATAATATTTAAAACCCAATTTTATTTATTGTTGTTGTTAAAGAGAAAACCACAGGCCCTAAATAGTGTCAATTGTTTTAAGGCTTATGATACCAAGCCTAAATTTTATAACTGACTTAATCACAGTTTTAATATTCACTGGAAATGTAATCTTAATCAACTAGTGTGAAATTTTTCTTGTCAACACCAATGAGGTAATCTGCCATATGGACCTTCTCCCCACAGGAAGATTGGGCAGTCTGCATGGTAAAACACTTATCTTTTCCTTTTCCTTTCCTTCAAAAAGAAGAAGTTTTGGACTAAAAATATCTCTTTCTATTTTTTTATTAATAAGCTTCCTGCCATATTCTTTTTTTCTGTAAAAACTTTTCCTTTTGTACAACTCCTTATCGCACTCTTCTACTTGTTGGATGGGGTGTTGCCGGATTCATGAATTACTTAATAAAGTAAATTAGGTCTTCAAATTTACTCAGATAAATTTTGTTCTTTAATGTTATTGTTATTTATATGTTAATTTCACAAGACTCCTATATGGGGTATTTTCTTATCTTTATCAACTCTTATATAACTAAATATAACAGATGTTTTTTCTTATATGCATGCACAAATGAAATATGAATTGTTCACTGTATAATTATTGCTAGTGCAAGCATCTATTTATAATTTATGTTTCATCACAGCCTTTTTTTTAATGAAGAAAATATTGCAACTGTTTAACATTGCTAGGGTTTGATTACAAAATATTTCCTGTGTTATTCAATCTGGTAATATTCCTAGGAAAGCAAAGTGTTAAGGGACATAGAAATTGGCTGATAAATATATTGGTTAACTTCTTGCTGTCTTGATGACTATGGAAATCTTCCCAGAGTGATTGGTGTAAGATGTCAGGAGCTTTGTAAAGTATAAATTTTGAAGGTACAAGTGGAAACCAGAGTATGGATCTAGACAAAAAACTTATGAAAACAGAGTATTAGGTGTATGTTTTTACATATGTATGTTTCCTTGTGTGTCTGTACATGCACACATTTATATGAAAAATTCAAAAGAATTTTTGAATTTAATAGGGTATTGCACTACCACATTGAAAACAATGCATGGGACTGTAAGTTTCCATGACTTTAATTTCATTATGCATAGCACAAGGCTTATAAATTGAATGGCTTTTTAACAGACATAATTTCTTTAGTATAATAGGTTCTTAGGTTTTACAAAAGTTTTCCATTATATAAGCCATTTCTTTTAATCAAAGTGCACTCAAAGCATGTATTCATTAAAAATATGTATATATGGTCACAATTATTTTGGTGCAGGAAAAACAAGTAGTAGTACTTGATAATTAAATGTGTTAAAAGTCTCACCAAATTAAGTATGAGGGATTGGTAGTAAAACTTTTTTTCAGCTTATGGTCATAGTGTGTTATAGAAAATTATAAATCTCAATATATAAAAATAAATAGGTTACTTCTCAAATCATATTTGACTTATTATTCAATTGTTCCTTTACTAATATGTGAGAAAAACAAACATTATGTTAATTAAATGGAGTGTGGGATTTGAAAAATTCTCTTATCCTAAGTTTTAGTTTTTATTATTTTTATTTTTTTAATGCTCACCTGAGGATATTTTTTTCCATTGCTTTTCAGAGAGAATGGAAGGGAAGAAGAGAGAAAGAGAGAGAGAAACATTGACATGAGAGAGACACACTAACTGGTTGCCTCCCTTATGTGTCCAATGGGCAGGGGGAGTGAACCTGAAACACAGATACATGCCCTTGATTGGGAATCCAACCTAGGACCCTTTGGTGCTCATACTGTCCCTCTATTGACTGGGCCACACCGGTCAGGTTTAAGTTTTGTAATAAAAATAATCATTCACTGAGAATTCAATAAGACATATTAGCTATTATATTTTTATTTAGTCTTAATTCATTACCTTAGTATATTAATTTTTAAAAAATCTTGCACTTCAACTTTCTTGATACTATTTACGTTAAGAAATTGAGTAGGTGTTTAATAAAAAGAAGCAGGTCAGTGTTAAATAGTAATGTCTAATTAATAGAGTAGTAACACTTGTTTTTTTTCCTGCAAATAGTGTTGCACTAAAAGAGCACTTAAGTGATGAACAAAACTGCATGTCTGACACTAGGATAATATAAAAGTAACATATGCTAAAAGAGTATTCTAATATTTCATAACTAATAGTGGCAGACAACATATTAAGAAAATAATCATGATCCTTAAATTACAGGGAATATCCAATTTTTAAAATTACAAAGTAGTTTGTAAATAAAATGATTTTTCAATACCTATTTTATGTCCCAGATCCTTTTACCTTATTATGTTTTAGAGAATTGCATATTTACAACTAAAATAAAGAAAAAACCTTATCTAGAGAAACCTATATTTAAATGATAAAAAGTATTAAACTATGTAAGACATGTAAAAGAAGGTAGTTTGCCTCTTGAACTTTAATTTTATTCTTAAATCAACTGTTTATAAAGTATTGAATGCTTGTATAGTATATGCATTAAGCATCATTTTTTATAAATAACCAATAAACTTGTTCCAAAATTATTAAAGCACGCACACAAGATTCCAACATCTCTTTTAACTTTTAACAACATGGATAAAGATAAACATAAATGAGGGGAAAATGTTATTCATGCAACAGCCCTGAAATAATAGAAGTCATAAAATTACAGATTTCCATCAGCAAAAAGCAATGGAATGTATTTAAACATGTGGATAAAAAATGGGCCACATATTAAACCTGACAAGCTCAGGGGAAGCCTGCATGGCAGACCTTACAAGCTCAGAGAGCTACAGTAGCCACATAGGATGGTCTGAAATTAAAACTTCCTAACTGAAAGCTGGTCATGGCAGGTAGTCCTGTTCTAGGCTGGTATCTCCTTGACAAAAGTCAATCTTTAGCTTAACTGAGCCTGTCCATTGTCATTTCACATCTGTGATAACATAACTTTGGAATGTGAGTGTGATCTCCTTTTTCCAGACCCCTCAGGCACAACCTCTTCCCTGACCATAGACCACAGAGCCCCTTACTATGTTCTCCCCCTTACCATCTCTGTGTGCTGTAATATTAATCATTAACTATCCTGTGTCCACCAATGTAATAGGAGTATTTGCCTTTTCATTTTACTTTTTATCCAATCTTAGAGATTTGCCCATTTTGCTTTCTCCCACCTCCCAAATCTAGCCACATAGGTGGATTTCATGTAACCCCTTTATGCCTTCCCCTTTGATTCTGACAGATAAAGTATGTGGTAAAATTGTAATTTTCTGTAATATTTTTTTAATCCATTGCAATTTTGATTCCTGGAAACTGTTGTGAGTTGGGCTCAAATGAACTCATAAATGTTCTCTATAGGGTTGAATGCTTCTTACATCAACAAAGGAAACATCCCAAATAAAGTGCCTTCCAGCGAAGACAGAATCTCCACCAAAACAGAATTAAACCTGTGAAAAAACTAGTATGAAAAGATGAAAATATATAAACACTCAATCTATTCATGTGAAGTTTTTCTTTTAACATTACATAAAAAGTATATTCTGATAACTTGTATTTATTTATGAATGCCACACCAACACAGCCAAAGGTGAACCTGAGTGGGGGTGGTGAAGGATTTAGAAAAGACAGACAGAGAATAAAGCTGAGGTTGGGTGGGACGCTGCCCTCTCTGATGGAGAGAGAGTGCCATGGCGTACAAGCCGTCTCTTTATTTTATAGCCAGATTCCAGGAGGCAAAGTAAGGGCATGGTCAAGATGTTTACAACATTCTCCTGAATTTCAAATCCACTCAATTACATGCACCTGAAATCTATTAAGCCCACATCACTCAGGCACATGGGGCCACGTGTTCGGACCATAGGTTCAAGCTCACAACTGTAGCTGGTGGCTATAATTGTGCTGGGAGGGCTCTGCCCTCCAAGCTGGGACTGTGCCCTCTCATTAGTCCAAGGCTTGAACCTGTCCAAACACTGTAGCCATGCTCCACATTTATATATATATTTGTTTGTTTATTTATTTATTGGAGAGAGAAATAGAAATATAGATTGGCTGCTGCCTGTACTCCTCCCTGGGTATGAAGGCATGTGCCCAGGCCAGGAATAAAACCATGGACCTCTTGTTGCATGGGTCAATGCTCACCCAAATGAGCCACACTGTCTGGGCTTGCTGATCACTTTTAAAATTGCAAATATTCAAGTAAAAATATATAAAGACAGAAGTCCAAATAATAGGTTAATATAACTTTTAAGAACATATGTATATTACTAGTATATAAATTCAACAGAATATTGGGGGGGGGGGGAAATGTATATGACAGGTAAGGCAAATTCAAACAGTGCAAAGATTATCAGTTAAGAAACAAAATGAGCCGAAACCGGCTTGGCTCAGTGGATAGAGCGTCGGCCTGCGGACTGAAAGGTCCCAGGTTCGATTCCAGTCAAGGGCATGTACCTGGGTTGCGGGCACATCCCCAGTAGGAGATGTGCAGGAGGCAGCTGATCGATGTCTCTCTCTCATCGATGTTTCTAACTCTCTATCTCTCTCCCTTCCTCTCTGTAAAAAATCAATAAAATATAAAAAAAGAAACAAAATGAATTTGACATATATGATTATTACTAGTGGAAATTATAACTTAGTAGAAGGTGGTGTGTAAAATGAATGAATGAATGAATGAATGAATGACATTAAAATAGAAAATGTCATTGGCTATGTTCCCTAATTGAAATACATTCAATATATAGTTATCAAATAATCTCCAAAATATCAAATAAAAGGTAAATATGCATAATTTAGAATGGGTAGAACTTTTCTAAGAAAAATATTGAAAGCAAAATACTTAAAAGAAAACATTGATATTTAAAACAGGAAAAGTGATAACTACTGTTGTCAATAAGTACAATAAAATTTAAATAACTAAGATGTAATAAGCTATAGGAACAAACATAAGTGTATTGATTTGATTGGATTAAATATGAACCAATGTAATGATTGGTATTGCAATTATATTTTTAATAAATTAAAATACATCTCATTATTTGAATCAAATGGTACAATTAATCAGTTGTTTCAATTTTTAAATTATCAAATGATTTTATGATGGTTAAAAAATTTACATGTATCCTTTAATTATTACTTTGTAGATGAAGAAACCTAAACACAAGAACTTTAATTCTATATATTTAAACAATGGAATACATATATAGAATAGAATATCAGAGATTTTGGTCAGATGACCCTTCTATTGGCTTAGAGAAATAAAAAGCACACACTTTTTATATGTAAGGTAAATTTAGAGTGAGATCTCCTGACACCTTAATCTTGAACAATTGTTCACAAACTTCTTTGGATTTTTTAAATCTCTTATTTAATTTTCTAGTTTCCCACTTGTTTATTCCCTAGATAGTAAGAAAAAAAATCCATCTTTCCTAGCCTGAAATACAAATCCCTGCTGAAAATAAAATAAATGTTTCTTTCTAGGTGATTTTTATCAAAATCATTTTGCTGAATTCTGGAGAAATTAGTGTCTCCTTCCATAAAACTAAATGGTTCTGGTAAGATAATTTTCTAAATGTGAGAATAGTGAATGTTCTTCTTGGAAAGTCAAAATACACAAATATATGAAAATTTGGAAGGAACTACTTGGAGAAAAATGGAAGTTAAATAACAAAAGTTCCTTCCAATATTTTAATTTTAGTATGGGCATGTAACTTGATCTGAGCCAATAGAAATAAAGGGTTGTTTGCTGGAATCTCCAGGAAAAAAGTAAGATATGAGAATGTAAGTGAATCTTAGTGATGTTTCAAGAGTT
>NW_006299386.1:34044-36561 GCF_000327345.1 Myotis davidii | reverse complement strand
AAAAAAAAAAAGACATGGAGATCCAAAAGACAGAGGAAGTAAGTTCTAATGGCATGTCTCGTGTGTGAGCTTACAGTAATAGTTTTACATAAATTCTATTTATTCAGCCTGTTAAAAGTGGCCTTTCTGTCACTTCCAACATGTATCCTCATATGTTACTATGTACAAGATCATATGACTGGATTGCATTTCTATAAAATACATATTGAAAATCAAGATGAAGATCACAGATTCTAAATTTAGTTTTTTAGGCATTTTTTGTCTCAGTAGTATAATTTAAAATACTAGAATTATTTAATCATTTTTAAAGCAACTAAATGATTCAAAATGATACTAATGTTAATGATAATTAAAACATAACTATGCAGTAACAAATGTTCTGGGTTTCCAGTTTTTTCTTTATCAAACTCCATATTTTGTAACTTTTTGAGAAGGCAATTTTATATTTTATTTTATTTTTTATATTTTATTGGTTTTTTACAGAGAGGAAGGGAGAGAGATAGAGAGTTAGAAACATCGATGAGAGAGAAACATCGATCAGCTGCCTCCCACACATCTCCTACTGAGGATGTGCCCGCAACCCAGGTACATGCCCTTGACCGGAATCGAACCTGGGACCCTTCAGTCCACAAGCCGACGCTCTATCCACTGAGCCAAACCGGTTTCGGCAAGAGAAGGCAATTTTATAGTCCTGGCCACAAACATATGTTCTGTTTAAAACATAATAAAAATAAATGACTGTTATTTGTTGATAAACTTGATAAATTAGTTTAGTACTTTAAGCCTCTTTCTCCCTACACCAGCTCGAATTCTGTTTTGTAAGCCTCTCCCTAACTAATGTGTTCACTAGTTGCAGCATTCTCTTGTTTAATTAATGTTTGATCAAACATCTGTAATGGACACTGCAATTGCTCTAAACTGTAATTTAGATTTGAAACCTTTGCTCTGGAGTTTTCTATGAATTGTGGGGATATTTTACCAACATTATGAATTATTGTGTAGTATTTTAATGATTTCATTAAAGTATAGTATGCATATTTCTTTTATATATTTATGCAATGGTACAATTAAATTGATAGTGATAATTAATGTCATGCTGTCTATTCTTCTATAATCTGTAATTTAGAGATATTAGAAATTTACCTGGATAAAGTGACAGTAATGAGGGAAAATGTTTAGTTTAAAATAATAAAAACAACTAAACACATTTAGTTTCCTTTTTAATTAGGCTTTGTGTCCTTATTAGTGGAGGAGACATTGCAAGATTATTGTTAGGAAGAAAAATAAATACCCCCATCTGTTCTGTCTCACAGCAAGAATCACAATTCTGCATATGGTAAGGGATTCCAATTAAGTGTGGAGCACATATTAGATTCAATAATTTACAATATTTCAATCCTCGTATCTCATTTAAAATTATAAAGATAAAATATATCATCAAGCTATTCAATTTATTAACAATAAATCTAAGGAATTGGATATTTTAACTCTAACTAAGAATATACATATAGCAAATACTGCTAATATTAAAATTATGGCCCTTTATACTGTCTCTCACCAGATAAGTGAAATACTTTTGGTGGGCAAACTCAGTCTTTACAATAAGAAAAGTTAAATACTTCATATCATTTTTATTAATTTATGTAAGCCTTTTACTTTTCTTTCTTTGAATTTATCTCTTTTTTTCTGTTTCATTTAAACTCTAGGCCAGTGATTTTCAACTGGTGAGCTGCAAGAATTTTTAAAACATGCAATACCTGACAGTTTAGTCAGAGGTATTGACCTTTTTCTCTTATATTGTCAAGTAAAAAAATGACAACAGCCAACACAGTAGCTGTCCAGTGTGAATTAATCATAATTATACCTGTTTTTTACTTGTCAGATCAGCCAAAAATCTACTTATATAAAAACCCTGGGTGGTGTTCATCATGACCAGAACTGTGACCAAGGAGAAGGAAGTCAGTCATGCAGGAGTTGTCTTGGCAATGGCTGTGCCCTCCCCTGAACTGTTTCCCAGAGCTGTTTCCTGTAAGGTCAGGGTTTGAGGCAGGAACCTGCCCTGGGAGCATGGAGGCATAGCTTTAAAGTGTGCCATGCCAGCACAGCCAAGGGTGAACCTGAGTGGGGGCAGCTGAAAGGCTTAGAAAAGACAAACAAGATAATGAAAGCCAGGTCCCGGTGGGATGCTGCTTCTCTGAGAGACAGTGACCATGCCCACAACCATGTCTTTATTTTATAGCAGATGCTACCAGGCAAAGTAAGGGCGTGGTCAAGATGTTTACAACATTCTCCTGGGTTTCAATCCTACTCAACTACATGCACCTGAACTCTATCAAGCCCACATCACTCAGGCACATGGGCCACGTGTTTGGACCATAGGTTCAAGCTTACAACCACAGCCATTGGCTCTAATTGTGTTGGGAGGGCCTTGCCCTCCAGCTGGGACTTGCACGTGGCAATGAGAGGACTCTGTCCTTCCATTAGTCCGAGGCTTGATCCTGGCCAAAACACAGGAAC
>NW_006299386.1:25157-33483 GCF_000327345.1 Myotis davidii | reverse complement strand
GCCCAGCCACGTCTGGGTCTCACATGATTTCGAGGTTCACACGGGTGGGCAGGGACTTGATTCTGGGTCCTGTGGTGCACCCCAGACTCTGACAGGAGGAAGATTTTCATATACGTTTTACTAATTTCCTTTCATCTCTCACACTTCTATTATAGAAAAAGGGCAAATAGCAATATTAAAATATGTCTACTAATTAATTCCCTTTTAAAAATATATATTTTATTGATTTTTTACTGAGAGGAAGGGAGAAGGATAAGGAGTTAGAAACATCGATGAGAGAGAAACATTGATCCGCTGCCTCCTGCACACTCCCCACTGGGGATGTGCCCGCAACCAAGGTACATGCCCTTGACTGGAATTGAACCTGGAACCCTTGAGTCTGAAGGCCGATGCTCTATCCACTGAGCCAAACTGGTTAGGGCAATTAATTCCCTTTTAATGTCCACAAATTTCATGCACCGGGCTACTAGTATAATATATTTTTTGTATGCCGCAGAATTTTAGTGATTAGTTTATGTGTGCTCTTGATAAAAGGGATTTCTCTGAACATGAAATCTTAATAAGCTTCTAGTTATGTGTGTACTTTTGCTCTCATTTAATTCTTAGGAGTACTGAAAACATACCTCAACCTGTAGAGAGGAAGGTTAAGATTCTTTAGTTAAATTTTATTGATTGGGAACCAAAAGGACTTTTCAAAAGAATGAATTTTATCTTTATTTTACCTGAAACTTGTAGACAATTGTTGGAGTAGCACTGCAGGTAACTTCACCCTAGATCAGCCCTGGGCAAACTACGGCCTGCGGGCCGGATCCGGCCCATTTGAAATGAATAAAACTAAAAAAAAAAAGGCCTTACCCTTTTATGTAATGATGTTTACTTTGAATTTATATTAGTTCACACAAACACTCCATCCATGCTTTTGTTCCAGCCCTCCGGTCCAGTTTAAGAACCCATTGTGGCCCTCGAGTCAAAAAGTTTGCCCACCCCTGCCCTAGATTGTTATGACTTGCTCTTTACTCAATTATTAACATTGCTACTAAATTTTAGAATTGTTAGGAGTAGATTTATTGCTTATGATTATATGGGAACAGTACCATAGGATTATAAATACCCAGATATTCCATAATCTGTGACAGTATTATTCTAACAATTGATTTGAGATGGAAAGATGCTTTATTAACTTCCCAATTTTAGCAGTTCCCCTTCCACTCCTCACAGGAACCATTGACAATAGTTCTCAATAGTTTATAAAATGCTTGGCAAAGTCAAGTAACACCCCCACACAGACATTGCTACTTGACTACTTTCCCTAAATTCCACTTAAGTAATAATTTGTCGAACACCCCAAATAATATTTTCATAGAGTTATGTATTAGAGTCAAGGTAAATTCTGGAGACATTTACACATGCAAAGAGTACTAGTATACTGAGGGCAGTCACAAGAAGGTATTAAAAAGGGCAATTTCCAGAAAACAAGAAGCAGATATTGTCATAAATTGACAGACTATTAAAATAATTTTGCATAGTGCACAAATCTAGCCAATGGAAAACTAACAGTCAAAAACACTACTTCTAAGAATTACTGTATTTTCATAATTTTAAGAGGTTACACATTATAAGGAATATCACTGACTTGATAACAGTTTTTATTAGCACTATTGATATAAGAAGGTGTTAACACTAATATAATAAACCATTAAATAAAGACATTGATATGCAGTGGCTTTCAATTCTTGAGAAAATAATAAGTGAAAAAATATACATGAAGCAAAATGTCATTCTAAACTCAATGTAGAGACTCAGCATAATACTAGTCAAAAATCCATTTATAATTAAAAGAAGAATTAAGGTAGATTTTGTATAAATATAATATCCTGAAAATAAAATGCTAATAAATATAAATTAATAATAAAAGTTATTTTCTTTTAGTAGACCAGCAGTTACATATTTTATAATTAATAATTACCCTTACTAATAATCAACTATAAATTCTATCATAAATGTGGCTTAGTCATTGTTCATTTAATATTTGTAAAGTTGGCATACTTCTTGAACTTCAAATGCATAACTTTTGGAATATAATGAACAACATAAGCTGATGAACAAAAACAGATCCAGAGACAGAGAAGGATCGCTCAGACTCCAAACCTCAGAGAGAAGGTAGAGGAGGGTGGGGGTAAGGAGGAGAGATCAATCAAAGGACTTATATGCATGCATATAAGTCTAACCAATGGACACAGACACCAGGGGGGTGACGGCATGAGTCGGGGGAAAGGGAGCAAAGGGGGGATAAGAACACATATGTAATACCCCTTAATCAATAAAGAGAAAAAAAAGGACTATCTAAATTCCCAGAGGTAGAATTTACTAAGAGAGGTATATTTACTAACAGAACCAAGATGAATAATTAACATTCTTGTCTACTTAGAGAATGGAAAGACTATACATAAAACAGACAACAGGGGGCGGGAGGGCATTGGGGGGGATAAGGACACATATGTAATACCTTAATAAATATAGAAAAATAAATAAATAAATAAACTTTATCGCAAATATTTTCACGTTCCAGGCTGCTAGAGGACATATTTTTTTAAATGCTACATTTTAAATTGCAATTAATTTTTCTACCCCTTTGAGCACATTTAAGTCTGAATTTGTCACTTTAATTAAGCTGAATAATTCAAATATTAAATGAAACTCTGGAACCTCAACTAATTGAAAAGCAAGTTGGCTGATTACTGAATGTGAAGACAAACTTGAAAGTGTAGAGTTCTATATTAAATTCATATTTATCTTAAATTATTCTTAAATATTATATTCTTATGAATCTGAACTGGAAGGAAAAGTCATACTTTTGGGGTGCGGGTGTGCATGTGTGTGTATGTGTGTGTTAAACAAAATTAGAATGTTCCACCGAGTTTTCTGCTTTATATGCATACCCCCAATAAAAATGTCATCAAATTTATTCTTCCCTTCTTAATGAAAATGTATAAGTTTAAGTCTTGATAAGCATCAATGATTAAAATATGATTTTAATAGTAAAGTTGAATTTAATTAAGTCAGGACTTTTGCGTTTGAAAAATCTTTACTGCATTAATGAATATATATGGTGAAAATAGTGTCAGGAAAACATCTTTGTTGTTTTTATTTTTAACTTCAGTGGCATGGCATTAGAAGCTTCCCGAAATATGAATGAGTCTGATTAAGAAATTGTTGTCTAAAGTGTGAATATATATATACTTATATATTTATACACACACACATAGATATACATATATACAGAGAACTATTACAGTTCAGTAATATAAAAATATTATATAATACAAAAGTATTTGCCTTTATTTTTAATAAGCAAAGCATTACATGTTAATGATTTACAATTTCAATAACTACAACATTAAAATTTAAGTGCTGATTCTCACAGTGAAATGAATAGTCATTAGATGCTTCCTTCAATTTAGTATATGACCTAGTGAATCTTTTTCGCCCATGGAAGTAGACCTTTTCTTAGATTTTTTGACTTACCTAAAATTAGAAATGTAGCACCTTAGCTAGTTCCATATCCTTAAGCTTTTTCTTAAGTAAAATTATTTATTTTATTATAAACTTGCCCCTAAAAAATTGTGTACATTCAGCCCGGCCAGCATGGCTCAGTGGTTGAGCATCAACCTATGAACCAGGAGGTCATGGTTCGATTCCAGTCAAGGCACATGCCCAGGTTTCAGGCTTGATTCCCCAGTGTGGGGTGTGCAGGAGGCAGACAATCAATGATTCTCTCTCATTATTGATATTTTTTTCTTTCTCTCCCTTTCCTTTCCTCTCAGAATTCAATAAAATGCATACTTTAAAAAAAAATGAAGTACGTTTAAAGAATAGCTGAGAATTTTCCAATTACTTTTTTTTATCACATTTTAATTTCTTTTCATGCTATTAACCAGATCAGAGGAAGAAATATCAGTATACTATTCCTAAATGTAGAAATACTATCTATAATAATAAAAGCATAATATGCTAATTAGACTGCACAGCCAAAAGACCTTCCAGACGTCCTTCTGGACGAAGACACGGTGGCAGGGGCTGAGACAGAGGCAGTTAGGGGTGATCTGGCAGGCAGGCGAGCAGCTAGGTGCAATCAGGCAGGCATGCAGCGTGGTTAGGACAATCAGGCAGGCAGGAGAGAAGTTAGGGTGATCAGGAAGGCAAGCAGAGTGGTTAGGGGTAATCAGGAAGGCAGGGAGGCAAGCAATTGGGAGCCAGCCATCCCGGATTGTGAGAGGGATGTCCAAGGCGTCCCGGATTGCAAGAGGATGCAGGCCAGTCTGAGGGCCCCTCCACCCCGCCCCCTGCCCATGAATGAATTTCATGCACCGGGCCCCTAGTAGGTCTTATGAGGATCAATTATTTCCCACATTTACATTTAGATGATTTCTAAAATCTATTTGTGCATGCAAGCCAGCTGTTCCTGAGCGTTGATTTTTGAGTACTGGATTTATTTCTCTATGTATGCCAGGATTGCCTCATAATCACCCCAAATCATTCAGCTAAGGGCTTACAAGTTTTCCTTTGTCTTGGGAAAATATTAATAGATAGTCAAATATCATCTCTTCTCTTTGGCCCAGTCATCAGTGAAAAACATTTAGTCCTCAATAGTAATCTACCAACTATTTTTCTGGCTATACTGAAAAAAAGAATAACATGATTAAAATTGTTTGCTCTATTAATATAAGGAGTCTTCAATGAAGCAGTTGAATAGGAAATTATTGAAGACCATTATAAATAATAGGGCGATACATTTTTATACATATTGGTGAAATTCATTAAGTAGTATTGCATGCATTGACTTTATTTTATATAGGAAATTCTAAAACTTTTCACATTTATTTTCTTAATGGGCATAACTTGACACTGTCTTGACCTAGCTAAAAACAGTTATTATTGTTATTGGCATAGTGATTAGAAAACTAAAAACATACACTTAAGATTACTAAGAGATATCAAACTCATTTGAAATTTTCAGACCTAAAACACCATGCTTTCTGAACTATGAACATAAAAATTAAAGTTCTCTTCAGTGCACTAATAAGTACAAGTCTTCCATGTTATACTATGATATGCATTATCAGTATTACCTAGAAGCACTATTTATACATGGAGATAAAAAAGATCTCATCTTTTAGGCATTATCTTTGTGTGGATACATATCCATTATCTGGTCTTTCTCTGGTCTTTCATTTTTCACATCTAAATAATTTAGCATTATGAGTAAAGTTAGACATATTCTTATTCATTTTTGATGAAGCTATATTTATGATGAATGGTATGTATTAATGTCCAGTTAAAGAAACATCTTGAAAGCAAAGACACAGTTTTCCATCTACCACAAATTCCCACTTGCATAATATAATTGAAAGCAATGTAAATTTAGATTTAGGAGGTTTGTTGGTAAATCAGTTGTATGATATTAATGTCTAGTAATATACTATTACTAGAGGCCCAGGGCACAACAATTTGTGCACTCGAAGAGGGGGTCCCTCAGCCCAGCCTGTGCCCTCTCACAGTCTGGGACCCCTCGGGGATGACCACCTGCTGGCTTAGGCCTGCTTCCCAGGGGATTGGGCCTAAGCTGGCAATCAGACATCCCTCTGGCAGCCCGGCAGCCCTCGGGGGATGTCCACTTGCCAGCGGGGAGCAGACCTAAGCTGCAGTCAGACATCCTTAGTGCTGCTGAGGAGACAGGAGGGGCTCCCACCACCACCACTGTACTGGTAGCCATCAGCCTGGCTTGTGGCTGAGCAGAGCTCCCCCATGTGGGAGAACACTGACCACCAGGGGGAAGCTCCTGCATTGAGCGTCTGCCCCCTGGTCATCAGTGTGTGTCATAGTGATCAGTCATTCCCAGTCTTTCTGCTGTTAGGGTCAGTTTGCATATTACCCTTGTACTATATAGGATAGAGGCTTGGTGCACAGGTGGGGGCCAGCTGGTTTGCCCTGAAGGGTGTCCCAGATCAGGGTGGGCGTCCCGTTGGGGTGCCTGGCCAGCCTGGGTGAGGGGCTGATGGCTTTTGCAGCTGGTCACATCCCCTTCAGGGTGGAGATCCCCACTGGGGTGCCTGGCCAGTCTGGGTGAGGGGTTGAGGGCTGTTTTCAGGCTGGCCAGTGACTGAAGCCCCTAGCCTCTCCTTTTTTTCTTTTTTAATTCTGGGATTTACTTACCTTCTATAATTGAAACTTTGCTACTTTTGGAGCTCAGAGCTGGACCCCGGCAGGTAGGAAACCTTGGCTTCCTCCATCACTGGAGCAAGCAAGCCTCCTGCTCACTTCAGCTACATGGCTGCCAGCCGCCATCTTGATTGGGTTAATTTGCATATCATGCTGATTAGCCGATGGGAGGCATTGTGAAGGTACAGTCACTTACCATGTTTCTCTATTATTAGATAGGATGATGGCTTCATATAACCACATCAATTACAGGAATTGCTAAAGATAATAAAATATTTCTTTACATAACTATCTTCCTGGCCGGTGTTTATAAAACACTTGTACCTTCTTCTTCTTTATGTTTTCTTTTAGTAATTCTATCATTTTCCTATTAATATTTTCTTTAAGAATTGCACAGTAAGGTTGCTTAATTTATAATTCTGCTTCAGTTCTGTCTTCCTAAAATTCCACCTTAGCTGCTTTAATTGAATTTTCCAATACATTCAGTGCAAGTTTAGACATATTGTGTTGATCTGCTATCACAGTGAACTGATAATTGTAGCCATTTTTTGTGAGATTTTTCTAGGAAACCCCAATAATATTATTTCTGCCATGAAGGGTAAATCTATTATTTTACTAATCTTTACTTTGCAGTTTCAAGAAGTGGGATGTAATGGTGCAGAAATAAAGTAACAGTTTTGAATTACAAAAGAAATAACATGCCATTGTAACTGTTTATGATTTGAAATAGCAATGATTAAAACACTAAAACAGTTTTCTTTTTTTATTAATGCAATTTATTTTATAGCCGACTTTATTTTATTTTTTTTGGTAATCCTCACCTGAAATATATTCCATTGCTTTTTCAGAGAGATGGAAGGTAGGGAGGAGGAGAGAGAGAAAGAGGGAGAGACATCAAGTGAGACCCACACATCAATTGGTTGCCTCTTGCATGTCCCAAATCAAGGGCTGGGAGCAAACCAGCAACCCAGGTATGTGTCCTTGACCAGGAATGGAACCCAAGACCCTTTTGGTGTGCAGGCTGATGTTCTAACCCAGGGATGGGCAAACTTTTGACTCGCGGGCCACAATGGGTTCTTAAACTGGACCGGCGGGCGGAAACAAAAGCATGGATGGAGTGTTTGTGTGAACTAATATAAATTCAAAGTAAACATCATTACATAAAAGGGTACGGTCTCTTTTTTTTTTTTCGTTTTATTCATTTTAAATGGGCTGGATCCGGCCTGCGGGCCGTAGTTTGCCCACGGCTGTCTAACCACAGATCAATCCTGGCCAGGGCTTTACATCCTTTTTTATTATTATTCTTGAGAGATAACCAATATGCTTCTTGAAATTCTACTATTGTTGATTTACATAATAATTATCAATTAGATAGATATCAATTACAATGGCTGAGAATCTGAGAATTCTGTAGAGGCGAAACTCTAAGGGCATTGGGCTTTCATATGTTAATTACCTACAAGTGCAATTCTGACTATGACAAAATTAAATGAATATATCGTGGTGCACAAAAATAATCAAGTTCACCATGTGTAAGTACTGCCCTAAACACTAAAACCAAAGAAACAGTTTAAAATATAAGACTGTTGATATTTGAAGGTAAAATTTAATGTTATTTATAACAATTTGAATTTGAATTGAGTAATAGATAGTGATGTATAGTTTATTTCACAAAATATTTCCTTTGAACATTCATAAGAAACAATATTAAATAACCAAAGTTCCAAGAGCCTTGTAATAGGGTCCATCAAGTGCCAGGTAAAACTTACAGAGAGATTCATCTCCATGTTTGTCAAAACAAAATTTATGAATTTTAAATATTTTTTTATTTTCACCCATGGGGCAATGAAAAAATTGACAATCTATGCACAAAACACACAGCTACACTTCTTTATAATGTAACAGCTACTAATATAATTGAGTAATATTGAGCATTTTGAGAACAAAAGGACTGTTGCATATTCTATACTAATCCAAGTTGCCAGGTGTGTTTTAAGGTTCTTTGGGGTTTTTTGTTTTAATTTTGGAGGGAATGAATAATGGAAAAATAGCCATTATACAAAATTGAAAGATTCAGGACATATACATCACAAATATACATTATTTT
>NW_006299386.1:20417-23542 GCF_000327345.1 Myotis davidii | reverse complement strand
AGCTGCCTCCTGCACACTCCCCACTGGGGATGTGCCCGCAACCAAGGTACATGCCCTTGACGAGAATCGAACCTGGGACCCTTCAGTCCGTAGGCCGGCGCTCCATCCACTGAGCCAAACCGATCAGGGCAATTATTTTGTTCTTTTAATGTTAAATGAATAAACAGATAATATACATACGTTTCTAAATAATATTCTAGATATAGTTAGTGTTTAGTTGAAATGAATGTTACACATTTGCCATGTATGTGGGCAAAAACTATAAAATCAAATTAAAGTTTTATCATTAACTCTACCTTTTCCAGTTAACATCACAAACACTCTACTTTGTGTTAGTCCCATGAACTTGTTTGTAATAAATATGCATTATGTTTTGTATGTTTTAAAATTTTATGTAACTATTGTCATTTATGTATCTCTTTGTAATTTCCTTTTCTTCACTTTTTGAGTTTTATCCATGATGATTCATGTAGGACTATTTTATTAACTTTAATTCTGAATAGTACAGTTTATTTGTTTTTCTATGGAGGAAATATTCATATTTTTACATGTGTTTTTCAAAAATAAAACAGTTGCTACAATTAAAAATATTTATATAAATTTCTCAATAGGAATATGCGCCAGGTATCTCAGAAATAAAGCTAGAAGTCAAGTTTTTGGAGTGATACAGTATGAACACTTGTCATACAGTATTGTCACCAGATTGGTTCTATGGCAGGGGCTGCCCCTTCTTCAGAATGGTCCAGGGCTGCCAGGCTTCTGACTATCACAGGAAAGAATTCAAGGACAAGTCGCAGTGAGAACCAAAGCCAGTCTTATTCAGGAACAGAAAAAGGGGCTGGGACGTGGCACTCTGAAAGAAACGAAAGTACATGTGAAGTGGATGCAGGCTTACTTGTGAGTAAATTGTGTACTGTATCAGTCAGCTATTGCGATTTTATGTGTTTCCAAGGATGGGCTGTTTCTGAACTTTGTGGTGCCAAATTCTGACTCTGCCTCCTGGTGGGAGGAGCCTTGTCCCTAATATAGTCCTTTCTGAAAGTGTCATGGTTCACCCTCTCAGTCCCCTTTCTACTTGCGGTGTCAGTTTCCATACAAAGATGGTATAATGAACTTTGAGGTCCATCTCTGGCCAATTTTTCTTCCTTTTTGGATTGATCTGGTTTCAGCCAGTCCTTATCTTTGCTCACTTCTGTGACCACTGCAGGAGTCTCTGCCATAAACTGTTTTTTTTCCCTTTGCTCATGAATGGAGGTGGGGCTCTGATGAGATGACCCTGGTGGTTTACTGGCCTAAGATGTCTGTTCCATTTCCTCATTACCTTGTAGTGAGTTCCCCTAACTTCTACCTGCCTCAGGATGACTGATTTGTTATGGCAAATCTTTTCCAAATACTTGCTCATGTATATCATAATTTCTTTAAAAAATATTTTAAGTATTTTTAAAGTTCAAAAATATGTTTTCTTTATTTTCCATTGATTAGTCTGATTGCATTGAAGCAAACTTATTATATTCTCTTTTAGATTATTGATGAACAGGCACACACTGTGTCCAGCTTGTTATGGTGTTTATATCTTCTCTGTCCATAGTAATCTTTCTGCTTGATATAAATTTTACACAATAATTTTTACTTCAATATTTTAAAATGTATCAGTATGATTGTGATTTTTTTCTTGTAATATTGACACCTATTATTCTACATATGCTTAGGTTATTTTGCTAGGTTCATCCACATTCAGTTTCCTTATTTTTGGCATTATAATGTTATATTGTTTATCCTGACTAATGCCTTTTGGTAGTACAATTAACTTTTTTATCTTTATTATTAATTTCCTGAAATTTATTTCCATCACTTTACATTCAAGCTCTTTCATATTTTACTATAAGAGGATCTTTTCAAATAGCCCTGAGTGCTATCTAATTTCATTACAATAATCTAATAAGCACTTACAATAGGAATAAGTGATAGGAGTAAATAAGGAATAAATTAAGTCTATTAAAATATTTTAGTATTCCACTGATATCAAAAATCAATTAGGGATAAATTTGAAATCTTTCCAATTTTCCATCTGCATGAAAACTTAACAAATAAAAAGTCTTGATGGTTCCTGTTAAAAAACAACAGCAGAAAAAAAGAAACCTAGCACTAATTAGATAGCTTTAGCAAATGTCTTCTTTTATAGTACCAGAGCTAAAAAGTTTAAATTTGATGCATCAACAGGGCTATACTCTCACCAGAGGCTTCAGAGGAAAATCTATTTCATACTTTTTCTCATCATTTCTGGTGGCAGCTGTCAATCTTTGTTGTTTCTTAGCTGAAAGCTGCACGAATCTAATCTTTGCTTCTTGCTCTCTATCACCTCTTCCTGTGAGTATGTCTTTTCCTCTTCCATTTGTCTGATCAATCTCTGTTCACTCTTATGAGGATACATGTCATTGAATTTAAGAGTACATCTGGATAATTCAAGATTATCTCATTGCCTCAAAATCCTGATCCAATTATATACACAAAGCTGTGTGTTTTTTTGTTCATATAAGACAACATTCACTGATGATAGATATTAGGACTTTGACATAATCTTTGAACCTATTAATCAACTAACCACAAACTTTATATCACAAACTCATGAAAACACTTTGTTTTTAAAAATATATTTTTAATTTTGTATTATTCTAAAAAATGGATGTCATTCTTTTATTGGAAATTTAAAAACACTGTTTCAGTAAGACAGAGAAATATAAAATAGAATAAATTTTACTGAGAAATATTACAAAATATTTTCTGGAAACAATTATCTAGCAACTTATCTTTGGAATTAATTCCTTTAAATAAACAATCCCAATAAAAATGGTTGTTTCAAAAAACAGCGCAATTGTATTAGAGTTGTTTATTTAAGTGACTTATTAAATTGTATTTAATATATTATTCATATAATTTAAGATATATTTAAGAGGAGTGTTACTTTTCATTCATATATAATTTGATATCATACTATTTCATATTTCACTATAGTCACCATATTTCTTAAGCAACATAATTAAACAGTAAGATCAACTACACTCTTTTGGTGAAAAGCCATGTTTATCTCCCAATGCTTAACTTCTGCAGATAAACTATTTCTGGAA
>NW_006299386.1:2914-20242 GCF_000327345.1 Myotis davidii | reverse complement strand
TAATATATATAATTATATATATTAATATATATATATAGTGAGAATTATATCAGAATGTTTGTTTGGTTTTTTTCTTGCCTAATGTTTCCATATATGTCACTATTATTGATATTTATTTCTTCCATCCAAGTGCTATGTTCAGTTTAAGTCTTATAATTTATGTTCTGTATATTGTGCTACTTGCTTTGGGCCATGTGTACATTTTAAACAAGTTAAATTAATAAATTAGTTTTGCTGTTCTAACTGCTTCTTCCAACATTTCTCCCCAATCCTCCCTTGGAACAGCCCAGTGAGTTCCTGGAGGAAAAGTGGGTGGGGACTCTGGAGGAAAAGTGGGTGGGGACTCTGATGACGTCTACGCAGGAGCTTTACACTTCCCTGCCATCCAGCGCTTGGTCAACATCAATGGTCTAATGTCCTCTTACAGTATATTGTGTCCAGCGACGTTTGCCTCATTTGAGCAAATGCCTAAGTTCTATGTCTTTAGATTCCAGTATGACTCTGCCCTGGAACCTGAATTTTCTAAGTTCATGAATGGTAATTGCACTTTTCTGTCTCTTTACCCCTTTCCTTATGGATGGAAACTGCATCTAGTTTTCTTCATCTCTGAAATGAAACCACAAGTCATTTTTTCAATATACAATGCTGAGTCAATATTTTGTGTATTTACCTACTCCTGGAGCCTAGCATAAAGGTTCACAAAATTGCATGCAAATCAGAACAGGTGGTGTACAGTCTATATTTAGTGAGGTAAAATGAAACAACACCTGGCTCTAATAAATGTATATATTTTATTTTGATATGTAGAAAGACACAAGGTGAGTGGATAACTGTTAGAGTAAGTGATAACAAGGAAGAATATGTGATAACATAAGTATAATACAATGATTAAATATTGAATTGTTTTTATGATGTCTACTATGCAAAATGGTGCAAGGAAAGAGCTATAGCATCAACATTGCTTCTGATTTTTTTTTCAATGTAAATTCAGAGAAAATGTTACCATACTGAGGTTATTTTTTTTTCTAAGATTTTGAAAATTATAAATAGAAAGAGATTGTAGAACTAAACAGGGTTTTTATATCCTAATCCCTGAGATCTATTTCTTAGAAGTTGAGAATAGATTTTAAATACATAGATGAAGAAATAATAAAATAACGGGCACAATTTGAATTTAAGTCTTATGATTAACGAATCCCTTTTATCTTTTTTTCTAGTAATTTTTAATGTGTTGAGTATAATTTTTCAAGGTTGTACATTCTAAAGTGAATAAAATTACTGTTGGTTTAGTTTTAAAATAATAAAGCATTTAAATCTTAAAAACAATTAACCATTTTCTACTATTTTAAAACAGAGTTAGCTTTGAAAACAATCATCTAGGTTATTTGCGTTTGTAAGATGATAATATAAATTTTGCCTCTAATTCTCTGGTTTAGCTAAATGTATCGTAATTTTTTTTATATAATCTACAATTGTAACAATCGTTTGAACTTGAAAGGAGGTGGAATAAGAAAACTTCAGACTTGATGTATCTACTGAGTCATTAAAAAAACAAAACAAAAAAACCTGTAGTGTTTCTTTATTGAAACATAACAAGGAACTATAACCTATATGCATTTGTATTTGTGTATCCATTTATTAAAGTGGAAACCACAACAGCAGTTTCTAACATTATTAAAAATATTTTTTTCTCTATACTGTTTATAATAAAAAGCATTGCAAAGATCTGTCCTATATAATAAAAGCCTAATATGCTAAGTGTCCGGTCAGTCATTCAACCAATCAAAGCATAATATGCTAATGATATGCTAAGGCCAGTCAACTGCTCACTATGACGTGCACTGACCACCAGGGGACAGACACTCCGACTTGTAGGTTAGCTTGCTGCTGGGGTCTGGCCAATCAGGACTGAGTGAGACTGGCCGGACATGCCCTGGAGCCCTCCCGCAGCCCCTCCCCAGTTGGCCAACCTCCCATGTCCCTCCCCGGTCCCGATCATACACTGGTGGTGTCCCTTGGCCTGGCCTGTGTGCTCTCGTAATCCAGGACCCCTCGGGGGATGTCAGAGAGCCAGTTTTGAAAAGAACAACTGGTCGCTATGATGTGCACTGACCACCAGGGGGAAGATGCTCAATGCAGGAGCTGTCCCCTGTGGCCAGTGAGCTCGCACAGGGGGGTTGCCGCTCAGCCAGAAGCCAGGCTCATGGCTAGCGAGCACAGTGGCGGTGACAGGAGCCTCTCCTGCCTCCATGGCAGCGTTAAGGATATCTGACTGTGAGAGGGCACAGGCCAGGCTGAGGGGCCTCCCCCCAAGTGCATGAATTTCATGCACCGGGCCTCTTGTTTGAAAATAAAAACCCATTGAAAGATAAAGTGGAAGTATTGAATACTTGGCTTAATTTATTCTTGCTGTTGTTAATACTAGATTATGTTTTAAACAAAGGTATTATGTTTGTTTTATATATTTTGTCAGGACTTTCCCAGAATTCTTCTTCTTTTTTTATTTTTTAATATATTTAATTATATTTTTAACAGAGAGGAAGGGAGAGGGATAGAGAGTTAGAAACATCAATGAGAAAGAAAGATCGATCAGCTGCCTCCTGCACACTCCCTACTGGGGATGTGCCCGCAACCAAGGTACATGCCCTTGACCAGAATCGAACCTGGGACCCTTCAGTCCGCAGGGCAATGCTCTATCCACTGAGCCAAACCGGTTACGACCCCGGAATTATTCTTGTTCGTTTACACACTTTATACTGTTTACCTTTTGATTACTAAAGAAATACCAAAAACAGGAACTCCAAAGTTCCAATCTTAGAACATAAAAACAAAACCAACAACAAAAAACTTTCAAAGTCAACATTTTGCTAGACAGATTTGAAAACAAACTATCATCCCTATGGAGCCATTAAACATGCCTCCTTTTTCATGCTTAGAGAACAAAGAAAAATCTCTTCTGTGTTAAACACTATTGAGAGTCATGGCAGTCTGGCAGCTTATTTCATTAAAAATATCTTTAATATATTTTTCTTTATTTTTACACATGCCCAAACAGCAATGAATAAAGTTTTTATGTGTTGATATGAGAAATTAAGGTTCATTTTTAGTGTCAAAAGAAGCTTTAATTTTAGAAAATACAGCCTTATGTTTCTCTTTCTTTTATGACACTTTATGGTCAAACTTCTGCCAAAGTCACCATTAGGGAAACCTGATATATATATATATTTCTTTAAATTATCAAAATTATTATTTCTTTAGATTCACTACATAGGCTGAATTTACTGCTTTTACCAAATTTTTACATCCAGAGATATGAAAGAGTTGCTTAGTCTATAATTTCATATTTCCATTATATAGTTTTAAACTCTATCGCTGCTATAAAAAAGAAGGAATTCTTACCATTTGCAGCAGCATGGATGGACCTGGAGAGCAGTATGCTTAGTGAAATAAGCCAGGCAGTAAAAGAAAAATACCACATGATCTCGCTCATTTATGGATAATAAAAAACATTATAACCTGATGAACAAAAAGATAGATACAGAGGCAGAGAGGCATTGAACAGACTGTCAAATTAGAGTGGGAAGGCTGGGGAGTGTGTGGGGGGGTAAGAGATCAATCGAAGTATTTATATGCATGCATATAAGCATAACCAATGGACACAAGACACTGGGAGGGAGAGGGGAAGGGCATGTGCCGGGTGGTAGGGGAGGTCGGGAGAAGGTCAATGGGAAAAAAAAGGAGACATGTGTACTACTATTTGCAATACTTTAAATAAGAAAATAAAATTAATGAAATAAAATAAAATGCCATCTGCTCTAAAAAAATAAATAAATAAAATAAAAAATAAAAAGAATGATTACTTCTAGCATAACATATGTAATATATATGCATATCCTATATAATAAAGAGGTAACAGGCAAATTATCCCTCATGCCATCATGCCGTCACAAAATGGCGGCACCCACAGCAGCGGCGAGGTTCCCATAACACAAGATGGCTGTGCCCACAGCGTAGGCGAGGTTCCCATAAGGAGCGATCAGCAGGGACCTGAGGCTGCCTGGTGCCAGGCCAGCATGGGGACCTCAGGCTACCCCCCACCTGGCCAGGTTTGATGGGGGACCTCAGACTATGCCCTCCGCCCTGGAACTGGGCCGGGAGACCTCAGGTCATGCCCCAACCCAGCAGGGCTTGAGGGGGGACCTCAAAGTGTGCCCCCAACCCTG
Organism: Myotis davidii; assembly: GCF_000327345.1. Classification (NCBI taxonomy): domain Eukaryota; kingdom Metazoa; phylum Chordata; class Mammalia; order Chiroptera; family Vespertilionidae; genus Myotis; species Myotis davidii. The sequence continues at coordinate 16,019 of NW_006299386.1, read as the reverse complement.
GCCCAGATCACAGGACTTCAGGCTGCGCCCCCCAGCCCCAGCACCAGAATGGGGACCTTGGTCCGCACCCCCTGCCCCATCCTAGGCTGGGGGACCTCAGGCTGTGCTCCTGCCCTGCAGGGCTTAATGGAGGACCTCACGCCATGCCCCTGCCCAGTCCGGCTTGATGGGGTGCCTCAAAGCACACCCTCTGCCTGTTGTGGTTTGACAGGGTACCTCAGGCAGTGCCCCTCACCTGGTGGGGCTTGACGGGGGACATCAGGTCACGCCCTCACCTGATGAGGCTTGATGGGGGACCTCAAAGCATGCCCCCCACCCTGGCCTGGAACAGGGGACCTCAAGCCATGTCCCCACCCTAGCACTGGAACAGGGGACATCAGGCCATGACTCCTGCCTGGCGGTTCTTGACTGGGACCTAAGGCCATGGCCCCTGCCATAGCACCTGAGGCTGCACCCCCCACCCAGCAGTGCTTGACGGGGGCCCTGGGGCTATGTCCCCATCCAGCAGGGCTTGACGGGGTTGGGGTCGTCCAGGTCTGGATCTTGCCCAATGCGGGTGGTGCTGGCTGGGTCTCGGTCTGGCACAATTTCAAGGAGCATGTGGGTGAGCCAGAACTTGACTCTGGGTCCCACGGCACACCCCAGACTCTGACAGGAGGAATATTTTCATATACATCAGTGGTTCTCAACCTTCTGGCCCATTAAATACAGTTCCTCATGTTGTGACCCCAACCATAAAATTATTTTCATTGCTATTTCATAACTGTAATTTTGCTACTGTTATGAATCATAATATAAATATCTGATATGCAGGATGGTCTTAGGTGACCCCTGTGAAAGGGTTGTTCGCCCTCCAAAGGGGTTGTGACCCACAGGTTGAGAACTGCTGATATACATTTTACTAATTTTCTTTTATCTCTGACATTTCTATTATAGAGAAAGGGCAAATCGCAATATTAAAATATTCCTCTATGTAATTCCCTTTTAATGTGCATGAATTTTGTGCACCGGACTACTAGTATAATATATAAAACTATAAATACATAGTCAATCAATGTAAAATGTATGCCTTGGTTTATTGTTCCTTATAGATATTATACTGTTTATCTTTTGATTACTAAAAGTGCAGTATTTGTTCATTTCATGTCTCTGTGTCTATTCCTGGTAAAAAATCCTATATAATGAAAGCCTAATATGCAAATCGACCGAATGGCGGAACAACCAGTCGCTATGACATGCACTGAACACACAGGAGCTGCCCCCTGGTGGTCAGTGTGCTCCCACAGAGGGTGCACCGCTCAGCCAGAAGCTATGGCTGCTGAGAGTGGAGGCAGTGGCGAGAGCCTCTCCTGCCTTCGCTGCAGGTGGACAGTAAGGAGCAAGGGGTCCTGGACTGCGAGAGCCCTGGACTGCAAGAGGAATGTCTGACTGCCAGTGAGAGGGTACAGGCCAGGCTGAGGGACACCGCCCCCCCTCCAGTGCATGAATTTCATGCACTGGGCCTCTATTGTTGTATAATAGATCAATGGAACAGAATAGAAGGCCCAGAAATAAATCCATGTCTTTTTAGTCAATTAATTTTGACATAGGAGGCAAGAACATACTGTGGAGTAAAGACAGTATTCAATGAATGGTGTTAAGAAAATTAGACAGATACATGTAAATATGAATACAGGCATACTTTGAAGATATTGCAGGTTCAGTTTCAGACCACTGCAATAAAATGAATATCACAGTAAAGAGAGTCACAGTGATGGGAGGGGGGCCAGAATGCGGTTGCCCTTCAGGTAGGTGTTGGGGCACCCGTGCCAGCCTGGGATCCAGATCTGTCCCACTGACATTTGTGCCGGTTGTCGGGAGCTACCCGGTGGCTGCTTTTATATAGTTTCTTCCTTGTGGAGCATCTAGGGAGGGGAAGCAGCCATGGTGCCTAAGGCCAACTTCCAGGAGGCCAGCAGCACTGTTGGAATCATACCAGTGGTGCTAGACTGTCGGTGCCTGGCCCGTTCTCCAGAGATTGGAACTGTAGGACTACTAAAGGCTGAGTGGCTGCCGCCGGGCAGGTGGGCCACTGAGACTGGTTGGTCAGCTGAGCGGCGCTTCTGCTGTGGGAACACACTGACCACCAGGGGGCAGCTCCTGTGTTGAGTGATTGTCAGTGCACATCCTAGCAACTGATTGCTCCAGTCTTTTGGTCACTTAGGCTTTTATGTATATACTAGAGGCCAGGTGCACAAAATTCATGCACCCAGGAGGGGGGGGGGCGTCCCTCAGCCCAGCCTGTGCTCTCTCACAGTCCAGGAGCCTTAGGGAGATGTCCAACTGATTGCTTAGGCCTGCTCCCCACAGGGAGTGTCATACATCCTTAGTGTTACCATGCAGGTGGGACAAGCTATGAGTCGGTCGTTCTGCTGTTCAGTAAATTTGCATATTAGCCTGTTATTACATAGGATAGATAATCATAGTTAAATATTTTTCATAAAATTTTAAGCATATTTAAAACATACCTTTATATCAATATTTTACATAACATTATATTTAAAACATTTCTTATTAAACTATTCAATTATTTGTTTTTTGAATACAAAGCTTTTTATTGTATTGAGATACATAATATTATGAACTCTATGTAGTTACTTTTAGAAACTAAATTAAGAGATTAATTTTTATTTTATGTGAGAAAAATATACAGACATACAAACATACATGTAAAAGAAAGTTTTGCAGCATCATCTTTGGAATTTTCTCTTAATTGTTTTATAAATATTTCTACACTAAAGGCCTGGTGCACAAATTCATGCATGGGAGTGTGTTCCTCAGTCTGACCTGCACCCTTTACAATCTGGGAACGCTTTGGGGATGTCCAACTGCCAGTTTAGGCCCAATCCCACCAGCAGTCGGACATCCCTCTCACAATCTGGGACTGCAGGCTCCTAACTGCTTGCCTGCCTGCCTGCCTGATTGCCCCTAACTGCTTCTGCCTGCCAAACTGATCGCCCCTAACCACTCCCCTGCCAGCCTGATTGACCCCAAACTGCCCTCCTCTGCCGGCCATTTTGTGGTGGCCATGTTGTGATGATGTCGCGTAAGGGCATTGCACATGACACCACCTAGGCTTTTATTATATAAGATACTATATAATAATTTATTTAAAAATATTTAAATAATTCTTTTGGTTTATATAAATTTTCATACTTATTTTGGTAGAACTCAATTGAATTATCCATGCTTCAATTATGTCAGCATTAACGCTACATTATTTCCTCCAACTATGAGAATAAAGTTCATCTTTAAACCTGAAAAAAACACATTCTGATGAATAACATCAGAGTGTGAGTATAGAAAACAAATACTTCTGAGTACATAGGAGGATTTTTTTTGGTGTTTTTGTTTTTTCCAATTTAGCTTCTTTTTTAAAAATTTGGTATTCTTTCTATACTTACAGTTGGGCAAACCTGAATTATGCAGGTCAAACTTAATGTTGAGCAAATTATTATATTGGAATAGTACACTGAAGGTACACTTTATCATTCATAGAGTTGAATGTTCTGTTGGGCTCTATTTTAAAGAGGTCATTCTATTCTTTCAGATTATAATTTGTTTGAGATCCCAGAAACTCAAACTATCAAATAAATACCTTTTCGATACTTGTGAAACCAACATGCTGTGATCAGATCTAAGTTCGTTGTCTCACAAAATCAAAGAATGATTTCAGGGACAAAGATGGTTACTGGAAGCAAAGTTTATTGAGAGAAAGATGGAGTCCCTGCAGAAGACAGGGAGGGGGCCCAAAGTAGGTTGCCAGTGAAGCTTCTTTGTCTCAGGTTCCACAGTCCCCTCCCCCTTAAGCCGCCCTGGAAAGGGTGCAGCAGGCATTCCAGGAGAGCCCAAAGCAGGCCATTGTCCAAAGCTCCCATTCCATGTTGCAGCCGGTATAGTCCATCATCCAAGCTGATTAAACTCGAATAGTCCATATGTGGAGTCCCACATGACCACAGGCCCCCTTGACATGGGGATAATAGCCCCTGCCACAGGAGATCCTGGAACCTAGTGTGCTAGAGAGAGAAGAAGGAAGTGTGCTTCTTTGTCTAGTGGTAGATATATGCTTTGCAAGCACCTGATTGGTCATTTCAAAGAATTCTGTCTTAGCAACATCCATACATTGTAAGGCTCAGGTTCCCACCTGCAGGACAGACCTGATTAAGGACGGCCACCTCTAGTCAGAGGTGACCTCACTGTTCCCACCTAGCCAGGTTGCCTTAGCAACCTCTGCCTAGCTGTGTTCAGTTCTAGGTCCTTCTGTTTGTCTCTGTGGTACAGTCAGCAGCTCTATCCTATTATTTCACAAGATTCTTTTAATCTTGGGTTTCCCTGTGCTATTCCCCCTCCCGTGATACTGTCCCTGACTACCTAGCCATCTTCTTTCTATCTCATCACTTGCAAGATCTTTACAAATTCTAAATATAAAATAATTGCAAATGAAATTAGTTATCCAGAAATCTGATCATCAGCTTTTTAAATTTACTTCCTATATTTCCTTTATCTTTTTATATTATTCTGTAGACTTTAGCTTATCATTTATTTACTCTGTTGAATTTATGTTTTGTTCAGTATCTTTAAGAATGTTGAGTTGTATAATACCTTGATTACATGTAAGGTATTTAAAACTTGCCATTTTATATATAACTAGAGGCCTGGTGCACAAAATTCATGAACGGGTGTGGGGTTCCCTCAGCCCAGCCTGCACATAAGCGATTATGTTGTCTATTAATATTTGTTTATTTGTATACATAATTGCTTATGTATGAGATCTATGGTTACTCTAGACAAGTCAATGTATAAGACAAATATCAAGTATGCACTAGCGGTGAGCTGCACGGAGATATGCTTTAAAGAGGAAATGCTACTTCAGTTTAAAAGAAGTAAGAATGCCCTAGCTGAGTGGCATAATTGGTTGATTGGTTGGAGTGTCTTCTCTTACACCAAAAAGTTTGTGCGTTTCATTTCCAGTCAGGGCACATATCTGGGTTGTGGGGTTTGAACCCTGGTCGGGCACTTTCCATCCCTGGTCGTGAGGGAGGAAACCGATGGATGGTTCTCACATCTCACTCTCACATTCTCACTTCTCTCTCTCTCTCTCTCTCTCTCTCTCTCCTTCTTCTTTCTCTAAAAATCAATAAAAACATATATTCAGGTAAGGATTAAAAAAAGTAAACAAAAGGAAGTAGGAGTAACCAAATATAGATAATTACTATTCACCGTGATTTGGTAATTTGATTGGCCTTTCTTCCACCCTATAGAAGGAGGATACTTTCCTGCCTTTTGGTCAATAAAGTTTGAGCAGAAGAATTATGTGTGTATTCCTCATACAGGTGTAAAACTATGAGACCCTTTCCCCCTCTGCCCCAGCAAGCATGGTGGCACATGATAATGTGAAGACTGAGTCAACACATAGAGGTTGGCTTTCCTGAGTGTTTCCTCACACAGAAGTATAATTTGCATGATAAATTTTTAAACATTTAATTTTTTAAGCCACTCTAATTTAAGGCTCACAGTATAACTTAAAATATACTGAATAATATACTATGCAAACATAATGTGAGAGGTGGTATGCTAAAGAGACTGGGGTAAGAGAAAACTTAATGTTCAAAAGTTAGGTATGAAAAACAAACAAACAAACCAAAAAACATGGTATTTTGTTGGAAAGGGGAGAAGTCCAATATAGCTTGATTTTACAGAAAAATGAAGGTGGAGTTAAAAATTAGAATAAATTGTTTTCACTTGGAAATGATATATTTAGAAACAATATGTTTCTATTTTACCATCAGGACAAATGGCAGCTAGTGAAACATTAGAAACAAAAATGTTATATGAACTCATTTTCATATTAGAAATTATCTTGGCTATAGTATAATAAATATATTGGATTAATAAATTAACTATATGAGGCGATCGGTAAATAATTTGAGTTGATGGAAAAAAGTGTTTATGTTTTCCCTTTTAGTATTTTTAAAATGTTGAACCATTATCTCTCCTCTGCATTTTTTCTGATTAATAATCAGACACTTTTTGGGTTTCCTCTCAATATTATATCTTGCCACTGTGACAGTTTGCAACATTTTCTTTGATTTTTATTAGTTAGACTATGATTTGATTAGTTATGGTTTATTTTGTTTTTATCTTCCTTGGAGGCATCAAAACTTTTTGAGTCTGTATACCAGTAATTTTTCTTTCCCAATTTTAGAAAAATTAAGCTTTTATCTTCAAATTTTTTCCTAGTCTCAGTCAATTGTCCTTTTAAGATTCCAGCTAATATTTTAGATATTTGGTATTATACCACAGAGTCCCTGAGTTTATGCTAATTTTCTTTTTTTCCCCTCTCTTCCTCAGATTTGTTCATAATGATAACGCTGTAAGATCACTAACTGCATTTTTTCAATACTCATCCAGTGAATTGTTCATCTTCTTTGCTATATATTTTAATTATAGAATTTCTATTTGGCTCTGTATTTATAGTAATTGTTTCTATGCTGAGTTCACCTATCTGTTCATTGAAGGTCATATTTTTTAAAGTTTATAAACATATTTATAAACAACTCCTTTTACATCATTGTCTGGTAGGTTCAATATTTGTGTCATGTCATTTTTTTTTTTTGCTGACTGCTTCAGTTCTTGGTTATGAATTACATTTTTAGGTGTGTGTTTTTTTTCACATATCTAACAAGTTTTAATTATATGGTTCATAATACAGACTAGCTATTGTAGAGACTCCAGTTTGTGATATCTTCCTGTGGTCCATGTTGTGTTTATTTTGGTTCTAGAAAATAGTTGAATTACTGGCTAATCATGTTGATCTTTTGTAGACTTAAATTTACTATTAGAACATATGTATACAGAAGTCCTAAGTCTTTTGAAAGCTCTTCTAATTTGAAATGTCTTAATCCAATCTCTGTATTCTGTAAAGACCTTGTAAAACCTTGTTTTTTGGCTTTGTTAGAACATATCTAGTAGACTAATTTTTCATGTGGTGTCATTATGATTATTACTTGCACTTCTGATATCATCCAGCTGACTTTTGTGATAAATTAAGTGCTCTAATCTGGCTGAACCAAAAATTGATACTTTCCCAACACTGCTTGGCCCCTAGTGTTATCTGTTTAACTCTCAATCCTGTAGTAGATTTGATAAATGAATACTCTCCCTGATAAACCTTGAGTTTTTGCCCTATGCATATTCAGCCTACCTATCATTCAAGGATTCATGGGAAAACTCTGACAAAGATTTTTGAGAACTCCCCACTTGCATAGATACTTCCTCTCTAAGAAACTGTCCTGTGATTTCAGATGCTTTTGTTGATCAGAAAATTTTGTTCCGGAGATCACCATGATATTTAGGACTCTAGCTCAATGTAGTTTGAGCAAACCTGATTCTGTGGTTTGCCTCCTGAGTTTCCCTTCTACCATAAATTATAAATGTAAACTTCTTATTTTCCATTGTCGAAAATAAACTGCCTCACATATTTTGTCTATTTTAAAATGTATATTTATTGTGACTTATCAAATAGTACTTAATCTATTATAGCTGGAAGTGGAGTTCTATACAACTTATGTTTGAAAAACACACAACTAAGTGAGAGAACAAATAGTGTAATAAAAATAGCCTACTGATATTCCCCCTAATTAACCTATCACTATTATATTTCAACAATGCCTCTCTGTGTGTCCCGACAGTTCACATATGGGATTTAAATAGTTACACTCTATTTGTAGGTTGAGAAAGTCATAATGGATTTTCTAAGCTTTCCCTAGAGTCCCTCCTCTTCTTTTGAGCACAGCACTGTTCTCTGTTAGCTTAGCTGGACTTCTAACCAAGCTGAGCTTTGTCCCAGCATCATTTTGTTTTGCTCCAATGCTTACCCACCCTAGGTTATTTCCTCAGAGTTCTCCAAGCTTAGCTCTGTTCCCTGATCTTTCCAAATTTGTACGTTTATACTAATGGCATGATTTAATGTTACTTATACAGTAGATTTTGCTAAAGTATTTAAGCTGCTCTGGAAAATAGTTTAGCCTACAGGATTTTTAAAAGAAAAATGTATTCATTAAAATAATGACTTGTGGAAAATGTACAAAATTAATTTTTACAATTACCTTACTAACTTGTAGGACCAATCATTTAGATTTAGAAATATAATGACGAATGGAAAAGAAGACTAAGCTATTCTAATAAAATGGAAAACAGTCAGGATTTAGGTGAAAACTATGTGAATGTGAAGTTCTAAGAATTGATGTGAGTGACTTTAAATAGGAATTCACAAAATGAATTTGTACACATTTTATTTTTTGCATATTACTACATAATAAAATATTTTCATCTGGTCAGCTTTACAAATGAAGAATGGTTATAAATATGCGGTGTTTGATGTTGATTAGAATAATCTACTCATCTTCGATATTCTGGCAGCAGATGACAATCCACACACAGGAATTTGATTCTAGCAAAGGAACATATGGAGAACAGCAGGTCCAAATGAACACATCTATCCAGGCTGCCCATTCACACTGCACAGGGTCAATAAAAGGCTCTCAGATGGAATTCTCACTTGAGATTATTGAGATTCAAACTGGTAATTCTGATTTGAGCAGAAATCTATGGAGAGTCTAGATTTAGAATGTATAAAATTACTTCCATCAGCTATTAGTAACCTTCTTTGAAAGCATTTTATTATATACTAGAGGCCCGGAGCACAAATTCGTGCACAGGTGGGGTCTGGCTGCCCACCCCCCCACACTCAGATTGGGGGCCAGGCCAGCTGAGGGAAGGGGCTGCAGGAGGTTGGCCGACCAGCTCTGCTCACGATCTGGGTGGACAGGGATTATTGGGGGCCGGGGAAGCCATGGGAAGGGGCCACAGGCAGTTGGCTGGCTGGCCCTGCCCCTGATCACAGTGGGGGGTGGGCTGATTGGGGGCCAGGTGGCTGGGGAGAGAGATATCAGGCAGTTGGCCAGCCAGCCCTGCCCCTAATTGAGGTGAGAGGGCAAATTGGAGGTTGGGCAGGATGGGGAGGGGCCATGGGAGATTGGGGGGGCAATCATGGCCCATATAGGGCCAGTTGGCCATTGCAGTATACATCATAGCGACCGGTCATTCTGGTCATTCAAGTCATTCTGTCATTCTGGTTGGTTGGCTTTTATACATATAGATTTGAAGTAAATTAATACTTAATGCCCATAATAATGAAATTAAGCTTACCATATTAACATTACAATTTTGATTTTCCAAAAATATTTATGAGCAAAATTAAGGTATTTATAAATTTTTATTTATTTTTGTTAATCCTCATCCGAGTATATTTTTTCCATTGATTTTTTAAAAATTCTTTATTGTTTAAAGTATTACATATAGTATTACATATGTCTCCTTTTTCCCCCATTGACTTCTCCCCAGCCACTCCCACACTACTGTCACATGCCCTGACCCCCCAGTGTCTGTGTCCATGGGTTATGCTTATATGCATGCATACAAGTCTTTTAGTTGATCTCTTACCCCTCACCTTCTCCCCTGCCTTCCATCTAAAGTTTGATGGTCTGTTTGTTTCTTCTCTGTCTCTGAATCTATTTTTGTTCATCAATATATGTTGTTTATTATATTCCTTAAATAAGTGAGGTCATGTGATATTTATCTTTCTCCTACTTGCTTATTTTGCTTAGCATAATGCTCTTCATGTCCATCCATGCTGTTCTGAATGGTAAGAGTTCTTTCTTTTGCACAACTGCATAGTATTCTATTGTGTAGATGTACCACTGTTTTTTAATCCACTCACCTACTGATGGGTACCTAGACTGTTTCCAAATCTTAGCTGTTGTAAATTGCACTGCTATGAACATAGGTGTGAATATGTCTTTTCTGATTGGTGTTTTTGATTTCTTGGGATATATTCCTAGAGCTGGGATCACTGAATCAAATGGTACTTTTTTGAGGAAATTCCATACTGCTTTTCACAGTGGCTGTACAAGTCTACATTCCCAACAGCAGTGCACGACTTCTAACCAAGTTTAAGGTATTTAAGCTGCTCTAGAAAATAGTTTAGCCCACAGGATTTTAAAAATTCACATCCTTTCTAGATCTTGTCCTTTGTCAATTTGTTGATGATAGCCATTCTGACAGGTGTGAGATGATATGTCATTGTCATTTTGATTTGCATCTCTTGGATGATTAGTGACTTTGAGCATCTTTTCATATGTCTCTTGGCCTTCTGTATGTCCACTTTAGAAAAGTGTCTATTTAAGCTTTTGCCCATTTTTTGATTGGATTGTTTATCTTCTTTTGTTGGGATGTATGAGTTCCCTATAAATTTTGGAGATTAGGCCCTTATCGGATATAACATTGGAAAAAATGTTCTCCCATGTAGTGGGCTTTCTTGTTGTTTTGTTGATGGTTTCTTTTCCTTTTTATTTTGATGTAGTCCCATTTGTTTATATTCTTCTTAATTTCCATTGTCATATTTTTTTGGCTGTGGAGGAGCAATGAATGCTGCAAACCTCTGGGAGAAAGCCACCTTCATGCTCCGGCTGATGCCAGGCAGTACAGTTTCTCCCATGTGAGTATGGGTCCCCAAATTCTCGCCCGGAGCTGGAGTTCAGAGGAGTTGGGAGCTTGTATCTCCCTCCCAGTTGAAAAAGACAACAGTGTACCCAGCTGCCAGCCCCTTTCCCGCACCTCCGTACCTCCATACTTCCACACGTCTGCACCTCCTACTGGACTCAATGTGTTTCTCTCATTCCTTCTAGGTGTAGAATTTCCACTCAGCCAGCCTTCCTGTGGTTCCGGATGATGTCTGTTCCGTCTTTTAGGTGTATTTTGATTTGGTTGTTCAAGGCAGCAATCTCCGGCGTTAACCTATGCCGCCATCTTGGTTTTTTTTCCTGGTATAATCCCATAGATTTCTTGGTGTTAATTTTGGATCCTACTACATTGCTGAATTCATTTACTAAATCTAGTAGTTTTTTTGATGGAGTATTTAGGGTTTTCTACATATAGTATCTTGTCTTCTGCAAATAATGACAGTTTTACTTCTTCTTTTCCAATTTGGATGCCTTTTATTTCTTCTTCTTGTCTGATTGCTATGGCTAGCACTTCCAGTACCATATTGAACAGAAGTGGTAAGAGTGGGCATCCCTGTCTTGTTCATGTTCTTAGGGGAAATGGTTTTAGTTTTTGCTCATTGAGTATGATATTGGCTGTAGGTTTGTCATATAAGGCTTTTATTATGTTGAGGTGTGATCCCTTTATTCCCACTTTGCTGAAAGTTTTTATCAAGAAAGAATACTGGATTTTGTCAAATGCTTTTTATGCATCAATTGATATGATTGAGCTTCCCTGTGGCCAGAATGTGCGGCTGAGTTACCCTGGGCTCTGAGTGAAGTGGGGGTAGGTTGCTCTGGGTCACACAGTCCCCACTTTCTTGAGCCTGGAGTGAGATGCATGCATGCTAGGTTGCTCCAGTTTGCTCCTCCTCAGTGCAGAGTGGTGGTGGATTGCCCTGGACTCCTCAGTCTGTGCTCCCATGTGGCTGCTCTGGGTTGCTCAGGGTTGTCCTAGCAGCAGGTCCTGGTGCTGGGGGTGGAGCAGATGACTGGTGGCTTTGGGTCAGGCTAGAAGCAGGGTTCTGGGTTCCGGGTTAGGAGTGGGACACAGGGTTACCCCAGGCTTGCACTCACTGTGGGGTGTTAGAGCCAGATCCTAGGATGCTGGGTCCCAGAGGGCTGGTCCGGAGGCCTTGTGTGGGATGCGCTCCCTGCAGATATCTGAAAGCCTGTTGGGAGGTATTGTACCTCTCACTGCAGGGGCACATGGTGGTTCCACATGGGTTATGGCTGGCAAGCAGCGTTCTCTAGGCCTCCTCTGTCCTTCCTTGTTGAAAATTGTCTCCTCAGCTGTGTCTAATTTGTTAATTCAGGGTAGATGTTCTCTGATTTAGTTGCTTTCTGGCCTGGCCCTAGGAGGAGGTGCAGATCATTGCTTCCTATTCACTGCCAATTTTTCTCTCTCCATTATTTTTTTTTTAAAGAGAGAGAATGTAAAGAAGGGGGAGAGACAGACAGAGAGAAACATCAATGAGAGAGAAAGACATATCGACTTGTTGCCTCCTGCATGTGCTAATATTTGGTGCTACTATATAACTTCCATATAACTTATAGTTTCGGGACTTATGTTTAGGTCTTTGATCCATTTTGAATTAATTTTTGTACATGGGGACAGACTGTAATTCAGTTTCATTCATTTACCCTTGGATTTCCAGTTTTCCTGGCACCATTTATTGAAGAGACTATCTTTACACCGTTGTGCATTTCTGGCTCTTTTGTCAAAAATTATCTGTTCATGTATGTATGGCTTTATAGCTGGGCTCTCTTTTCTGTTCCATTGATCTGTGTGTCTGTTTCTCTGACAATACCATGCTTTTTTGATTATTGTAGCTCTGTAGTGAAATTTGAAGTCAGGTAGCATGATACCTCCAGCTTTGGGGTTTTTTGCCTTTTGTTGTTTGCTGGTTTGTTTTTTTTTTTTTTTGGTTATTTAGGGTCTTTTGTGGTTCCATACAAATCTGATGATTTCTCATTCTATTTCTTTAAAAATTGACATTGGGATTTTGATGGGGATTGCATTTAATCTATATATTGCTTTGGATAATATGGCTATTTTAGGTATGTTGATTCTTCTAATTCATGAATATGACGTATTTTTACATTTCTGTATCTTTTTCAATCTCTTTTAATAATGCATTGTAATTTTCAGTATATAGGTCTTTCAAGGTCTTTGTTAAGTTTATTACTAGGTACTTTATTCATTGGTTGTTATTGTAAAATAAATTGTTTTTCTCATTTCTTTTTCTGAAATTTTATTATTACTATACTAGAGGCCCGGTGCACAAAAATTTGTGCACTCGGGGAGGGGGGGGTCCCTCAGCCTGGCCTGTGCCCTCTCGCAGTCTGGGATCCCTCAGGAGATAACGACCTGCTGGCTTAGGTCTGCTCCCGGGTGGCAGAGGGCAGGCCCAATCCCTAGGTGCAGCCCCTGGTCGGGCTCAGAGCAGGGCCGATTGGGGAGT
>NW_006299386.1:0-2130 GCF_000327345.1 Myotis davidii | reverse complement strand
TCCTCCGTCACTGAAGCAAGCAAGCCTCATGTTAGTATTAAGCTGCCTGGCTGCCGGCCACCATCTTGGCTGACAGTTAATTTGCATATCTCGCTGATTAGCCAATGAAAAGGGTAGCGGTCGTACGCCAATTACCATGTTTCTCTTTTATTAGTGTAGACAAGGAAGCAATAGATTTTTGCACCTTAATTTTGTATCCTAGAACTTGACTGTATTTGTTTCGTTTTTTAATAGTTTTTGGTAGAGCAATTAAGGTTTTCTATATACAACATCATGTAATCTGCAAAAGGTGACAGTGTGATTTCTTCCTTTCTTATTTGTATGCATTTTCTTTCTTTATCTTGCTTGTTGCTCTGGCTAGGACTTCCAGTACTATGTTGAATAAGAGTGAAGAGAATGGACAACCTTGTCTTGTTCCTGATCTTAGGGGAAAAGCTTTCAGTTTTTTGCCATTGATTATGATATTAGCTGAGGGTTTATTATATAGGGCCTTTATTATGTTGAGCTACTTTCCTTCTATTCCTATTTTATTGAGCATAAAAATATGCTGTATCTTATCAAATGTTTTTATTGCATCCGTTGATAAGATCATAGAATTTTTATCCTTTCTTTTGTTAATATGGTGTATTACGCAGATTGATTTGTGAATGTTGAATCACTCTTGTGACCCTGAAATGAATCCCACTTGATTTTGATTTATTATTTTTTGGATGTACTATTGTATTTGATTAGCTGTATTTTGTTTAGGATTTTTGCATCTGTATTCATCAGTGATATTGGTCTGCAGTTTTTATTTTTTTGTGTTATTTTTGCCAGGTTTTGTTATCTGAGTTAGTGGAATGTGTTAGAAGTATTGCCTCTTCTTCAATTTTTTGGAAGCCTTTGAAAAAGATAGGGTTTCTTTGTCTTTGAACCTTTCTCTATTTCATTTAATTCTGCCCTAATTTTTATTATGCCCTATCTTCTGACTCTGGGTTGTTTTCGCTCTTTTTTTTTTCCTAGTATTTTACAATGTGATGTTGTTTGGTAGAATTCACTGGTGAAGACATCTGGTCCTACATTTTGTGTTTTGTTTTGTTTTGTTTTTTTGGAGGTTATTCATGGTTGTTTCAATTTCTTCACTGCTAATCAGTCTATTTAGATTTTCTAATTCTTCATGATTTAGTCTAGGATAGTTATATATCTCTAGGAACTTATCCATTCCTTCTAGGTTATTGAATTTGGTGGAATATAGTCTTTCATAATATTCTAATACAGGGATCCTCAAACTTTTTAAACAGGGGGCCAGTTCACTGTCCCTCAGACCGTTGAAATCCCAGAAGTTTTGATATGTTGTGTTATCATTCTTATTTGCTTTGCTTTTATATATCGTTTGAGCTCATATTTTATTTCTTCTTTGACCTAGTCATTTTTTAGTAATATGTTGTTTAATCTCCACATATTTGTGGTTTTTTATTGTAACTACTTTTTGCAGGTGAATTCTATTTTCAAGGCATCTTGGTCAGAAAATATACTTGGTATAATTTCTATTCTCAATATTTGTATTTGCATGTGGCCCGCAGCCCATAGTTTGAGGACCCTTGTTCTAATACAATGCTTTTTATATCTGTAATGTCTGTGATGATTTCTCCTCTCTCGTTTCTTGTTTTGTTTATATGGGACTTTTCTCTTTCTTGTTCTGTGACCCAACATATGCTCTATGCTTGAGAGTGCTCCATGTGTGCTGGAGAAGAATATACCAGTGTACCAGTTAATAATGAGGATTTTTTTCAATAGATGGAGTACACATATGTTAATATATGTGTGATTTGATACATGCTATTTTGTTGTATTGACAACAAGCTTAAAAACTTCATATGTCATATTTTCTGAAGGTGTTAACATCATAGATGTTTTTACACTTAAAAATGTCGAATTTCGTGCCAAAAAAAGAGCATTTGCTGGAAGTTTTAATTCATTATTTTAAAGGAAAGTGCTGCTGAAAGTTATCATATACTTCAGGAAGCTTATGGTGAACATGCTCCATCTCAAGATACTTGTGAACGCTGGTTTAAATGCTTTAAAAGTGATGATTTTGTTTCGAAAGACAAAGAATGTCATGTCAACCGAAAAAGTTTGAAGACCAACAAT
>NW_006299385.1:0-615 GCF_000327345.1 Myotis davidii | reverse complement strand
CCCGAGCCTGCTGCACGCGCAGTGTGCTGTTTGTTCGTCCCTTCAGTGCCTTTGGACATTAGCGACCCTGGCTCTTTATATATATAGACTAGTAGCCCAGTGCAGAAAATTCATGTATGGGAATGGGGGGAAAGGAAGCCCCTCAGTATGGCCTGCACCGTCTCCAATCCGGGACCCCTTGGGAAATGTCCGACTGCTTGTTTGTGCCCGCACTTTTTAACAGATGACAGCTCCATTGTTGTTTCTTTCTTATGCTTAAAACCATTGGAATTAGTAGGTATTCAAAGTGTGTATACATTTTGGGGGGACACTCTGTGTACCTCTAGTCAGTGGTGAAAGGAACCAACAGTGGCTTTGGAACCCCCAGACAGGGAACCTCGCTCACTCCCCACATGTCTCCCCGCTTCACTTTCCACCTTCACGGGCAGCGGGAGAATCAATGTTTTCTCTCATTAACTCGGAAAAGCACATCCTGTCACCGGCTGCCCGGCAGGAGTGTGCTGGGACCCATGTGAGCGAGGCCCAGTCAGGGCAGCCTTTCCTCATGGGTGTTGGCACCCAAAGTGCACATTCTTCTTCTGTAGGCACCCAGACTCTCCCATCGTTTCACTGAGA
>NW_006299384.1:14278-16811 GCF_000327345.1 Myotis davidii | reverse complement strand
TGTGTGTGTGTGTGTGTGTGTGTGGAGAAGCCAGTTTGTATTCCAGTCCTGCAGCCTCTTCCGGCCACGGCAGGGCCCTCCCTGTAAAACCTGTCATATCCCTGCTCCCCTGCACCTGCACTCCGGCTCCCCCTCCCCACCGCCCCCCAATGTTGCTAGAAGCAGGTGAGGGACAGCCTTTGGATACACATTCCTGAGGTCACCCTGCACCTCCACACGTTCTCTCCTGAAAAGCTGCTGGGATGAGCGGATTCTCTTCTTGTTGCCTCAGTCCCAGGCCTGGGCTCTCTCTGACCTCCATCTCTCCCCTTCCTTGGATGCTGCCTGGGCGATGTTGGGGTTCCGGCGGGGAGCCCTGGGTGGACGGGGGTGCTCTTCTGGGAGAGAGTCCTCCAGGAGGGTCAGGTGGGGGGGGGATGGTGGACCCCCCGCTAACCCTGGGCGCTCTGCGGGGTCCCTGGGGGCAGGTGCATCTCCTGTCTCTACTGGAGCCCCTCCCATGTGCTGTCACGCACAGTAGGAGCTCAGTAAACATCTGTTGAGCCAGTGGCATTGTGCACCCTCCTATGTCCTCAGGTACGGTTACGTCTTCCAGTAATTTTCTTAAAGGACGGAGTCCAAAAGCAATGCAACAGTCCTGGCCGGCGTGGCTCAGTGATTGAGCATCGACTGTTGAGCCAGGAGGTCAGGGTTCGATTCCCGGTCAGGGCACATGCCC
The DNA here is from genome assembly GCF_000327345.1 of Myotis davidii. NCBI lineage: Eukaryota > Metazoa > Chordata > Mammalia > Chiroptera > Vespertilionidae > Myotis > Myotis davidii. The sequence continues at coordinate 16,093 of NW_006299384.1, read as the reverse complement.
GGTTGGGGGCTCCATCTCCAGATTGGGGTGTGCAGGAGGCAGCCGATCCATGGTTCTCTTTCATCATGGATGTTTCTCTCTCTATCTCCCTCTCCCTTCCTCTCCGAACAATCAATAAAAATATATTCAAAACAAAACAAAACTACTCAATCCAAAAAATGGAGCAGAAAAGAAACAAACAGAAAAACAAAACAAAACAAAACAGGATGATAATCACATTAGTACATGGCCTTAAATCTCCAACTAAAAAGCAGATTGTCAGTAAGATTTTAAAAATCAAAACCAGTTCCTGCAAGAAATGCACATTAGCCTGGCAGGTATATAGCTCAGTTCCTCTCTGTAAAAAAAATCAATAAAATATATTTTAAAAAACAAAACAAAGCAACTAACAAACTAAAACAGGCTGAACCTGAGAGTGTTGTGTGTGTGTGTGTGTGTGTGAGAGAGAGAGAGAGAGAGAATTTGCATCAGATACTGGGATCACACATCATTGTATATCATAATTGTTTGTCTTTATTTCTGCAGCTAACTCGTGAAAAAGTAAGTGGCATTGAAGGCACGAAACCAGATGACCGCTTTGGTGACATGGAAAGGGTAAGAGCACGTTCATGTCAATTGTGTGAGGGACGTGAGTCTCATCGCATGATCTCACTCGGATGTGGAGTCTACGTAACAAAATGAACTGGTGATCGGAGTGGATGCAGAGACAGGGAAGCATGGAGCAGAGGGCGGGGCCTGGGAGGGAGGGCAGGGGAGGCTGGGTGGTGGGGGTAACCAACCAAGGACCTTGCACGCGTCTGTGCATGGCCCAGGGACGCAGACAATGGGGTGGTGAGGGCCTGGGTCAGGGGGCGGGGCGGGCTGGAGGGGGGAATAGGGGGAAAAGGGGGCATATGTAATACTTTCAACAATAACGAATTCTTTTTAAAAAGAGGAAGAAATCTGGTGGGAAACATTTTTAAAAAAGGAAAGAAATTTTGCCTGTAGCTGTGAGATGAGACACGCCGATCCCGGGAAGAGGGTGGAGTCTGATGCTCACACACGGGAGTGGATCCTGGGACCCAAAAGGCCGTTCTTTCCCAGGGCTCAGCCCATATGAGGGCCCTGGATGAGGAAGGAGCCTGGATACGGCTCGCTGGTTCCCTCTAGTGCACAAAACTCAGAATGCTCCAAAGATGGGCAGTCTTTTTTTATATATTTACTAGACGCCGGTGCACGAAATTCATAAACGGGAGGGGGGTCCCTCAGCCCGGCCTGCCCCCTCTCACACTCTGGGACCCCTCGGGGGATGTCCGACTGCTGGTTTAGGCCTGATGCGGGATCGGGCCTAAACCGGCAGTCAGACATCCCATCAGGCCTAAACCAGCAGTCGGACATCCCTCTCGCAATCCGGGACCACTGGCTACTAATCACTCAACTGCCTGCTGATTGCCCCTAACCACTCTGCCTGCTGGCCTGATTGCCCCCAACTGCCCTCCCCTGCTGGCGTGATCACCCCCAACTGCTCTCCCCTGCTGGCCTCATCACCCCTAACTGCCTCTGCCTCAGCCCCGCCACCATGGCTTTGCCCAGAAGGACGTCCGGAAGGTCTTCCGAAGGTCTTCTGGTCTAATTAGCATATTACTTTTTTATTAATATAGATAATTCAAATTGAGAAGGATAGTTAAAAAGTTAAGCCACCATATCATATATAGGAGAAAGGGTATGTAGGAGAGAAAACGTTTTCATTTACCCTCTTAGGATCTCTGGGTGAGTCTGAAAATTAAAGTAGCAAAAATAGATCAATAAGAAAATGCCTTTTTAAACAGTTAATAT
>NW_006299384.1:12481-14057 GCF_000327345.1 Myotis davidii | reverse complement strand
TTAATATAGTTCCTCATGTTGTGGTGACCCCCAGCCATAAAATTACTTTCGTTGCTACTTCATAACTGTAATTTTGCTACTGTTAGAAATTGTAATGTAAATATGTGATATGCAGGATGTATTTTCATTGTTACAAATTAACATAATTAAAGCATAGTGATTAATCACAAAAACAATATGTAATTATAGATGTTTTCCGATGGTCTTAGGTGACCCCTATGAAAGGGTCATTCGACCCCCCAAAGGGGTCTTGACCCACAGGTTGAGAACCTCTGGATTAGAGGCCTGATGCATGAAATTTGTGCATGGGCAGGGTCCCTAGGCCTGGCCGGTGATCAGGGCCAAACTGTGGGGTGACCGATGGGGCAATCTGGGGGAAGGCCTCAGGTGGCACCTGCCTTGGCTAGCCTGGTGCCTGCAGGCTGGGAGCAGCTCCTGCATTGAGTGTCTGCCCCCTGGTGGTCAGTGTGCGTCATAGCGACCAGTCATTCCACCGTTCAGTCAATTTGCATATTAGGCTTTCATTATATAGGATATGCATTTTTACTGACTTCAAAGAGGAAGGGAGAGGGAGAGAGAGATAGAAACATCCATGATGAGAGAGAATCATTGAACAGCTGCCTCCTGCATGCCCCCTACTGGTGACCGAGCCCACAACCCAGGCATGTGCCCTGACCAAAAATCGAACCCTGACCTCCTGGGCCATAGGTCACCCAATGCTCAACCACTGGGTCACACTGGCTGGGCTAAGGCACAGTTTCAAAAGAGCATGGCGTTGTATAGCCCCTTTAATGGGAAACTACTTTCCATTAGGCATCTCGATGATTTGCACATCCTATAAAATAAAGAGGTAATATGCAAATTGTCCCTCATGCCCTCGCATCACAAGATGGCCACCCCCACATTGTCACAAGATGGCCAGCAGGGGAGGGCTGTTGGGGGCAATCAGGCCTGCAGGGGAGAGCAGTTGGGAGTGATCGGGCCGTCAGGGGAGCAGTTTGGTGTCAATCAGGCTGACAGGGGAGTGGTTAGGGGGCGATAAGGCCTACAGGGGCGTGGCTAGGGGTGATCAGGCAGGCAGTCAGGCAGTTAGGAGCCAGCAGTCCCGGATTGGGAGAGGGATGTCCGACTGCACTGCCAGTGGGTCCCAGATTGGAGAGGGTGCAGGCTGGGCTGAGGGACAACCCCCTCCCCCCAGTGCATGAATTTCGTACACCGGGCCTCTAGCTATGTTTATAAAGTGTAGGAACAATGTTAAGCATCTGACTGACGATTTAAAGCAAAGCTCGCCGGCCCGTGCCAGCATCGCGATCCAAGAACATGCTCTCCATCGTTTCTTCTCTCTGCAGGAAAAAAAAGGGGGCGGGGATGAAAGACCCAGTCCATTAGGCAGAACCCTCCTCAGGCCCAGATGGGACCTGTTGCTGGGGTCCAACCCCAGCAGGTCCAGGGGTCCCCAAAGGTGTGGACGGAGTCGGCGAAGAAGGAATGACACGGAGACAGCGTTCAGTTGATCAGCAGCCTTGCCAGGATCTCTAGCCGCAATCTCCAGCCAGGTTCTGTGTCCATGTTCTCT
>NW_006299384.1:11643-12293 GCF_000327345.1 Myotis davidii | reverse complement strand
CGTTTCTTATCTCCATTCCAGGGAGTAAAGATTATGTACTTAAGCATGATTGTTCATAGTTAAAGTGATTAATTACTTACCTCCCTGGCAGTTAAGAGGTTTTGTTCCCTCCCTAACTTCAGAGGAAAATCCCTACCTGGGGAAACAACCTTTCTTGGAGAGGTGACCTTGGTTAAAACACATAGTGCCAAGAAGGTGAGCAAACATATTAAGAACAGGATGCCATATACGCCAGGTCCCTTGAAACAGCAAGGATGGACCGGCTCCCGGCAACCTGTGATAACACCACTTCCAGGTGCTCAACGAGGATGGATGGAGGGAGCCTGAGATGCAGGGGGCGGGGAGTGGGCGTCCCCTCCCTGCGATGGGTCCCAGACCACGGCCAAGCTCACCGCCCGCCCAAGCCCGTAGGGTGGGTCGTGGCGCTTCATCAGCCTGTGCCGTCCTCGCACAGAAGAGGGGGCTGAGAAGAGCCCTCCAGCCCGGCCGGCGTGGCTCAGGGGTTGAGCATTGACCTAAGAACCAGGAGGTAGGTCCTAGTTCAATTCCTGGTCAGGGGATATGCCCCTGTTGTGGGTTCAATGCCCCGTGTGGGGCGTGCAGGAGGCAGCCCATCAGTGGTTCTCTCTCATTTTCGATGTTTCTCTCTC
>NW_006299384.1:7775-11510 GCF_000327345.1 Myotis davidii | reverse complement strand
AGGCTCTATCCACTGAGCCAAACTGGTTTATTTTTTCCTTCCTTTTGTTAGCTTTGGGTTTTGTTTTAATATTCTTTTTTTAACATGTACAATTAAGTTACTGACTTGAAAACCTTTTTCTTTTATTTAAGTATGGGTTTTTTTGTTGTATTTTTTAAAATATATATATTTTTTTATAGATTTCAGAAAGGAATTTAGAGGGAGAGAGAGAAACATAAATGATGAGAGAGAATCACTGATCGGCTGCCTCCTGCACACCCCCTACTGGGGATCGAGCCCACAGCCTGGGCATGTGCCCTTGACCAGAATCGAACCCAGGACCCCTTAGCCTGCAGGCTGGCACTCTATCTGCTGAGCCCCACCGACTAGGGCGTAAATTTAAAGAAGAGAGAACAAAGTATATTTGATATTTAAAAAATATATATATTTTATTGATTTTTTATGGAGAGGAAAGGATAGAGGGATAAAGAGCTCATTTATTTGGTGTGTGTGTGATTTTTTTTTAACTGAAGCTTTTTTTTGTTTTTTAAGAATTGAATTCTTTATTTGTGATACCCATAAACGTTGCTGTTCTATATTTCTATTCAGGAAGGGACTTTTCTATATCAGTGATGGCGAACCTTCTGAGCGCGGCGTGCCGGCATTTTGAAAAACCCTAACTTATCCCTGGTGCCGTGTCACATACAGCAATTTTTTGATCTTTGCAACCAGAGTAAAACAAAGATTTATATCTTTGATATTTATTTTATATATTTAAATGCCATTTAAGAAAGAAAAATCAACCAAAAAAACGAGTTCGCGTGTCATAGGTTCGCCATCACTGTCCTGTATCGTTGTTTTGTTTTTTTTATCAACAACAACTTGAAATCTATTGCATGAAAGGGCTGCAAGTACACATTTGTTAACCAAGCAAAATACAGCTATTTTGCATTACAACTTGCACTTAAGATACCAGGACACGCAGTTGGTTCGTTAGTTGTCATAGCGATTTGGGGCCATTGCCCAAGCTGTGCAGAGCAGTTTACGTGAGATTTGGACTCAGAGCTACATTCCTGTAAAGCCCCCCTTAGTTGTGACCAAGCCTGCACAGATTTTTGATGGCAAAACGTCTCAATCTGCCTTAATTGTCCTAACTCGAGTTTTTAAACAAATTGTTTTGCCCTAGGGGACTGTCTAGGGCGGGGAAAAAAATGGACACATATGTAATACCCTTTGTAATAAAAAATAAAATTTGAAAAAAAAAAAATTGTTTTGCCCATATAATGCCATCCTGCCAGTAGGTGGCGCTACAAAACACTGGGGGAGGGATTGCCATGAGGCCAGCAGCCATAGGGGAAAAAAAACACGTTTAACTCTGCTCTGAAAATGCAAAAAAATGCATTTAGAGGGTAAAATATAACCCTTATTGTAACCATTCATTACAGACAAACCAGTAAGAGGGGTGAAACTAGACCATCTGAAAATTTTTAAACAGTTTCAGTGGTTCTCAACCTTCCTAATTGAACATAATGAAAGCATCGTGATTGATCACAAAAACAATATGTCATTATAGATGTGTTTTCCGATGGTCTTAGGCGACCCCTGTGAAAGGGCCGTTCGACCCCCAGAGGGGTCGCGACCCACAGGTTGAGAACCGCTGGTTTATATGAATGAAAACACATGCTTTGCACAAACTATTTTAGAACTGCACAGTCCATACTTTGAAATAAATTCTCATAGAAAGAAATAACCAATTACGCCAAGATGATAAGCAAATCCTTTTAGTACCAGAGATGGATGCACAGAAATTTTAAAAGATTTTGAAAAGCCACATCCACCATTTCAAAAGTTTTGCCTGTAAGCAAGCAGTGGTTCTCAACCTTCCTCATGCCGCGACCCTTTAATACGGCTCCTCATGCTGTGGGGACCCCCAACCATAACATTATTTTTGTGGCTACTTCATCACTGTCATGTTGCTACTGTGATGAATCGTCATGTAAGTATCTGATAGGCAGGATGCATTTTCATTGTCACAAATTGAACATAATTAAAGCATCGTGATTCATCATAAAAACAATCTGTAATTATAGATGTGTTTTGTGATGGTCTTAGGTGACCCCTGTGAAAGGGTCGGTCGACCCCCAAAGGGGTCGCAACCCACAGGTTGAGAACCGCTGTTGTAAAGGGATAAAATTCAGCACGTCACTAGCAGGGCAACAGAAAAAAATAAAAAATAAAAAAACCACAGGACCTTTTAAAAGTTTGTCTAAGTACACATCCAAATTAAGAATTAGCCCTGACTGGTGTGGCTCAGTGGATAGAGCGTCGGCCTGCGGAGGTGGGAGTATGCAGGAGGCAGCTGATCAATGTTTCTCTCTCATCGATGTTTCTAACTCTCTATACCTCTCCCTTCCTCTCTGTAAAAATAAATAAAATATATTAAAAAAAATTCACGCAAAAAATTTTCAACTAATATCCCTTAAAACAGTACGAAATGGATCCTAGAAAAAAAAAGCATTAGACATGTGCAGTCAAACACAATGACTTATTAAAACTAAAACGTAAAAAGGATTTTTGTCCATATGCTTCCAAATTTCAGTCATGGGATCCAAGTAGATGTCATAGAAAACGCTGGAGCTGGGTGCCAAGTCCTTACAGCAAAGCAAACTGACCCCAACCCCCAACCCCCACCCAGGTTTTTATTTTATTGATTTTTTTACAGAGAGGAAGGGAGAGGGATAGAGAGTTAGGAACATCGATGAGAGAGAAACATCGATCAGCTGCCTCCTGCACGCCCCCCACTGGGGATGTGCCCGCAACCCAGGTCCATGCCCTTGACTGGAATCGAACCCGGGACCCTTCAGTCCGCAGGCCGACACTCTATCCACTGAGCCACACCAGTCATTTCCTACACTGCTTCTTGAATTCCTATCAAATAAGTTCAAAGAGTGGAATTGTCTCAAAAAGATTGAACATTATAATTTTTATGGATGCTCTCAATTAGTCTCTAATAAGGCCCTAGCCTTGAAACACCCCCTGGGGAAGGCAGCCGGTCCTGCCCCAGCTCTCGGGGGCCATCACCGGGGACAGTGGCTTGCTTCTGTCAGAGGGAAAGGCCACGGGGTCACCCGGCAGGCGGCTGCTGCACGGCTCTCTAACTGAGCTCGCCAGGAGCCCTGCGTGGACCAGTGGCGGAAACAGCTTAATCTTTTTTCCATGTCTGCGTGTCGTTGGCCAAAAATATGCATTTACATATATTTTTTCCATTCCTCCTAATGGTGGAAAAAGCGGGATCTTGCCATTTCGAGGGAACCCGGTCCAACTCGGTCGCCTCCAATAGAACGTGGGGGCAATCCGTGTGTTACTTTGTTACTTTGTCGATTCGGGATCGAAACCCCATCATTTCGCTTAACCCCTTCCCCAACAATTTTTTTGTTAAAAACGTTTCTTTTTCAGACTAATTTTTTTATTTTGGTTCTATATAGTATTTTTGATGCTGGTTATGAGAATAGTTTGTAACTTGTCTTCCTATAAACCATATTTTTTTACCATATTTTCTTAGTATACTCGTCGACGACTGAAAAAGAACATTTTGTGAAAACGAGTACCGTATTTGCCGGCGTATAAGACGATTTTTTGGCCCTGAAAAATATGCCTCCAAGTGGGGGGTCGTCTTATACGCCAGGTACACTTCAGATAGACTGCCCATAGTGCTTGCCCCGTGCCATAGTGGCCTCCCGATGCCAGCCCCCTTCA
>NW_006299384.1:5630-7175 GCF_000327345.1 Myotis davidii | reverse complement strand
AGAAAAACACTTATCCTACAAAGCAAAAAAGACACAAAATGAGTGAAATTCTAACCTGCATTGTTGTTTCACTGTCCGTTTGTTAACCTCTTCCCCAACAATTTTTTTGTTAAAAACATTTCTTTTTCAGACTAATTTTTTTATTTTGGTTCTATATAGTATTTTTGATGCTGGTTATGAAAACATGTTGTAATTATTTTTTCTTCCCATTTTTGTGGTTAAGAATAGTATTTCCTCAGAAAGTTTCTAGATGAAATTATTTAGAATGGTACGTATGTAGCTGGTTTTTGAAGGTAAAGTTTTTAGACGAGTATACTCGTCGACGACTGAAAAAAGAACATTTTGTGAAAACGTGTATACACGTTTCTGCCGGGGAAGGGGTTAAAATATTTCGTCAGGCCTGTTGGGTTTTTTTTGTTTTGTTTTTGCTTTTTTAAAAAACGCCCCTCTCCTTTTTTTAAAATACATTTGTATTGATTTCAGAGAGGGAGAGGGAGAGAGAGACAGAAACATCCATGATGAGAGAGAACCATGGATCGGCTGCCTCCTGCACGCCCTCCACTGGGGATTGAGCCCACAACCCGGGCCAGTGTCCTTGACCAGAATCAAACCCGGGACCCTTTAGTCTGCAGGCTGACGCTCTATCCATTGAGAACACGGGTCACGATCCCTGACCTCTTGGTGCCTAGGTTGACGCTCAGCCACGGAACCACGCTGGCCAGGCAGCCCTGGTGATTCCTCACGTGGAGCTGAAGTGTGAGCGCAGTCTCCTCTGGCTGCAGACTCCTGTGCCCTGGGCTGGCCAGGGCGTCACCGCAGGGGTCGCCGCCTGGCTGTTCGCTCCTGACCCTGGACGGCAGCCGGCCGGGCTTCGCTTTGCCCCTGACTCGGACGCGGCACATCCTCCTGCCCGTTTGGGGCTGAGAGCCCTCCCCTCCCTCCACTGTCCGGTTGGTCTGTGGAAGAGCCCAGCTCGCCCTGGCCAGTGTGGCTCAGTGGTTACAGCATCAGCCGGCAGCCCACAGGGTCGCGGGTCTGATTCCCAGTTGAGGGCATGTACCTCCGGTTGCAGGTTCAATCCCCGACTCCAGTTGGAAGCAAGTGGGAGGCAGCCAATCGATGAGACTCTCTCACATCAATGTCTCTCTCCCCCCACCCACTCCCTCCTGCTTTCTCTAAAAAGGAAAAAAAAAAAGAAGAAAAAAATATCCTCGTTCCTGGGATGAGGATTTAAAAAATAAAAGAAGCCCGGCCGGCAGGGCTCAGGGGCTGAGCATCGACCTAGGAACCAGGAGGTCAGGGTTCGATTCCGGCCAAGGGCACAGGCCCGGGTTGCAGGCTCCATCCCCAGTGGGGGGCGTGCAGGAGGCAGCCGATCCATGATTCCCTCTCGTCATGGATGTTTCTCTCTCTCCCTCTCCCTTCCTCTCTGACATCAATAAAAATGGATTTTTTTAAAAGAGGAAGGATCCAACTTAATCAATAAAGACATTTTTTTAAAACCCTTAATTTAATCAGAGTATCTGATAAACCTATGGGCTGCTT
>NW_006299384.1:2940-4644 GCF_000327345.1 Myotis davidii | reverse complement strand
TGGGGGTTCAGAAAGCCTGCCTAAAAGGGGTCACCTAGTCCTAACTGGTTTGGCTCAGTGGATAGAGCGTTGGCCTGTGGACTTAAGGGTCCCGAGTTCGATTCTGGTCAAGGGCAGGCCCCTTGGTTGCGGGCTCCTCCTCCCTCCCCGGCTGGGCCCTGTTGGGCCTCCAGTCTGTGCTTCTCTCACGTCCATATTTCTCTGCCTTTCCCTCTCTCCCACTCTCTCTAAAAAGCAATGGAAACATCCTCGGGCGAGGATTTGAAAAACAAAAAACGATACCTTTCCCGCAGGCGTGGCTCGGGCTGAGCATCGACCTAGGAACCAGGAGTTCAGGGTTCGATTCCCGGTCAGGGCACAGGGCCGGGTTGTGGGCTCCATCCCCAGTGTGGGGCGTGCAGGAGGCAGCCGATCCATGATGCTCTCTCATCACTGATGTTTCCCTCCCTCTCCCCTCCTCTCTGACATCAATAAAAACATATAAAGAAAATAAAAAGGAAGACTACAGGCTTGGTGTCCACATCTCTCATCTTTGGTCTTCGACCTTGGTTCCCCGTCTCTATCTAGTGATTCAGGGGCCGGGGGCCAATGGGCCACTTGAGGGACACTTTGGAGCTCAAATCGTGGCTCAGAAGTCCCTGCCTGACCCGTCGACCTGGGAACCAGGAGGTCAGGGAACCCCGGCTGGATCCCCACGGGCAGCCGATCCCTGATACTCATCATGGGGATTTCTCCCTCTCCCTCCCCCGCCCTCCCCGAAATCCATGAAAAGATATGGACGGTCTCCCCTCCCTTTCTCTCATTCACGCCTCCCAGAGCGCGGGACATTGTGTTCTGGGTTGGCCCGACCCCACCCTTGACTTTGGGGCTGTTTGTTCTCCTGATGTCTTTGGGGTTTTTTTCTTTAATTTTATAAAAACACAACAAGAAGAAGAACAGGCGGCCCCGCCCGTGGTTAGCGAAGCAGCATTTAGCCATTTCACAGGAAATGCCGGGCGCGTCTCGCTCTGGATTCGATGGTAAACCGGAGGCCGGGAGGGATGATGTCAGAGGCGCCTGGGAGGGTTAGGGCCTGGGGGGCGGGGATGGGGGGGTGTCTTCCAAGCCAAGTTCATGGCAGCAGGAAGCCCAGGGCTTGAGGGGGCACCTGAGCCGTGGGGGCGAGGAGAGCAGACAGGTAGATGTCACAGGTGACTCCCCGTCATTGCTTCTTGGTTTTGTTTTGTTTTTAAGAAAAAGACCTTTGCCCTGGCTGTGTGGCTCAGTGATTGAGCATCGACCTAGGAACCAGGAGGTCAGGGTTTGATTCCCGGTCGGGGCACAGGCCCGGGTTTCGGGCTCAATACCCAGTGTGGGGCGTGCAGGAGGCGGCCGATCCATGATTCTCTCTCATCATTGATGGTTTTCTCTCCTCTCCCTTCTTCTCTCTGAAATAAAAAAATAATATTTAAAAAAGGAAGGAAATTCTGACAGATGCTGCTACATGGATGAATCTTGAAGACTTTATGCTAAGTGAGATAAACCAGTCACAGAAAGAGAAATACTGTATGATTCCACTTATAACGAAGTACCTAAGTCATCAAAGTCATAGAGACAGAAAGTAGAATAGTGGTTGCCAGGGGCTGGGGTGGGGATTGGGGAGTTGGCCAGAGAATTGAAAGAGCTCCTGTGAGTTGAGGTGAGAGGTGGGCTGAGCTGTGCAGA
>NW_006299384.1:1986-2620 GCF_000327345.1 Myotis davidii | reverse complement strand
CAGAGTGTGGGGCGGCTGGGGGAAGGGAGGGAGGCCCCAGACAGCAGCTGGCAGACACTAGGGATCCGACCAGTGCACAAATTTCATGCACTGGGCCTCTAGTAAAAATATATTTTTGAAAAAGAAAAAGAAGAAGACCTTCAGTGTTTTCACCACGTAGGGGGATTATAACATACAACATGCATGTCACCAAATGTTTAGAAATCCCCGAGGAATGGGAGTAGGGGCAGGCGGTGGCTGGAGGTACCGGCTGCTTTAATCCACACCATCCATTCCTATGACACCCAGTGTCCGCCACATGCCGACGAGTCACAAAGCTGAACTCCCAGCCCAGGTGTCCCCCCGATTCCAGCCCCACAGGCATTTCCAGTTAAAAATGTGGGCGGGAGCCGTGGTCCCGGATCTGCCCCCTCCAACCCTGCAGGCCCCGCTGCCTCTTACGTCTCCCACATCCATGAATGACTCCAGCCCAGGTCAAAAACTTTTATCTTCACAGTAACTTGTTAATAAAGTCGTAGATGGCTGCCAAGGGCATCAGTCGACTGGACCCTGGAAAATTAATTTGATGCAGTTCTGCTCCCCGGCCAGCTGCGTGGCGCAGAAGGGGCAGGCGGCGTGGAACGCGTGGGTGCCG
>NW_006299384.1:0-1761 GCF_000327345.1 Myotis davidii | reverse complement strand
GTTAGGGCCAAAAACTGTTTTAGATGAGGGAGGGGTTGCTATGTCATACAGGCAGAGCATTCAAACAGTCTCAGGCCCCGGCCAGTTTAGCTCAGTGGACAGATAGAGCATCAGACTGAAGGGTTCCCGGTTTGATGCCAGTCAAGGGCACGGACCTCGGTTGCAGGCCCCATCCCCAGCCCTGGTCGGGGTGCTTGCGGGAGTCAGCCAATCTCTGTGTCTCTGTCACACTGATGTTTCTCTCTCTGTGTCTCTCTCACACTCCCTCCCACTGTCTCTAAAAAATAAAAAATAAAAAAAAAATCAATGGAAAAGTATCCTGGGGTGAGGATTAACAACAACAACAAAAATAAACAAAATAAAAAGACTCAAAGTAAAAAAGAAGAAGAAACTATAGTTTAAAAAGGAAATTTAAAAAAACAATACAGAGGCTACAATAGAAGGGCCTTCTGGAACTTTTTCAGTTTATACATTCATAATATAACTAGAGGCCCGATGCATGAAATCTGTGCGGGGGGGGCGGTGTCCCTCAGCCCAGTCTACACCCTCTCACAATCCGGGACCCCTTAGACATCCCTTTCACAATCTGGGACCGATGGCTCCTAACTACACACCTGCCTGCCTACCTGATCGCCTCTAACTGCTCTCCCCTGCCGGCCTGATCGCCCCGAACCACTCTCCCCTGCAGGCCTGATCGCTCCTAACCACTCTCCCCTGCAGGCCTGATTGCCTCTGCCTTGGCCCCTGCCACCATGGCTTTGTCCAGAAGGATGTCCGGAAGACGTCCAGTCTAATTAGTACATTACCCTCTTATTAGTATAAAGTTGATGGTCAGCATAGGTAAGGGACTTCCCAGAATCCCTCTGTCCTCTTTTGTTTTTTTAAAATATATTTTTGCCGAAACCGATGTGGCTCAGTGGATAGAGCGTCGGCCAGAGAATCACGGATCGGCTGCCTCCTACATGCCCCCCACTGCGGATGGAGCCGCCACCCGGGCCTGTGCCCTGACCTGGAATCGAACCCTGACCTCCTGGTTCATAGGTCTGCACTCAACCACTGAGCCACACTGGCCGGGCCCTCTGCCCTCTTTTAAGCCCTTTTCCAAGTCTAACCAATGCCACCTCCCTAATAACTCAAATCTGTTTCCTTTTACCCCCACTGCCTCTGATGCAGGGTTAGGCCGTGGTCAGTCACGTTGTGTCTCATTTGCTTCCTCGGGGCAAGGCCTGTATCCCATGCCTGTGGGCTCCCAGGACCTAGCACGCGCCGGCACACAGTGGGCCGTCAGGTCATACATGTGACAACGCAGCTAACTTGTTCTTCAGGCCTCCAGCTGACCGGACGTGGATGGCGACATCCGAGGGACTCTGTTCCTCACACTCACCCGTCGAACATCGGTTGTCAAGGTCGTCGTAAACAAGGGGTGGTCATGCTTTTTGGTCTCTCGGACCCTCCCAGGGCGGAGTGTCTTTTGGAAAACTTCATACAGAGACATGTTTTGATTAAACTTACAGCTGAGAAAAGCCTCCTCAAGTGTTTCTCTGTGGGGTTTCCAACCCGAACACGGCCCCTTGGAGAGTCAGGAGCGCGCATGGGGAAGCAGATGACACCGGCCGGGCGCGTGCTATGCAGGGTGAGTGACAGGCATCGTCCGAAGAAATGCCTCCTGCACAGTCAAGAAATCAAATCATGTTTTTTATGTGTATTTTTAAATATATATATATATATTTTTTATTGCTGTCAGAGAGGAAGGGAGAGGGA
>NW_006299383.1:0-813 GCF_000327345.1 Myotis davidii | reverse complement strand
TCAGGCTTCTGGGCTGGTGGGGACCAGCCCTGGAGACAAAGTGAGGCAGCAGAGACCCCAGCAGGTGTCCTGGGGAGGAAGGGCAGCCCCCCTCCTCTGGGAGAACAGTATGCAGGACCTGCCAAAGCCCCACAAGGCATACCTGCACTTATGCCCAAAACAATAGAAAAATGCCAAAATATGGGAAGACAAACCACAAGCTGGAAAGCATTCCACACAACGCTAGGCCCAGGTGTGTCAGCCCTGTGGCGCAGAAAACTCTCAAAGGTTGGTGTTTTTTAAAGGGACAAAGGCAAACACATGCACTTCCAACATGAGAGGCAGTGCACAGGCCTCTACATGCCAGAGATGCCCCACCATCCCGATCAGGCTTCTGGGCTGGTGGGGACCAGCCCTGGGGACAAAGTGAGGCAGCAGAGACCCCAGCAGATGCCCTGGGGAGGAAGGGGAAAGCCCCTCCTCTGGGAGAACAGTGTGCAGGACCTGCTAAAGCCCCACAGGGCACAGCTGCACTGGAAGGGCTCCCCCTGTGGGGTTCCCCCACAGAAATTGTTGCACAATTGTTCAGAGATGTATTTTTGAGACTCCCTCTCAGAGCACTCGTGAAATAGTAAGTAACTGGAAAAAGCACTGAGGTCCATGGAGAGGGGATAGGAACACCAATCTTGGTCCACATGGACAAGGGAAGCTGAGCAGGTGCTCAAATTGGTGCAGGGATCTCTATGTGTCAACAGATGAAGGCTTCAGGGGTCCTCTCACATGAGACCCATGAACCAACCATCTGCATTGAGGATCCCACCCATTAAAACCCTT
>NW_006299382.1:0-266 GCF_000327345.1 Myotis davidii | reverse complement strand
CCAGGGTATGTGCCCTTGACTGGAATCAAACCCTAGTGCCTTCAGTCCGCAGGCCTGTGCTCTGTCCACTGAGGCAAACCGGCTAGGGCTCCTCTGCTCATTTTATGTTTTTACATTTTAAAACATTTATCTTTATTGTCAAACTCTTTACAGATGTCCTATCCCCCCTGCCCCCCATTTTGACCCTTTCTAGCTCACACCCATCCCCTTCCTCAAGCCTTCACCACACTATTGTCTTTGTCCATTGCTTCTACTTATATGCTCTT
>NW_006299381.1:0-227 GCF_000327345.1 Myotis davidii | reverse complement strand
GATGCTCAACACAGGAGCTGCCCCCAGTCAGGGCCTGTTCCTGCGTTGAGCGTCTGCCCCCTGAGAGGGAGGTGCCAGTGGTGGTGATCAGGGGGCAAGACTGGCCAACGAGTGCCACACCGGTTGCCTCCTACAGCCAAGGCAGGTGCCAGTGAGAGCCCCCCAATCACCCCGCCCACCAGTTGCACCACAGGTCGGCCCTGATCATTGGCCAGGCCTAGGGACCC
>NW_006299380.1:0-612 GCF_000327345.1 Myotis davidii | reverse complement strand
CAATATTCCCAGTATGACAGCAAATTTCGTTCTGAAAGCCAATAGCGGATGTAATGTGCTCACAGTAATCGAATTGCTGTGGCCTCGCAGCTACACGGTTAAACTCAACTTTTATCTGAGGTTAATACATATACTTTGTAAGACCATCATGCCGACGTTTAGCAAAATGTATTCAGCACGTGCGTAGCGGTCGTCTTGCAGTCACTTACCATGATCAATAATTTCCACCACCTAATTTTTTCATGAGGATGTAATGTGCTCACAGTAATCGAATTGCTGTGGCCTCGCAGCTACACGGTTAAACTCAACTTTTATCTGAGGTTAATACATATACTTTGTAAGACCATCATGCCGACGTTTAGCAAAATGTATTCAGCACGTGCGTAGCGGTCGTCTTGCAGTCACTTACCATGATCAATAATTTCCACCACCTAATTTTTTCATGAGTCTAAACAAACCACCAAACCAAAAAGCGTGTTTAGCAAACAGGTAAAAGATGAAGAAAGAACTTCTTGTTCTAACCACAAACACCACTCAGCCCTGGAGCGGAGCTGCTATAGCTGCTGTTCCTTCAAAAGCATACATCTGGCCGAGTACAAGCGAAACAATTGC
>NW_006299379.1:0-355 GCF_000327345.1 Myotis davidii | reverse complement strand
GCTTAGGGCAGTTATTTTCAGGCCAGGCCACCCTTCTGATCCCACCTGAGCAGCCCTGCCCCCTCCTTGTGTGTGTGTGTGTGTGTGCGTGTGTGCGCGCCCGTCTGTGTTGGTGGGGAGCAGTAGAAGGGGGGGTTTCATGTGGGGAGGGCCTTTCTGGAATAGGAACAGGTTGGGTTGGAGGGTCAGGGCCAGTCATATTTGCAGCCCAGGTCAAGGCTGGCTGGGTGGACGTGGAGTGTGAGCGGCGCCCTCTGCCCGGGGTCTATTCTGGGCCCTGGAGGTGACTCTCATTTCCCCTGGGTAGAGGTCTGTGCAGACCCAGGGCTGGGCCTGATCCAGGAGCAGAAGGTCC
>NW_006299378.1:0-579 GCF_000327345.1 Myotis davidii | reverse complement strand
GATTTGTTGTTCCATTTATTTATGCATTCATTATAATTCATTCTTGTATGTTCCCTGACCGGTTAAACCCACAACCTGGGACGACGCTGAACCAACTGAGTCCCTGGCCAGGGCCTTTACTTTAATTCTCATATTAATAGACTATACAATTAACTTTGGGGGGGTGTGTGTTTTATGGCATACAGTGCTATGAATTTTAACACATGTTCATAGATTCATGTAGCCACCACCCCAATCAAACTACTAAACATTTGCATCATGCTGCTCTTTGTACTCAACCCCCCTTCCCCAACCCTGGCAACCACTTATCTCTTCTTCATCTCTATAGTTTTGCCTTTTTGAGAATGCCATGTAAATGATATTGTATAGTATATATAACCTTTGACACTGGCTGCTTTCACTCAGCAAAATGGCCCTGTTGTATGTATCAATAATTCCGCCCTTTTATTGCTGAATAGTATTCCACTGTATAGCTGTAACACCATTTGTTTATCCATTCACCAGTTGAAGGACATTAGAGTTGTTTCCAGTTTTTTACCATTCCTGATTTATTTATTTTATTTTACATTATTTTATTTT
>NW_006299377.1:0-668 GCF_000327345.1 Myotis davidii | reverse complement strand
CACCTAACTGGGTTTCCCCAAAGCAGGACTTGCATCATTTTTAAACAACAAAGAGACACAAAACATCAACAAACACTCTTATGAAGGTGTGCGCAACACACTAAACGTTTACACCACAGAGCAATGTCTTCTGTCCCTGGTTCAGGAACTGCCCCTCCCCAGAATGTCAGCATTCTTCCCAATCGACTATTTAGGGAGAATGTATTTCCCAGGCCTGAAATTTCTGTTTCCCATTCTCAGCCATAATCCCCTGATTTCATGGAGAGGCAGCTGCATTGCAGGCAGTGGTCTGGGCCCTTCTTAAAATTCTTTAGCATACATACTAAGACAGCGGGTTTAGAGGAACTACTTCCCACATTTGAAGTTAAGTGGTGTAATCCCTCCCATTTTATGGAGACACAGGACAACCACAAGGTAACTTTCACTTCATGCAGACTCTCACACTCACATTCACACACCAGTCAGCCCGAGTTTTGGCTTCAACCCACGGAAAGTCCCTGTAGTGAGGCAAAGTCCCTGTATGGGCAGTGATCAGCTGCCTCTTTTGCCCCTAACGGCCTGAACTGGGACTGGGTTCTCGGGGAAACTTACTGATCAGACATCTGTTCCAAAAAGGCTTTCCTCTCTTCCTTGGGGTCCACTTGAGCCTGGGGGCCTGGGGTGTGGGA
>NW_006299376.1:0-473 GCF_000327345.1 Myotis davidii | reverse complement strand
AACCCAGTTAGATAGAAAAATGTAACTTTAAAAAATTTATCTTATAATTTTTGTAGAGAGAACATTTATTGAAAAACATAAAAATGTATTTATATATTTTATTATTATTTGATTATTTTTCAAATCAAGTTTCCTCAAATTACAAAGTAATTAAATGGTGAAATATTAAGACATTTTAAGAATGCAAGAATGAAATCTAGGAAGAAGAGTGATTTGCGTTTTCTTTACAGAGTTATCAAAAATATTATTTGGGAAAAATGTTTTTTCCTCTTTATCATGATTTATTTAAGTATATATATCTAGAGGAGACAGGTTATTATGCATTTTTAGAGTGTATTGTTTATAATAGTTAAGAACAGATGAACAATCATATTTTTGATTGAATATTAATCAATAAAGAAACTATATCATATATACCTGTAGTAAATGTACATATGTCTATATATTTATATAAGTATTATGTTCCATTATAA
>NW_006299375.1:0-217 GCF_000327345.1 Myotis davidii | reverse complement strand
CACATTAAAAGGAAATTAATTAGAACATGGATGCCTGGGCGGGACTGGGTGAGATGGTCTGGACACGCCCTGGAGCCAACCTCCTGTGTTACCTCCCTCGTCAGCTACATCAGGGGCAGCACCGGTTCCTCTCTGGTTCTGGGGTGTATCATCTGAGAACTGCCGCTGCCAAGTCATTGCAGCCCAGCAGCTTCTGTGTTGAGTGTCTGCCCCCTGG
>NW_006299374.1:4737-5406 GCF_000327345.1 Myotis davidii | reverse complement strand
TATTATACTTCATCTGTCCTTAAAATATTATATAAGTAAAATCAGCAGCATACTGTAGACATCAAATTTTTTATACTATAATTTTAATTGGTTTAAAAATCAGTACCAATTAGATCTTTCTCTGTATATAACATTAAAAGTTGGATTTTGTGCATTTTTTACATTTGACTATCAATATTCCTAGAGGAACTGTTACAGAACAGAAAGAGTTTGCCCAACCCTGGGGTGGCAGAGCCGAACATTACACACAGAGGATTGCAGTAGAAAAAGATTGACTTTTATTATAAACTAGAGGCCCAGTGCACGAATTCATGCATCGGTGGGGTCTGGCCAGCCCACCCTGATGGGAGCCATTGGGGCAGGACCGGTGGGGGGAAGGGGCCATGGGATGTTGGCCAGCCCCACCCCTGATGCAGGGGGATGGGGCCAGTCGAAGGTGGGGCCGGCTTGGGGTGCCATAGGAGGTTGGCCAGCCGGCCCCACCCCCAATTGGGGTGGGGGAGCCGATTGAGGGTGGGGACATCTTGAGGGAGGGGCTGAGGGAGCTTTGGGGGAGAGGGCCAATCGGGCCCCAATCAGGCCAGTTGACTGCTGCAGTGCGTATCATAGCAACCAGTCATTCTGGTCATTTCTGTCATTCTGTTGTTCAGTCACTTGGCTTTTATATAT
>NW_006299374.1:0-590 GCF_000327345.1 Myotis davidii | reverse complement strand
ATATAGATATAGATATAGATATAGATATAGATATAGATATAGATATAGATATAGATATAGATATAGATATGATGTTTTAATATTGGTTGTAAAATTTTACCTTTATTCATTGTGCTCAGAATATGTGACTGGTACATTTTCTACTTTTTGAATATGTTGAAGTTCAATTTGTGTTCTTGTATAAAGTTTATTTTGTAAATGTCCTATGGACACTTGAAAGTAGATTCTTCTCTGTTGATAGGTTCTGACCTAATCAATTAAAATGAAATTGTGTTCATACTTTACATCATAAACAGAAATCAATTTTAGATGGATTGAAGACTAAAATTTGTTCATTTTTGAAGATATTATGGGAGCATGTCTTTATGACTTCGGATTGAGAAGGATTTCTTAAGATTCTAAAAACTTAAATGATAAAGAAATATATTGATAAATTAAATTCCATTAAACTTTTTCCCAGCCGCATGGCTCAGTGGTTGAGCATCAACCTATGAACCAGAAGGTCATGGTTAGATTCCCCATCAGGGCACATGCCTGGGTTGTGAGCTCGACCCAGTTGGGGGTGGTGCAGGAGGCAGCCGATCAATGAC
>NW_006299373.1:0-791 GCF_000327345.1 Myotis davidii | reverse complement strand
CCAACTGCTTTCCTCCCGCCCTGCACTCTGGACCTGCTGCTTCTCTTCCCTTTTCCCTCTGAGACAGTGGCAGCTTTCAAACCCCAAAGTAGTTTGTTGTTTTTTAAATATAATGACATAAATTCTTGCCAGGTTCTGGGACCCCGCGGTCCCCTCTCTAGCCACCTTGGCCTTCTACACCTGTTCCTTCCTGCACCCAGCGTTTGCCCAGCCGTGCCCTGCCCTCCGCTTGGCCTGCCTTCCCCCCACTTCCCTCTCTAGCTTGCTCACACTGACCTTTCCAGACCTAGGTGGCCTTGAGTTAAGGTTCCTCTGGGGGCTTCTTCAGACCCTGTGCACATTCCTTTTCCAGCCACCGACCACCTACTGTAGGCTGGTGGTCTGCCTGTCTACATCTCTGTATCTCCCCCACCACATGTACACGGTACACAGTGATATCTGAACTGTGGACAGAAGGGGCCACATGCTAACCTGACAAGCTCGGGAAAGTTTGCATGGCGGTCTTGCAAACTCAGAGACCTAAGATAACCACAAAGGATGGTCTGAAATTAAACTTTAACTAAAAGCAGTTATGGTGGGTAGTTACATCCTAGGCTGGTAACTTCACTGACAAGGCCAACCTTTACCTTAACTAAGCCTATCTGTATTCGTGCATCTATAATAACACAAGAGGCCCTCTCACCCTCTGGGAGCCCTCGGGGGATGTCTGACCAGTTAGGCCTGCTCCCAGTGGGACATCCTTAGCCCTGCTGCAGAGGCCGCTGTGAGCCCAGCTTCTGGCTGAGCAGTGC
>NW_006299372.1:1038795-1039038 GCF_000327345.1 Myotis davidii | reverse complement strand
GCACAAGGAAGATGCAGTAATTCATGGCTTAAGCAGTACCTAACACCTTTCAGCCATATAAAACTCTTCAAAGCAAGATTTATACTGCTCCTCATTTAACAGCATCTTATACCCAGTATACCTTATTCTTTGTCATGTGTAAAACTTGGAGAATTTAAGAATAGCAAAAGCATATCCCAAGCTTTTAGGTTTATACATCTGTTTGGAAATGACAGTAAAGGCAGGCAGATGTATTAAGAGAGT
>NW_006299372.1:1027382-1038617 GCF_000327345.1 Myotis davidii | reverse complement strand
GTGTTTTCATAATCTCATTTAAATTAATCATATTCAACTATTCAATTTGGGAGAGAAGGCAGAGAAAGGAGAGAGATTTTTAATAGTGTAGGCATTTTCCAGCTTAGTCCTGGAAGTTACAGTGAAATGGGAGATGTGAATCAATTATTTCGTTAGTTTTTCATGGCTCACTGAACCATGTGTGTTTCTAGTGTTTAAAGATAGAATATCTTTATACAAGAGTTCTGATTATAAACCGACATGTTCATCTCTGGTATACACCTAACAAAAAGTGACCCTATCCTGACTCTAGAAGAAAACTGGCTACATAGTCTCTGGTATACACCTAACAAAAAGTGACCCTATTCTGACTCTAGAAGAAAACTGGCTACATGAATTTATGGCCAAATTAAGGAATCTTCAAAGATGAACTGAACTTTATTATTATTGTTGTTTACTTTGCATGCTTCTTTAAAACTTCAACCCAGCAAACAACGTGATTCTATCTTTGTACGTGTGTATGCATGGCAGGAGGCTAGGGGTAAGAGGTGATTTCAAGGGGGATGTCACTGCAGTTTTCCAGTAAGAAAAATGAAGCCATATTCCTCATGGTATCATTTACAACAGAAAAATAGTATCCTGCTCTTTCAGACCATTTGGCAAAGATGATTATATTTTAGAGGTTCCCAGGATGGTTGCAATTCAGACTGAACCAGGGCAACACTGAATGGTTGAATAGTGCTTCAAAAGAGTCACAGTGAAAAAGATATGCTGCTCACTCGAGCTCGATAATTTATAACCTGGAATCCCCCTGATTTGTATTACTTGTATTTTGTGAAAAATAGAAAAGGTGTGTATTTAATTCAGTTACATTACATTTTAGTTACAAAATGGACCTAAAAATCCACATGCAGGCTTATTTCCATGACCTATTTAATTAGTCTATCAAACTAATCTATGAGATTGAAAGTATTTATTGGTGCTAGCATAAACACCTATAAAGTCTGATTGAGTAAATTGTATTTGGAAATTATATTTGGATTATAGTATGGATATATAAAACATATCAATGTGTTGGAATTTCAAGTAGAAAACATCTTATTGTCATTTCTCACTTAATATCATGTGGGGTTTTATTCAAACACCATGTTTTAATTTCTGGGGTGCAAGTTAGAGATTCTACTAATGAAAAGCTTTTTGGGATTGATTCTTTCCTTTTCCTACTTCTCTTTCTGTCCAAGAAAATGTAAGGCAGCCAGAGGTCATTATTCATAACTGGAAAAAGCATATTCACTGTTTTTATAGTGTCCAGTTGAACGGTATTTATTTATTATGCTTCAATGACAACTGCCTCTGTGTATGTATTATTGACTGAGCCTGGATCCCAGCTACATACGTAAAAATTGCAGTCAATGTACTTTAATCCTTCAATAAGGCATGTTTATTTTCAGTGTAAATGCAGAGGATTAGACTTCAGCTAAATAAAGGAAAGATTAGTGAAATTAACAGAATTATGGACAGAACGCTAATAAATAATAACACTATGATGTAGAAATTAGCTTCTATAATTGGCTATTATCAACATAATATGTATGCATCACCATACCAACAAAAATATCCAAATTGAGCACTAAGAAGGTAAAATTCTAAGTTAAAGAAGTTTTGAAAATCAGACTTTTCATCTTTATAAAAAGAAAATTCCAGAAAAATACAACTTAAATATTACCTTATATATTTTAGTTTTACAAACCATTTTCATGTATGCTAGCTCATTTCAATTCAAAATGTCTCTCGACCCTTATTGTACTATTTTTAATGTGCCTATTGTGTAATTTTTTTTTGTTTTGTAGATACTATTGAATGAAGATATAAATGGTGGTTCATGTCTACCACCAGTGTTTAAATATAGTATCTTTAAATTAAAATTTTGATTAAAGAGTATTTGCCTTATCTCTGCCAGGATATGTTTTTGCTAAACAACCCTGATTCCTCCCCCCCCTTTTTTTTAGTTCCTTTCCCTCCTTCTCTCCCTCCCTCTCTTCCTTATATTAATCATTCTGGGAATAATATAATTATAGACAGGTTGTTTTCAAAGAAGTAATTGAGACAATACCTCTCAATCTATAAACCTTCTAGATAAAGCTACTTGCTCTTTGAAATTTATAGCATAGTAATTAGATATGAAAATCCTGACTTCAAATGTGCAATATTGGTTTTTCTTCCCATTAGAATTCTTTTTGATAGAGTGAACTCACGTTTACATGCAGGAAACCATTCTTCACGGTAAAAGTCACATGAAGTTCAAAATAAATTTTATTTCAGATTTATCAGGCGTTCTCCTTCTTCTGGGTGTGGCAGAGTGTTTTAGAAAGGCAGGAAGGCTATGTGAGTGCATATTTCATAGGCTTCGTATTCATTATTCATACCAGGAGACAGAAGAAGTGTGTACACATGGAGCATTCTCTCAGATGTGTCCTCTGAGGAGCACACTCCGCCTACACCTCCAAGGGGCTCTGCCGTGGGGCTGGAGGGCAGAATGGGAAGAGGGCAGGTGGTGTCATCAGACATATTCTTACAGAGATGCCCCAGTGGGTTCCAAGTTCCACTGGGATTCAATCTTTGGTCACATGAATTAGGCCAATGGCACTTTACCCTAAAATAATTTGAGTGAATATAGCATTCAAAAAATTTCAAACTATGTGCTTCCACGTGTTTTGTACTTTGTGTTTCAGAAATATTTTCTGAAATATGAAAATAAAACAATCTCTAATTAAATTTGGAAGGGTTCATGTCACTTATTTACTTATATAAATTGGATTCATGTTTCTTAGAAGAATATACAGCCGATTTAGGAATATGCATTCATTAATATGTGTCAAAGATGCTGTGGGTACTTAATAAACTTTTAATTATAAAAACAAGAGCATGTTTCTTCCCGCCTTTTGAATTAAAGGAGGTATTAGTGTAAACCGTTTTCAGAAAACTCATTTATGAAGTCTACAGGAACTAATAAACTGGGCGCTAAAATGTGCCATGTAATCTAAGAATAGGAATGAAAACCATTTTCCTTAATATTAGATTATATATTTTCCCTGATCTACCTGCAGACTTTCAGTATAAAACAAAAAGTTACATAAAAACAAGGAACCAAAAATGAATTTGAGAAGTAACTTCTTCCCACACCTCACTTCCGCATATATCTGAGGCAGATGCATGGTTATCTCAGGAAAACACTTACTGACATTAGTAAACTACTCACATAGTTATTATTATTAGAAGGAACGTATCAAACGGTAGTAATTTTAAGGGTGCTGTGAATTTACTTATTTTATATGTTAAATATGTTTGTATTGGTTTTTAGAGAGAGGAAGTGAGAGGGATAGAGAGAAACATTGATGAGAGAAATATGATCGACTGGCTGATTCCTGCACACCACCTACTGAGGATGGAGCCCACAACTCTGGCATGTGCCCTGACCAGGAATCAATCTCTTGGCTACTGGGTCGATACTCAACCACATAGCCACACCGGCCAGGCAGGCTGTTGTGCATTTAATAAACTGTAGTTGAGCAAGTAATCTGGGGTCTCAAAATCAATAGCATTTGTCTAACTCCAATTTCACAATGGAGCACATACTAGTATTTCATACACAAAATACAGGATGGGGCAAAAGTAGCTTTATAGTTGTTCATATGCAAAATAATACAATAATTAATAAATAATAATACAAGAATAACCTCTGTGTTTCACTTCCTCACAATGGTAAACCTACTTTTGTCACACCTGTATAAATTAGCAAGAATCCAACTGAAATAGAAAAAGCATAAGTAATTTCAGTATTGAGATTTATAGTTTGATGTCCAGGAACTGTAAGATTAAAAATTACTTAGCCCTGGCCAGTGTCTCAGTTGGTTGGAGTGTCCTCCTATACACCAAAAGGTTGGGGGTTTGATTCCCCGTCAGGGCACATACATAGTTTTCCGGTTCAATCTCCAATTGGGGCGTGTATGGGAGGTAACCGGTTGATGTTTCTCATATCCATGTTTTTTTTGTTTTCTCTGTCTCTCTCTCCTTTCCTATCTCTCTTAAAAATCAATGAAAGCATATCCTCAGATGAGGATTAAAATGCCTTTTAAAATGTTTTCTTAATAAATTGAGCTGTGGACATGGCACCCAAGAAGAAATGGGATTTGTTTCTGGGTAATTAAGAGGGTGTCAGTTTGGCACCCAGTGGATTGCTTTGGCAGTAACCAGCTGTTGTCAACATTTAAATTGGCTAAGATCTCAGAGTGCCCTTCTCCTTGCTGTTAAGGAAGATAAAAAGGAAAAAAAAGCTAGAAATATGTCTTCAGTTGGATAGAGGCAAGTGGTATACAGATGAGTTAAGATGTGAGTTGGAAGCCTTTTAAAGAACTGTGTCAATAAATGACAATGGTTGTTCAAAAAACTAAAATAATTTACAACAGTTTAAAAACAATATATACAGGCCTGGCTGGCGTGGCTCAGTGGTTGAGTGTTGACCTATGAGCCAGAAGGTCAAGGTTCGATTCCCGGTCAGGGCACATGCCTGGGTTATGAGTGTGATCCCCAGTGTGGGGCGTGCAGGAAGAAGCCAATTGGTGATTCTCTCTCATCATTGATGTTTCTCTCTCTCTCCCTCTCCCTTCCTCTCTGAAATGAATTATATATATGACAACTGGAATTGGAGCCTATAAGAAATAAATGTATATATATATTTAAATAAATAAAATAAAAATAATATATACAAATTGATCCCTGGAAACTTTTCAGTTAAAAAATTTACAAGCCAAATACTTGTAAATATTTTCTGCAGCCTATTTGCTGCCATTACCAAAATAAGGATGTGTTTTAATAATTTCATTTTCCTTATTTTAACATTTAGGCAAATTAATAAACCTTGCATTTTCTGCATGATTTTTTTAGTTACTTTGAATTCCTTTAATTATTTTGAAGTGAATTAGAAAGAAATACATATCACATTCCAGGCAAGGCTTTGAATTCATTTAGTTTAAACAACAACAGAGAAATCAACATACTATAGGGAACACAGTTTTTCCATATCCATTGCCTAAGGCTAATCTGGGATGTTTTAATGTTACAATAAATAAACGGAAGAAGGAAGGAAAGAACTTAGATTAAGTATCAGTTGTGCACCTGGCCAGATATTTAACATGCATATTCCATTAACCCGTTAGTAATTCCTTTAATAAAGTAGTAAATCTAGCCATTTGTTGGAGATGTGGAAACTTGCTCAGGTGTTTCCCAAACTGCAGGCTGAGGTGGGTCTCAGGGACTGGAGAAATGTAATAAGCACTGTTGAATAATTCAAACACTATTTTTATATTTAGTTAGAGATTTTTAATTTTAATTTTACTTTTCCTTACCTGACTCCCAAATACTTCAGCATTTAGATAAAGCATCCTGCTTTACACTCTCAAAACTAAATACATTTGCAGCTCTGTGCATTTTATTTATTCATCATGCCTTGTAACTCAAGATCATTGGATCAACCTTGATATCTCCCTACTTGTCTCAAAAGTGGATAAATCACTAGTATCTGCATTGCTGCCTAGAGTGGAGAGGACAGCAGTTTCAAAGGAATTTTTAAAATTATACAGGAAGATGATTCTTCTAAGGCAATGGTTCTCAACCTTGACTAAATCTTAGAATTACCTAGGAAACGAAAAAATATTGTTGCCTAGGGCCCACCATGTGATTCTAATGTGCAGCTTAGGTCAGAAAACATTGTTCTTAGTTTCCATCCACACCAGTGGCATTATTCTCTTTGCAATTGTTTTGCTACTGCACCCACGTGATGTCAAATAAGATGAATTCTGGGGCACCGGGTTGGTGTGAGGAATTAGGGACAGCACAAGAATGACAGCTTTCAATGTTATTAGAGTGAGATAACTCGGACATAACAATAATCACCATCACCTTGGGGTAGATGCCTGAATGTCTATACAAACAGTATAAGACTTACTAAAGACAGGCAGTCTTAAAGCAGCAGGCAACACGCCTTTTCTGCCTTGCTGAGGCGGGAGTTAAACGGGCAGCTACTTAATGACAACTGGAATTGGAGCCTGTAACAAAACAGCTATATTTAAATCCAGTTTCACCTACAAGAGTCTTCATCAAGTTGTTGCTAGACTATTAAATTCATGGCAGCTATCTCTGGAAATCTACATACTGGATAGTTTAGCAATAACTAGTACAGCACTTCTACTTAACAGCAGGTAAGAGTCTTTAATCCGAATCTGTGACAGCTCCCAACCAGGATAGCGTGTGTGTAAACTCTCATAGAGTACAGAAGCATTCAATTTGTACAATTGCAGTACAACTAACATCAACTTACTATTAATTACAATGCTTCTAGATCAAAGAGAAGTCTTTTTGTTACATGATAAAACAAAACCTATGGTCTAGAATAAATCTGGATAGAAACTCATTTAACTCACTCAACTGCTACCTAGCTAGCAGGTGTAGGAATGGCTACATGCCACTGTAGTTAACAGCGACCTCCTGTCAACCAGATCAGAAATACTCAGTGAAGAACACAGGAAACAGTTCTGTAAGGTCTGATAAAAGGCAAGCTGCAGTCTACCAAAGTGAAAAATTAGGGTTACTTTTTACAATACATGATTTATATATATATTTTTTGCAGGTATCATAAATCAGATGGGGCAAATTCTTTGCTGTTTCAAGGCTCATTTGGAAATGTAAATTTTCTTCAGATCCTTTCCAATTTCCCAAATTAGGCTCTCTGGAAAAGCCAGCAATGTTTTCTAAATGTGATTTCATTCACCACTATTTTCTTAATATTTTTATGACAGATCCTTGACAAAAATGTATACCTGCCCCCCCAAGCAAAACAAATATTCCTCCCTCATCACCACAAGCAAACTTACCTATTGGTAAGGAGAAGTGATCAGAAAGCACTGGGTAGGAAAATATAAAGAGCTGTAGGAGGCTTCAGTTCTGGAGCCAGGATTGGAGTCTTATTTAAATGAATCCGAGTCAGAGGGCTGGAATCTGCACTGGTGGGTAGAGCTTCCTGGTGCCTCCCTTTGTTCTAAGTAGAATGCTAATGCTAATACCGCAGTTTGAATGCCTGCTTGCTCAGGAAACACTGATGCAGTCTGACAAAGCTCCCAGCTTAAATATCCAAAAGGGGAAAAAAATAAGTCCTAGAGATGGAACTTGCCTGTGAACTAGTAAAACAAGCCACTCAATGAATGTGCAAATCTGAACAGTTGGAAATTTGTGGTCATATTAATTTTATCTCACCTCTTTTGAAAGATGTATTCAAGAGACTGAGAAAATAAATTTTCCATTTCTTGTGAACGAAGAAATTTATGTGTGTATTCGAATTTTCCCCCCCACTTTTCTCTTCTCCCTCATGTGCCCAATTTTCATTGGCAGGCAAAATTGGGCAGTGTAAAAAGAGGAAGAAATTCCTTAGGTCAGTGAAATATAGGTCAAGGCATAGATTAATGGAATGGAAAATGCTACGAAAAAGTTAAGGTCATAAGAGAAAACAAAACGAAGTGTAATTTATTCATGTGCTAACATGATATGTTTTAAAGTATAGAAGACGTTTAATTTTGAATTATTTTAATGCTCTTTTTCATTATACTGGGAGAATATAAAACAAATCAAAGAGAAAAAGCATGGTCATAGGCCCAAGAAAATCCAAAATAAAGAGTTTTTGGAAACCAATATAGAAATGTTGAATATTATTGCTATTGGTATATCTCAATAAATCAAGTGTAGGAGCAAAGTGATGAAAATTCCCAAGCTGTAGTTCAAATAGGTTAAAAACAAGCATTTGCCAGGCAATTCAGACTCCGTGTTGCATGTCGTTCAAATACACAAACTTGTAATGTGTGCAAATTTTCTTGCTATGCTGGTTATAAGGTTGAACAATACATTCATTTCTAGGTAAATATTTGTATTCTTACAAGTCGGTAACTGAAAGAAATATCAATCCTTTTCCCTCCTCTGTCTGACCCTGGGATCATTGACCAGGAGAAGTTTCAGCACCATGGACAAAGCACTCGGCCTTACTCTTGGGGCTACAGGAAATGCTCCCCTGATGTTAAAATGTAAGAAATAACTGTATAGCAGCCATCTTCCATTTTAAGATGTTTTAAGGACAAAACGAGTGCTAAAGGATGTTCAGCTGAATTATATCAAGTTTACACTTTCAAACCTCCTCTATCTTATGGAAAAACATCATGGTCCTTTCAAAGACGTGCATCCCTGTGATAAATGCATTTAAGTGTCATTAGGTTTAATGGCTCCTACTCACTCAGACTCTTATACCATACCTTTTAAAGTTAATTTAATGCACATTAATGGTGTGAAATTTAGGAAATTATGAGTAGAGTTTCCCTGGGCACAAGTTAAATCAAGGAAGAAGGAAGAAGACAGGTTAATATTACCTTTCACCCCATGCTACAAAAGATGTCAGCCCTGCCCTTTGGAAAAGAAAAGCTCACTGTTAGTTGAACTTAAATTGATTTTTATAGGTTTAAACTCAGGTAACTGTCTTTGGTTGGGTTACCAACGGTTTGCAGTTTTCTTTAAGGAATAAGAAGATATGTGCATTTCTGAGATTAAATTGATATTTTATTCAGTAATTTCAGAGAAATTCATGTCACTTCCTTCCTTTTCTGAATTCATCTTACAGATTCATCTTAGGGGTAATTCAGGATATTTTTATTTTGTAATCTCTCCCTCACATTATCACCATGTATCACACAAAATAGTGGTGTTTAATCAATTTAAAATGAGTTAAATATTATGATAATACTATTACTATCAATGTGAAAAAAAATGGAAAAACCCATGGTTCTGGTCCCAGGAACACTTGATATATCAAAATGCTGGTTCATAATATCAGCAGGAGTAGAATAATTTTGAACAACGACTTGCAAAAACATTAAGAATGAGAAATATATTCCTTTAAATTATGTTTGGAGAAAGAAAAGTACAAGCTCACCACTTGTTGTAGTTAATTTAATATTGATGGGTGACTAAGGGAAAATAGAACTTTGTAGCTACTCTTTTCCTCTCTATCAAGAAAATAACATCCAAACTAAAAAGGTAAGCTCAGACCAGGCAGGGCTACTAACTTCTTGCAAAACATTTAGTTCACTTGGCAGACAAATTATGTTCGGGCTTTATAATCTCACTGTTTACAAATAGGACTCTAATAACACTGTTAATATCTTTGTAGAATCCTGGAGATAAGGAGAGATGATGCCATGAGGTTTGAAATCTAGCAATTAAGCATATAGTTCTGAGTTTCAAAGATTAGAAGTCTCTAAAACACTGGTAAGACTGAAATGAAATATTAGGGAATATTCTGGCACAAAACAATAAAAAGATGGTTTGAGCACTTAGAAGAGCAATCAGCTCGGGCTCCAAAGAATAACTTGGGAAAGGCTTAGTTTCTTTTCTTTTCTTTTTTAACAGATAGGGTTAATATCTCTAAGTCTGAGAAATAGTTAGGACAGAAGTCACCAATTTAGAAGCTTACTTAGTCCAGATAATTAACACACATGAGTTAAGTGGCCCAGTATGATTTTAAATGGAATGATAATGGGCACTGAGAATAGAAGAGACTGTGCCCAGCTACCACCACTCAGCTCTCACTTTATTGTTTACTTTCCCAGGGAAGCTGGAAATCTGGGATTTTTATATTTTTAAATAAGTCTTCTTTTTTATTTTCAACTACATTCAATATTATTAGTTTCAGGTGTACAGCATAGTGATTAGATATTTATATAACTTACAAAGTGATCCCTCTGGTAAGTCTAGTACCCACCTGGCACCGTAGAGTTATTACAATACTATTAACTATATTCCCTATGCTGGTGAATCATTTTGATTAAAAAAATTTTAACTGTGAATTTTCGTTAATGAATACTCCCCTGATTTTAAAAACAAAACAGACCACATCTGTAGACAGAATCTGGCCTGTACGCTGCCAGCTTGGGACCCGTGGAGAAGCATATGGACCTTGGTGAGGCATCTGGCAAAGTTTTACATAATAGCATTATTGAGAATTTAATAATGAACAATAGAGACATTGCAATTAGGTGAGTTCAAATTTAATCTCAATAGAAGAATAACTGGATCTTCCTATTGATGACCTAGATTGCTCTTACACTAGAAATATTTACCTTAATCACAATCCGGCAATTCACTAGACCATATGGAAAAAACCCTGGGGCTGGACTTTGAATTTAATGTTAATAATTTCTCAAATATGTGAATGTACTGATGTGTGTCTACTTATATTACATGTCTACTTATATTCAGTCATTTATTTGAAAATATTTATTAAAAACCTACTATCGTGGCACTGGCTGAAGTGGCTCAGTTGGTTGGGCATCGTCCTGTACACCAAAAAGGCTGCAAGTTCAATTCATGGTCAGGGCACATGCCCAGGCTGTCGGCTCGATCCCCGATAGGGGGTATGCAGGAGGCAGCCTCATCGATGTTTCACTCGCACATTGATGTTTCTCTCTTTCTTCCTTTGTCTCAATAAAAAACAATTTTAAAAATGTTTAAAACAACAACCACAAAACCTACTATTGTCAAGTACTATTCTAGGTGTTGGGAATAAAATAGGAACAAAAATATCTGCTCTTATGGAGTTTATAGTTGTCCCAGTTTGGACAGTAAGTTATATGAGCATTCCACGAATGTGCCTCTTTGTGTGCTAACTTCATTCTGGAATTTTCCTACGCATTCAACATTAAGACATGAAATTACTTTGGGGTAAAAAACACATTACACTGTGGCAAGTGGGTGTTGTTAATTAATACATATATTCATTCATTTAAATTTTATTTCTAAAGTAGTTTACACCTGCCGAATGCTAAACCAGATGGGATATAGTATCAATAGGTACAGCCTGGGATATATGGTAACATTCTACATACACCAACATGTTGAATACTTTGGTGACTCAATAGCCCAAACGTCCTATAATATCTTTAATTACCATTTCACAACTTAAATAAATAAAAGAAATAAAAGAATGATGGCCCTGAAGAATGCCTTTGTAAACATACTATTGTTTCTCCCCTCCTCTCCTTACTGAACATTCTCACTGAAGTTTGATGATCTTAAAAGTTTATTTTGGCCCTAACCGGTTTGGCTCAGTGGATAGAGCGTCAGCCTAGCGACTGAAGGATCCCAGGTTCGATTCTGGTCATGAGT
>NW_006299372.1:1024663-1026910 GCF_000327345.1 Myotis davidii | reverse complement strand
CAGTTGGGGTTGTGGCTGACCAACCTCCCCTGTCCCCTCCCCGCCGCCGGCCCAGACCAATCGGCCCCCATCAGGGCAGTCCAGCTGGACCCCACCATGGCATGGATTCATGCACCGGGCCTCTAGTATTACTATAACTGTTCTATTTTATTAACATTTATTATTGTGAATTTCTTACTGTGTCTAATTTATAAATTGAACTTTATCACAGGTAAGTATGCATAGAAAAAAACATAGTATATACTGTGTATGGTTCGGTACTATGCCTGGGTTTAGGCATCCACTGAAGATCTTGGAACCTACACCTATGGATAAGGGAAGGGTGCTTAAGCAAACTGAGTTAATGTCCTCTGAGAAAAAGAGACTGAAAAAGCACACATATATACAACTTGGTGATTAAGCCTTGGAGACAACTTGAATGATCATTACCATAAACTATAGATGTAAAGACCAAATATAGCTTCTAGCTTCTACAGAGCTAAATATACTTGCTGAGATGGTCCACTCTAATAAAGAATAAAGGAATTTCAGGAATATTTTATAATTTTAAAAGATTAATGACAATTATTTTTTTTCCAGAAGGAATAATAGGTAATTTCTCAAATGGCTACTAGGCTGTGGGGGAACCTTGACTAAACTATGAGAAAGCACAGGACTGGGTGATTTAAACATGTGGACATCAAGGAGGATTGAATGACATACTTTCAATATATTCTGCATTAAAAGAGCATCATTGTCAAAGAACTTAAGTAACCCAGACCTGTGTTATGATAATATATTACTGCTATGACATCCAAAGCAAGTGAAAAACATGATTTCACTTGGACCCATCTCGTAAGGCAGCGGTTCTCAACCTGTGGGTCGCGACCCCGTTGGTGGTCGAACAACCCTTTCACAGGGGTCGCCTAAGACCATCCTACATATCAGATATTTACATTACAATTCATAACAGTAGCAACATTATAGTTATGAAGTAGCAATGACAATAATTTTATGGTTGGGTCACAACATGAGGAACTGTATTTAAAGGGCCAGAAGGTTGAGACCCACTGTCTTCAGGGAACAGGTACTAATACTCTCCCAAATGTGCAGGTGGAGAAAACTTGGCACAGCCACTACCTGGCTACCTTTGCCTGGTCAAGTATCTGAGCTTGCAGTGGTGCAGCAGAAACTTTGAGATTCTGAACAGAGGGGGCCAAACCTGGCCCTTTTCTGAGCGGGGAGATTTAGACACGGGAGCTGTTCTTTACTTCTGCTGCCCAGGGTCTGGGGTCAGGGCAGAGCACCCGCAAGGAACCCAGCAGTGGAGTTCCCTGCTTTCATTGACGTCACTACTTGCTGGACACAGGAGAACAAGATAAAGACAGGAAAGCAGTTTTCCCCAAGTGACCCCTTCCATTGAA
This sequence comes from Myotis davidii, assembly GCF_000327345.1. NCBI lineage: Eukaryota > Metazoa > Chordata > Mammalia > Chiroptera > Vespertilionidae > Myotis > Myotis davidii. Next base: position 1,025,507 of record NW_006299372.1, on the reverse strand, counting down.
AGCTTTAGGCATCTCTTGCCATGCACCAGTTTAGGCTCAGAGATCTCTTCCTCTCCAAGTCACTCTTATTTTAAATTCAAGCCTGTTGATATCACCCAGTATAAAGATGTTTTGCACTCATCAACTGAGCCCTTTAACAACAGGAGGAAAAACGGGTCCTCCCTCCTCACCTCGAATCGTCCATATGAAAAATCCCGGAAGAAACAGAACCTTGACAAGTGCCCAGAGCCTAGGGGCCCTGGCTTGTGTGGCTCAGTTGGTTGTGCCTGGTCCAGTGCACCAACGGGCCGCCTGTTCCATTCCCAGCGCGGGTGCCCTGCAGGAGGCAACCGATGGATGTTTCTCTCTCTCTCTCCCTGCCCCTTTCTCTAAATCAATTTAAAAAACATGTAAGTGTCCTCTGGGGACTTTGGACCAGCCACGTCTTTGGGGAGATCTACAGCGGCTTTCCTTTTGGAGACCACGGATTCACGACTAAACCTTCCTTATCAACAGGCACCATTTCCAAGGCCCACTCCCCAGGACAAGCAGTAAAGGGAGACCCCAAAAGACTGCTGGGTTCAGCTCATCTATTACAAGAAGTCCAGCCCAACCGGCTCAAAAACCAATCAATCAGGGGCACTGTCCCTTGGGGTCCCTCTGCTGACTGTCCCCATTTTCCAGGACTTCCTTCTGCGGGTCACCTGTGCGCCCTGGACTCACCCCCCTTCCACTCCCGCCCCCCACCCGCCCGGGCACGGCGGGTCCATCTCTGCCCTCATCCAACTGCAGGGGACCAGCGGCCCTCAGTGCCGGGGTCTTACCCTTTCTCTCCCCGAGGAGCCCCATTCCGCGAGGAGGGGGC
>NW_006299372.1:1023509-1024497 GCF_000327345.1 Myotis davidii | reverse complement strand
AGGAGAGGCTCAGGGCGGGGGCTCTGCGCTTCCCGACGCCGGGGCGGCCCCGTGGTCTTCCCTGTGGCTCTTTGGAATGAACCCCGAAACCGCAGCCGGGACCTGAGGTGCCCTGCAGGCCATTCGCTCCCCGGGAAATTCCTTTCCCGCCCAGGAGGCCAGGCTCACAACGGGGATGAGGACTCACCCGTGGGCACAGTTTGTACCACTTCACCAGTGACCTGGGGTGCCGGGTCTAAAGAAGGGGTCTGTATCCGAATGTCCCGATCCCGGGGAGCAGTGTGGCCATTCGCTTTCTTGCCCTCAAGAGGTAATAGTCATTGGGTTTTAAAAACTAAATAAGCCCTGGCGGCTCAGTTGATTGGAGCGTCGACCCATGCGCCAAGGTTGCTGGTTGGATCTCTCTCTCTCTCTCTCTCTCTCTCTCTCTCTCTCTCTCTCTCTCCTCATCAATGAAAATGCTTTTAGACTAGATAAAATGCCCCAAGCATCTTTAATAGCAAGTGCAATAGAGATATACTTTGTACTGACTTTAGGTAAGATTGAAGGAATCCCCAGGACTGGGAAGAAAACAGTTCCAATCTAAGTCCAAACGAAAAGGAATCCATCAGACACCCTACCTGCTATTCTGGGAAGGTAGGTTTTTGAAGAGATTGGTGGGAAGGTACCTTTTCCCCCTTAGAATTTGCCAGAGCCCCAGGCAGCCCCATCTAGAACATTCAGTTTAACTAAAGAGATTCATGAGGAAGCTGGTTGCATTATCTTGTCCTGCCATAGCTAAGGGTCAAAGGGCAGCCACCACCATGGCTCTTCCAGGGGAGTTTCTTGTTATCTTATTTGCTTACTCTTAATTTAATCTTCATTTTACACTTACAAAGAGCTCTCTGTACAGAGTCTGCTTCTGCAGAATAGCATCCCGGCCCTGACCATGACCCCCTTCACCTTCCCTGCCTCCCCTTCTTCCCTAGTCACCTGAGCTCAGCACACA
>NW_006299372.1:1018848-1021988 GCF_000327345.1 Myotis davidii | reverse complement strand
GGAAACCACAGACATGGCTCTGCAACTCAGGGGACGCTGGGCTGCACGGGGGTGACAGAGGGAGGCACTGGCCTGAGGCACCAGCAACCTCAGTCATCATGATGAGTAGTATTTTTTTAAAGTATATTTTTTTATTGATTTCAGAGAGGAAGGGGGGAGAGAGAGAGAGAGAGAGAGAGAGGAAGGGAGAGAGAGAGAAAGAAACATCAATGATGAAAGAGAATCATTGATTGGCTGCCTCCTGCACACCCACTACTGGGGATTGAGTCCACAACCTGGGCATGTGCCCTTGACCGGAATTGAACCCAGGACTCTTCAGACTGCAGGCTGATGCTCTATCCACTGAGCCAAACCAGCTCAGGGCTGGATAACTTATCCTGAAATGTAAAAAGTTTTCTTTGGTCAGGTTGTGGTGGTTTAAACACTGGCCATGTTGCTATGGTGCTTCAAAGCAAGATGGTTCAAAGGTGTCTTAGGTCGTCCCCCCAAACTAAAGCCACCTGAAGTTGCTCAGCCACAGGCAGGCAGACCATCACCATAGCAACAGCATCTTGTCCAGGGAGTGGGGAATCTTTTCTCATTTTGAGGCTTCAGTCATGTCTGCCTTTTAAAATGAAGGTGTTCATGACCACACTGTTATTTCTTTTATTAAAGTCCAAATATATGCCTCGAATCCATTTCAGAGCTGCAGAAATGGACTTTTATTAGGGCATTATGTGTCTAAATAAACCCGCCCTCTAACTTGAACTTAGATGGTAATGGCTTCTTATTCTTATTTTTAAGATTTATGTACAAAGCCATCATTCAGTTTTTATTTTCTTAACAAAATTATCTTGACAGCCTATTTTTGCTTATCTTTTGATTTTTATGGTATGATAGATTCTTGTATATATTACTTAAAATTATTTTAAAGTCAGAGACGATTATATTTTGGATAGAATCCACATGTTTTAATATAGCTTTTTATTAGAGTTCCTCTATCTCTGCAGCCTCAACCAATGTTCCTTGCTTCCTAACCTCATAACATATGCTCCAGTCATGTTGAATTACTTCCAAATCTGCAAGCATGCCATGTCCTCTCTCACCATCTTATTTTTGCATATGCTATTCATTCACAGTAGATGACATTCTCCCCTAACTGATTCCTGTGAATTTTTCAAAGCTTCATTGAGAAGTCTTTCCTTATACCCCAATGTTAACTGTGCCATAGGACTTAATGCATATTGTATTGTAATAATCGCATTTTTGTTGCTCCTGCTGGACAATAGATCCTTGGAGACTCTGTTGTCATTCCAGTATAACTAATGCCCAGCACAGGGCTTGACATTTGAAGGCATTCAATAATTGTTATTTGGTTGAATGAATGAATGAAATTACTCTTCATGTTCCATTTTATTTATTTTTTTTTAAACTAGAGGCCCGATGCACAAAATTCATGCAAGGGGGTGGGCCCTTGCATCCGTGGTGGCTGCCTTGGCCCTCACAGCCCTGGCTGTGTCCGGAAGGTCATCCGGACAGTTGTTCCTCTGTTTGGCCTCCCGGTCTAATTAGCATATTATGCTTTTATTATATAGATATATTTTCATTGATTTCAGAGAGGAAGGAAGAGGGGGAGAGAGAGAGAAACATCAATGATGAGAGAGAATCATTGATTGGCTGCTTCCTGCACACCCCCTCCTGGGGATTGAGCCCACAACCCAGACATGTGCCCTGACCAGGAATTGAACTGTGACCTCCTGGTTTGTAGGTTGATGCTCAACCACTGAGCCATACCATCCAGGCAGTTTTTCTTTTCCTTTTTAAAATTTTATTTTTTTCCATCACTATTTAAAAAAAAAATCACACTATTCTGACATATGTTTTCAGTTATATTTCATAGTTTCTTGAATATAAAATCATGTTTTAGTAGTATATAATATAAATATTGTTTCTTAGTGCATCTTTGTAGTTGTCTGGCATTATTCACCAGTGGTCATGTGCAATTCCTGCTCCCATAAGCTTTACTTCCCCCATTTTCATGCATTTACTTGCTTCTATCTATAGTCCTAGAAGGAAGTATGTAAGAAGCTAGCTCTGTATATTGTCCATCATTGTTTCCCTGGTGCCTAATAAGCAGTATTCTTCATATTGACACAGATTTATTTCAAGATTCATTCTTTCACCAAACTATATGCACTTCAATTTGAACACATTGCCTCATGTGATTAAAGTCAATTGCACAGTGTATAGAACTTGTAAATAAGCAACAATAAAAATTTATCATCGCATGTTTACTCAGTATGCCTGATATAATAAACTTTCTAAAAGAACATTTAATAATCTTCTCATATTAAAAATGAAAGTCACAACATTACTTTTCATCTTATTCCTCATTAAATGATGGCATGATTTCAAACATTTTTCAGGGGATTATGTGATGTTTATATTTCAGCAAAAGAGGGTTATGGTTCAAAATCAGTTGGGGTGTGTTGCTCTGAAGGTTGCAAATAAGTAGATATTAAAAGGCTGCAGGTGTGCTCATGACTAGAACATGCAGAGAGAGCTGCCCAACTATGCAAAGCCTCCTTTCAGGAGGTCTGCAGGACTCCTTATGACGGATAATTGCACATAGTTTGAATTTCCATTTGAATGGAAATTGGCACAGTAGGGTCAGATCCCATGACCTCTAACAGGGCCTTGCAGTTTAAATTCTAAATGTTTTTACTGGTAAAGAGGCCCCGATACAGTGCAAACAATTCTGCCCCTGGCGGTGGAATCCTCCTAAGCCCATTCCTCTCTCTATATATTTGCCCTGGATGCAGAGGCAAACACCTAAGGGTCCTAGAAGTCACCCTTTTGGGGAATTTTTGCCAAAAGGATGCTTTACTGTCCTTAGTTTAGCCGAGGAGTTTCTATTAGACTCCTTTCTTCCTGTTGGACTTATTCTTGCTCTCTATTTTAGGGACTCCTACCTCCCAGTCAGATTCAAGGTGTCCCGTGAAATGGAAATGTAGCTGAGTGGAAAGCTCGATTGGCAGTGCGAATCCTCAGTCTGCCATTTGCAAAGGATCATTTGTTCAGCATTAAATATAATAAGGTCTGCCTGATGGTTGCATTATAACCAGAGGGGTGTCTTTTCAACCCCGGGCTGGGGCAGCAGT
>NW_006299372.1:1005756-1017466 GCF_000327345.1 Myotis davidii | reverse complement strand
TCAAACTTTTTCTGTTGACCTGGACATTCTTTGCCTTTCATCTCAGTATCATCACTTTTAAAGTGTTTAAACCAGCATTCACAAGTATCTTGAGATGGAGCATGTTCACCATAAGCTTCCCGAAGTATACGATAACTTCCAGCAGCACTTTTCTTGGGAATAAAGTAATGAATTAAAACTTCCCGCAAGTGCTCTTCTTTGGCACGAAATTTGACATTTTTAAGTGTAAAAATATCTATGATGTTAACACCTTCAGAAAATTTGACATACGAAGTTTTGAAGCTTGTTGTCAATACAACAAAATAGCATACATATCAAATGGCATATATATCACCATATGTGTAACTCCATCTATTGAAAAAATCCACATTATTAACTGGTACACCTCGTATGAGATTTGTTAGGCAGTTTTTAGTCTTGTTAGGAAGTGAGCTGTGCCTGAGTTCTCAGGATATGTCTGAACTATTCATCCCCAATGTGCCAGTCCCTAGGGTTGTAGAAGTGTTGGTATGAAATAACATAACATTTCTAGTCTCTGATATACAGCGTGTGTACCCACAACCGGGAGATTACACCAGTTCTGGTAGGAACTCAAGCAGCATGTCAGGGTTGGGCCTAAATTTTCACAAGTTGGTAGAAGAGCTCGCTTACTATTGCTCAGGGACATTTGTGGGATTCCAGGGCAAAGATGATCATTTTGGTAAACAGATAGCCAACCATGTGGCCTTTAAGCACTGTAAGGACCTCTGACCTAGCTCCAGGAACCTTTGAACGGGGACAGGACTTTGCCTGGGGTGAATAAGCACTTGAAAATTCCCCTGGGTTAGAGTTGTGTTTGTGAATCCTTAGGTTTTAATGATTTATTAAAAATAATTCAATTATGCTTAAAACAGGCACCTTCAGGGTTTGGGATCCCTCCTTGTTTATAGACCCCATATTGGAGTTTTTCAAAGGCCTCCCTCACCTGTGGCCCAGACTGTATTATTTCATTCCCTGCCTCCCTCCTACCCCAATCCTTCCCATTGTCTCCCAGTCCAGCTGCCCCAAGAGGGAAAACATTCTATTCGGGGCAGCAATTTAGAAAGCCTTGTTTGTGTCTTCAGATGAGAGGATACATCAGAGTTTTGAACCCAGGGAGTGAAAAAATGGAAACACTAACAAATATTTCAATTAAGAGCTAAACATGCATACATAGACAGGCTACTTAGGCAGCAAGGGAACATTTGTCGTTGCCTCGGAGATAAGAAGCAGGATAATTGTTAAGAAAAATGGGTTCATTTCCACCCATTATCCCTTATGTCTAGCAAATTCAAGCTGTTTCCCTAACCCTTCCTTTATGGCCACTTGACAACCAAACAGAAGGCCAGAGCTCTCCCCTGCAAGAGTTGAGCTTGATTGCTTACAATCTTCCACCCCCAGGGGTTCCCCCTCCCTCACCTAGATGAGGAGCAATGGCCTCCTGCTCATCCTGCCAGGACTCCCAGGCTGTGCAGGGATGGGGGGAGAAATCTCATTTTGGAGACGAGCATTTTCTGTGAACTCTATTAAGCAACAAAGCAGCCAGGCTTTCACAGGGGTCACATCTCTGGGATGTAATCACCAACTTCTTGGGTGCCAAACAAGGCCCTGCCGGAGTCCAGTCTTTCCGTGTTCGTCCATATGATTATTTCACGATAACAGCTTCCTCCAGGGAGTCGGAGATGCTTTCTGCACATTTTAATGAGCCTGTCAACCTGCCTCATTTTTCCCCCTTAGTCTTTATTTCGTTTCTGATTCTTTCATGTTGTGAGTCGCCACTTACATTTGGGAGACCAAGAGGACAGAGATTTTAAATGTTATCCAGCAGAGATGAAAATCTATTGTCTTCTCTTGAAATATAGTAGCATTGTATTGTCTTAATTTAACAGGGGGAAAGGTATTTTATATCTGTGTTCTGAGGGGAAAAAAATGTAAATTGGGCATAGAATTTCAATATGTTCCTGGATGAGAAAGTCTTCTTTTTCATGAAGAATTGAACATTAAGTACAGTTGCAATAAAGCATACCCTAACAAACATCTTATGTAATGAAAGATTTAAGAATCCTGTCCAAATTCTGTTTTTACTAGATTTTATTTTAAAAGACTAGATAATCTATATGTAGAAACCATGATGGTTCTAACAACTAACATTTTTTTATTTTGTTACTTAATATATAACAGCAAATACTGAATTTAGGAATCTTAAAAATGTGTTTTTTAAGTTTAAGAATAGGTTAAAAAGAATAGATAGCATGTGATTGAAATATTTGATTTCATTTCTGTTACTCGTACCATTCCATAATTGCTAAACTTGTATTTAGTTTTCAATATGCTTAATATTTTTTCCTCACATTAGAGTTTGATTTTTATAACTAAATTTACCGTGGGGTTTATTATAAAAGGATAGTTGAATAGGATTTGAGATTATAAATAAATTTACCTTGGGACTTACCATGTAAGGACTGTAGATTAGGATGTATTTTAATGAATTTCAACTACCCATTGGTGATTGTTTATTCTAATCTTTCAGATGGCTTTTGTTAATGAATGTCTGTGACTAACGCTCCCTGTAGCTTCACCTCTTTAAATTAATCCGGCTCTTTATCCTTTGTAAACAAATGTATGATCTGCTTCAATCAGATTTCCTGAAAACAAAGGAAAGTATTCTTCACCTTTTCCCAGGAGATTTACAAATGATATGCATTGAACTAATCCAGTTGGGGTAATATGATTATTTTTGTGTGTGCGCAAAAGGGCATCGACTGCTTAATAACATATGAGAAAATGGAGGTGACAATTCTCCTCCCAGTGTCTTTGCATCTGGATCGTGGGGAGAAGGTGTCTGTGAGCTAAGACCCTTGTGGCTGCTAACTCCAAGACGTTCCTTAGAAATGACGCTCTCCCTTCCTTTGGAAACGAGGACACATTCTCTGGCTCAGACAAAGAAGAAGATGCACTAGCTCACCCTCACTCTCACCTGTTTTCCTAGGCACAGGGTCCCACTTGGCCCCCGGGGTGGCAGAACGGGGGCCTGGGTATTTAGGCCAGTCGGCGGAGGGAAGGGCATGCCCTGCGTCTGGGCCTGGTTGTGGGTCCATGAGGCCTCTCACACACCTCCTTGGTGTGTGTTTTATTAGTTTGTTGGAAATAGTATAGATTGGGTGGCTTAAAACAACAGAAATTCACTTCTCACAATTCCAGAGGCTGGGAAGTCCGAGGTCAAGTTTCCAGCATGGTCAGGTTCTAGTGAGAGCCCTCTTCTTGGTTCCCAGCAGACACTTCCTTGCTGTGTGTCACATGGCAGAAGAGGCTGGGCATCTCTATGGCGTCCCTCATAAGAATGCTAGTCCCATTCATGAATGTTCCACTCTTATGACCCAGTCACCTGCCAAAGCTCTCACTGCCTACTACCATCCCCTTAGGGCAGGGGTGGGCAATCTTTTTGACTCGAGGGCCACAATGGGTTCTTAAACTGGACCAGAGGGCCGGAACAAAACATGGATGGAGTGTTTGTGTGAACTAATATAAATTCAAAGTAAACATCATTACATAAAAGGGTACGGTCTTTTTTTTTTTTAGTTTTATTCATTTCAAACAGGCCGGATCCGGCCCGCGGGCCGTAGTTTGCCCACGGCTGCCTTAGGGGCTAGGATTCAACATACGAATTTGAGGGAGCGGGGGACACGCATATTCAGACCATAGCAGTGAGCTTTCTTCCTCTGTCCTGTCTTTACTGGCTGTGCTCCTTCCTTGGTTTTCCTCTCTTTTCCTGCTACATAAACTCCCTGGTAATTTCACCAAAGCCGTGGTTTTTGTCCTCTCCTGATGAGCTTCATAAACACCCTCTCCCAAGGTGCAGACTCCAATATTCAACACTCTATTGGATATTTTCATTTGAGTACACCATTGTTCCTCAAAACCATCAAGTATCAAGGTGAACGAATTATCTTATTCTCAAACATGGCTTCTTTTGTGCTTCTTATCTGAGGGAGAGAGACCATCCAATTCTCCAACATGGAGCCATAATGGGTTCTTCCCTCTTGTCACCCCCCCTCCCCCATATTCCAGGTCACTAAATTCTATAATTATTTTTCTCCTGAATATATATCTCATATTCCTCTTCTGGTTTCCATGACCACTTCTACCACATTAGATAAGTTTGTGAATTTCTTCATTATTTTGTGGAGGAGGGTAGTGAACGGCTTGGGAGATGAGCCTTTTTTTTTTTTTTTAATCCGCACTGAGGATATTTTTTCCATTGATCTTTTGAAGAGAGAGTGGAAGGGAGGGAGTGGAGCGGGAAAGAGAGAAACATCAACAAGAGGAAGACACATTGATTGGTTGCCTCCCTCCTGAGCCCTTGACCGGGAATTGAACCCTAGACCCTTTAGTCCACAGGAATGCTCTAACCAATGAGCAACCAGCCAGGGCAAGGGGTGAGCATTTTTCACAGATGTAGCACGCACTCTTTGTAGACTAGTAAGACACTGGATATATTAACATCACCATTTTTCTTCTTCCTATATAGCTTTTGTGACTATAAATTTAAAAGATTGTACATTAGTTTGAATTTAAAGACAACCCATTTACCTGTTGATGGTATGTTCTTTGCATCAATATATTGCCCCACTAACATTATATGAAAGTGTCTTTTTATGCACATTCTTGCCAACTCTAAAAACCATCAGTTTTTAACAAGTTGATGGGTAAAAAGCTGTACTTCATTCTCTTGAAGTTATGTTTTCATGATCACCAATAGCTACTAGCATTTCCATGCATTTTATTATTCCTTTCTGTTTTTTATTATTTGAGTTACCTTGTGAATTTTTCATGATAATACAATAAAACTTCGATACGATTTCCATTGGAGGAGTGCTTTATGTGGAGCGTATGAGTCTTTTCTGGGATGAGGTGTGTGTGTAGTAATTTTTTCCTTTTATTCTGCCACTTGCCTTTTCATGCTTTGTCATTCACAAATAATGTGTGTGTGGTTTTTACTCAGTCTCTTGGTCATTTCCTATATGTCCCTCTAACTCGGGGGCGGGGAACCTTTTTCTGCCAAGGGCCATTGGATATTTATAACACCCTCTCTTTATGCCATCATGCAGTGTCTATTCCTCTCTTCACTATTTTCTCAATTTCTGCTGTAGCAATGTACCTGAGGTCTTATATACTTAACTAGAGGCCCGGTGCACGGAATTTGTGCACGGGTGCGGTCCCTAGGCTTGGCTAGCTATTGAAGCATGAGTGTCTGGCATGGAAGGGCAGGTCCCAGCTGACCTCTGGGCCCTGGACAGCACCTGGGCTCTCAGGTCCCCACACACCTCCCTCTGCCCGAGTCACTGGGCCCCCACCCTGCTCCCTCAGTGCCTGGGAGCCAGGTGGCAGCCCTGTCCATCAACGCCACTGCTGGTCGCCATCTGTGGGGCAATCAGGAGTGCAATTGGGCCCCGCTTGCACCCGCCTTGGCCTGGCACTGCCCACTCACCCGCTCCACCATCCTGCCATGGTCCTGCTCTTGTTGGGGCCCATCGGGCTGGAAGCACCTCCACTGCCACCTGCTGCCAGTGCTGCATCACCGATGCCCGCCATGTTCCACACCACCCCTGGTGGTCAGCGCACATCATAGCGAGCGGCCGAAATCCCGGTTGAGGGGACAATTTGCATATTAGGCTTTTATTATATAGGGTAGCTTTTTAAAAAATATATAACCATTTTTAATTTAAATAAAACTAATCAAAAGGAACTTTTATATCTCTTCTGTGAATGGAGGTGCAGTGGTACTTGCAATAGATATAAGACCATAAAAATAAAAGCACAACTACTACAACAATCTTCCTGTGTCCCGTGTAAAATCATCTTGCAGGTCAACACATCCTAACTTTTGGAAAGCACTGTTCTGTTGTATCACTTATCAAATTACCCAAAAGTAGACTTTTAAAGAAAGAGATTTTTCTGGAGCAGATTGACAGATCATTGTACACTTGTAGCTTATAAAAGAGACACACATTTGTTAAAGGGCTTGAACGTGTCATTAAATAATCACATTTATTTCTAATTATTGTCGTAGTTAGAAGTGTTCATCTTACCCTTGTGCAATGGAGCAAGTCCTGGTTGAACTAACTCAATTTTAAACAGTGTTATGGGAAGCTTTAAAAGTGTTTTGTAGCACATTTCTCCTACGGCCTTTGCCTTCATTCAGGAGAAAAGGTTTAAATACAGCGGGGCCTTGACTTACGAGTGTCCCGATGAACGAGTTTTTCGAGATACGAGCCGTCTCTCGACCGATTTTTTGCTTTGAGTCGCGAGCTAAAATTCGGGTTACGAGCCAGCTTCAGATACCCCACTGCTAGTTGGCGCAGCGAACGTCACAGTGAACGCCACAACGTCAGCCCAGCATCACGTGTCTCACTAGCTCACTTTAAGATTTGACATACGAGTAATTTGAGTTACGAGCTCCGTCATGGAACGAATTAAACTTGTAAGTCAAGGCCCCACTGTACAGATAAGAGCAAATGAGATTGCAGGGCAGTGAGAGTGGGTGCTGTGCCTCAGGGGCAGATGTTGTTGCAGAAAACTCTGTCAGGCTAAATGTTTTTGATTATATGGTAGGGTGAATATGACTTTAGAATAAAACACAGTATTATATTTAGATTTGGGAAGGGTCAAGGACTACCACTGGGCTAGACTTAATTACACATGCTATTTGACTGTATTAACAAAAATCTCAAAGGGATCCATTTTTTATCGTAAAAGTTTAAGTATGCAATTCACATCACTGTTAATTACTCCATCTCTTTTTTCTTTATTTCTAGGTGCTGATTTGTGCATTTAGTAGCTATGCAGTAGAAATAGTCTACATTCAAACGCTGTTATTATTTGATTTGTTAAGAATGAGTCCACACAGAAGCTGAACGCTTAATAAGTTGAGAGCTAGAAACAAAGAAAATTATTATTTAAGACATTTCAAGTTTGTTACCCTTCTCATCCTAGACTTATAAAATACCAGTTTCTGCTAAATGCGTAAAAGTTCTGTCAACCCTAGGAATTTCAGAGAATGGTAAGCATTAACTAGGACTATAAAAATAGAACTTCGTGACCAGTAATGAAGGGGTGTTTATTTCCTACGTTACTCCGAAATGTATAATTTTAGTCGTTCCTTTTCAAATTACAACCGGATACAAAAAACCTCTTTTGATTCAGAAAGGATGTTATTAAGTTTTCCTTTAAAAAAGAGAGAAAGAGAGAGAGAGAGAGAAGCCAGCTGTGCACAAGCAGCTCTCAAAAATGGACCCGAAGATGAATGTAATAGCTTATTAACATGGCTCTATATTTTAATGAGCTGAAGTCAAACTGTGTAACTCTCTATCCTTCTTGCTGATTTCATTACCATGCACCCTCTGTGATCTTCAGTTGGGAGAAAGGCATTTAGTTGAGACCAAGCTGAAACTGCACTCATGAGTCCATGAGCTTTGGGGCTGGTAACGATTGTCCTTTGTCCTGTAATTCTGTCTGTGACTTCAGCATTTTTAGCTGATGTTGGCGATCACAGGCCTGGGAGTTCCCCTCCCTTCAGTGAAAGCCATCTGGAGCCTCAGCAGCTGGCCACACCATGTGGTTGAGTCTCACATGACTGTTCTTGCAGAGAGGTCAGCGGGGACACCTCAGGGTGCTGGAATTTCTGTCCCCCAAATTATACATGACAGTGTTGGGGTTCCATCCCTTCCAGAAGATTCCTCAAGGGTCCAATAATTTATTATTTTTAAAATTTTATTTTTAAATTAAATTTATTGCGGTGACATCGGTTAATAGGATCATGTAGGTTTTAGGTGTAGATGTCTATGATACAAGACCTGTATAATGCATTGTGTGCCTGCCACCCAAAGTCAAATCATCTTCCGTCCCCATATATTAGTCCCCCTTCACCTGTCCCTGCCCCCTTCCTCTTGGCATCCAACACACTGCTGTTCCGAGTTTCAGTTTTATATCCCACATGTGAGTGAAATAATGGTTCTTAGCCTTTTCTGACTGATTTATTGCACTTGGCATAATATTCTCAAGGCCCAACCATGTTGTCACAAATGGCAGTATTTCTTCCATACGTATGGCCGAGTAGTATTCCATTGTGTGTATGCACCAAATCTTGTTTATCCCGTTCTCTATCAACAATCTCTAATAAGTTGAAATTGAAAACTGCTCCTGTAATGTCCCATTTTGTTGTAATTTGTAGTCCTAGAACAATTGTCTCCACATTATGAGGACTCTAATTTTTTTTATAGGGAGATTGCTAAGATCTCTTTTTTTAAATATTATGGTACATTATGCATAGCATAATGTTGATCTTTCTAACTATTTGTAATTGTATAATTTAGTGGCATTGATACATATACCATGGTGTGTAACTAACTATCTTCACTGTCTATACTCAAAATATTTCGTCTCCTCAAACAAAAATTCTGTACCCATTAAACAATAACTCCCACTTCCCTCTTCATCCCTGTCCCTGCTGATATCTATTCTACTTTCTGTCTCTATGAATTTGCCAATTCTAGGTGCCTCATATAGGTGAAATTATACAATATTTGTCTTTCTGTATCTGCCTTATTTCACTAAGTATCTCTGTGGTAGCACGTATCAAAATTTCATTCCTTTTATGGCTGGATAATATTATATTAGGTGTATATACCACATTTTGTAATCCACTCTTCAGTTGATGAACAGTTGGGTTGTTTCGCCTTTTGGCTATTGAGAATAATGTTGCTGTGAACATTGGGTACAAATATCGGAGTCCCGGCTTTCAATTTTGGATTTATCCCTAGCAGTGGAATTGCTGGGTATAGTTCTTGCTATTAGATTAAAAATCTAACGTTGGTTTCTTCTTTTCCACCACAAGAAGAGTTTTTGCCACAGAACTATTCAGGGTCAGATGTTATTGCCCCCGATCAGTTGGCTGCTTGTAGCTCCTCTCATGTGAGTCCACCTGGGTGGTCTCTGTGATCTCCTTGTTTTCCAACTACAAGTATTTCTCTCCTGGTCTTGCCCGGGAAACAAAATCCATCAAATAAGATCGTTCCCCTCCCCACCAATTTATCTAGTGTATATTTCTCATAGATACTTTTCTCTTTCAACATTCATGACACACAGAGAATTTTTACTTCATGAACAAGGTCTCCTAGGCATCATTTCTATACCATTTTCAGAATTTATGTTGCAAATTCCTTGAAATGGCACCTGTCACCAATGAACAGGGATAGAAAATAAGGACATGTCATGCCCCTTGTGGAAATGATTATTCCGGACACGGTACTAATTTGCCAACCCTGAAAAAGTCAGTTTTGTTTATAAAGATTTTGACATATCCACAGAATTGAGAATTTACCCATGAGCTTGTGTTTGCTGGCCCCTGGGGTAATTGCTTAATGCAAGTTCCTCTAGAGCTCTTTACGCTCAGAAATCACATTAAAACCATGACATTATCCAAGTATTGGAGGATGGGAGACAAAAAAAAAAAAAAAAAAGGAAAATGGATTTATAGTGGGAGCTCAGACTGGGAACTCATTTTCATAGAGACATTTTGCCATCTCTCTGAAACTCATCCTTATGCCCATCACAGAGGCTAGAGAGAGAATAGGCATACCGTATTCCTTTGAGACTCATAGTTAATTATCCTAAATAATGTGGTAGATGTTCTGCTAATGGGAATGGAAATCAAGTAATCTCAGGGCCGACAGTGCCCACTGCACCTCTTTCACTTGCTGCTGTCAGTCTTTCCCTCGCTGCTGTCAGATTTGCTCTGGGTTAGCTGTGGTTCTGCAGGCTTGCCCCGTATTGTAAAGAACAGTGGACACACAGAATCAGCGTTTTTGAAGGTGTTTGTACTCACGTGTTTGAATTCCATCGGCATCTTTGCAAACGGGACTTGTGGATCTCACATGAGTCGTTCAGAGGCTGGGCATTGTGTTCAGAGGTAGTTAGCGATGGTCCGGAGGTCCCCGGTGTGCGAGTCAGTCCGCTTGGATCTGACTTTGGAGCTGAAAGTCCTTAGATAAGTCACTTCAACATTCTGAGCCTCAGTTCCCCCTCTGTAGTGCATTTTCAATAGCAACTCATATGACTGTTATTAGAACTCAGTGGAAGAATATTTGTGCACTTCTGTCATTTTCCAATGGCTGCTTTGTTCTCATCACAATGGTAAGTGCTCTATGTTCATGTCTCTAGCTCAGTGATGGCAAACCTATGACACGCGAACTCATTTTTTTGGTTGATTTTTCTTTGTTAAATGGAATTTAAATATATAAAACAAATATCAAAAATATGTCTTTGTTTTACTATGGTTGCAAATATCAAAAAAATTCTATATGTGACACGGCACCAGAGTTAAGTTAGGGTTTTTCAAAATGCTGACACGCCGAGCTCAAAAGGGTCGCCATCACTGCTCTAGTTGGAACAGTGAAAGTGCCAGGCGCGTGTTACCTGTATCTCGAGTTATCACTCAGGCAGATTACCCCAAGAGTTTCTTAACAGTATCAAATCTCACCCCACCCCACCCCACTCCACCTTCATTTCTTCCTCCCAAATACGATGTAATTATGAAATGGAAGTTTGATAAAATTATTTCCCTACTTGAAATATGTCAGTATCATCTTATTGCCACCCAAACTATGTTTAGACTTCTTAGTGTGGCATTCTAGTGCAATTGTACTCTTGCCAACTTCTAGTCATTTTTCCTGCTCCTCCCATGTATTTATCCCCAGATACAATTACATGTATTAAGTTTTGCACATGCACCTGCACAACCCCTTCCCTCTTTATTCAGGATAACATGCGCTCTGCCTTACTGGACAGGCTCAGATGTTCCTTCTTCTAGAAGCCTTCCGTGAAGCTGGCATGTAACGTCACTGCTGGTTTACCTGACTGCACTGGGCACACTGACTCCCAGAGATCAAGAACTATCTTTCATTTCCATATGAAAATACTGAGCATCATTTCTGGCCTTGAGTAGTTAACTAACGTTTACTGGATCGATGAATAAATGCATTGTCGGTCCTTTGAAAGTTGTAGCATGTCTCTCCATGCCTCATGCCCTGAACTTTTCCTTTTCCTCACTAAACTGCAGGCACAAATCTGGTCACCCTATAAATGTACCACAGTGGGCTCAGCTGCCCACAGGATGTCTAAGTTTGGCTTATGGCTCAGGCGGTAAAGGGAACACAGGGTTTACCCCTCTTCCTTCTAAAAAACCAGTGAAATGATAGTAGAAACTACAAAGGCGAATACAGTCTCATGAGTACTGAGAACTGGGTTAAGGAAATCAGCAAACCAAAAATTTTAACCAATTTTGGGATACGAACAGTGGACAGGCTTACTGTGTTGGTTAAAGCAGGAAGTGGGGACTCGTGGCTCAGTGTACGCAGGATGGAACCATAGTGGAAGTGGAGCCCATTTTTTTCATGATGAGTCTATCAGATTGGTCAGTGGGAGGAGGGACAGAAATCAGATGACTGACGTACTCACCAAAAACGGACGACCAGCAGCTTCCATTGGTTTAACCCATCTTCTTCCTCCACTGCTGTGTGTGTGGTGTGGGTATTTCCCCCCAGATTGAAGCCAGACAGATTACCACCGCCACCCCCCCACCCCAAAGAAATAGAACACTCTTCTTGGGAAGAATGAGGTATCTCAGAGGGGGATT
>NW_006299372.1:998120-1004835 GCF_000327345.1 Myotis davidii | reverse complement strand
GGGGGCACCCCTGTCTTGTTCCTGTTCTTAGGGGGAATGGTGTTAGTTTTTGTCCATTGAGTATGATGCTGGCTGTGGGCCTGTCATAAATGGCTTTTATTATGTTGAGGTATGATCCTTCTACTCTCAGAGGGGGATTTCTTATCCTGGCATTTGGGGAGCAATCTGCCTGTGCTCTCACCTGCATCCCCCAACGGAAGCCTGTCTGTCGATCTCTCCTGCACCGAGTTTGCATCCACCCACAGTGCCGTCTGTGATGCCAGGTCCACGCGTTAGCCAACCATCATTCGTAACTATGAACATGTGACCAAAATCCAGCAGCCTTTTGAGGACATCCAGCAGTTTGAAAGGGGAGCAGCAAGGGGGGGCGGGGGGACATAAAAATGGCTCTCTGAGAAAAAAGATGATTTATAGTAGGACAGAAACATTTTAAAGTAATTTTTATTTTAAGAAATATCGTACCTGTAAAACAAGAACGGACTGTTATGAAAAGGAGTGGGGAACAGGCAAAGACTCCATAGGAAAAAAAGAAATAATTGAAAGGCTGGAGTAAACAGTCAGTGATCTTCCCAGAATATAGAACAAAAGGACAAATTATAAGAGAGAGAAAAAGGTCAATACAGGAGAGCCAACATCTGGGTAATAATCTCAAAAGGGGACACAGAAAATGAAAAGATAGAAATAATTCAAGGAATATCAGCAAATAAGAAAACAACAAACTAAACCCAAGTGAAAATCGGCTCCCCAGGGCTGAGGAGAGATGAAGATATTCTGATCGAAGAAGTTGCTGAGCAGAATAGTCTAAGCAGACCTCCCTTTCAACATGTCCTGATGAAGCACCATGGATAAATGAAAGATCTTAAAACGCAGAGAGAAAACAGGTTACAGACCTAGGACAATGTAAAGGAATGACATAGTGCAAACGAAGCGATGGAAGATGGAAGGAGAGAGATACGGGGAAATGCAGGGGGATAGGTTCTGAATTACATATATAGCTCACCTCCTTTTACAAGTCACACAACTGTGATGTATGGCTGTTAAAAGATGAAGACAGATGGTTTCTTCTCTCATGGAGTTTAGATTCATCATCTACAGAAGGTAGTCTACAGCTACTTCTAAAATTGATGGATCAAGAAAATAGGCGTAAGCACATTATAAATAGCATAAACATAAACTGTAAAATAACTAAAGATGTGATTCATGGAGGTAGGGAGGGGGGATTGGAGGAAGGCAGTGCAAAATGCTAGCTTTTACATCTTTTCTTGTGAGGCACCAGCAAGTAATGTTTAAGCCAATTTATCTTTGATTGAAATAGGAACAAATAGGAATAAATATGCATTACTTGGGATTCAAGTGACAATGACCGTCTGAAAATAAATAATGGGGGCCCAGCTGGTGTGGCTCAGTAGTTGAGCATTGTGGTTCAGTTCTTGGCCAGGGCACATGCCCAGGTTGTGGGCTCGATCCCCAGTAAGGGGCATGCAGGAGGCAGCTGATGGATGATTCTTTCTCAAAACTGATGTCTCTATCTCTCTCTCCCCCTCTTATCCTCTCTGAAATCGATACAAATATATTTTATTAAAACGGTAGTGGGGCTGGGACATAGGAAGTGAGTTTTTTATTTATTTGTATCTGTATTTTTATTTATTTATTTATTTGAATAGTTTGACTACATATGCATTCTTCTTTTAAGAAAAACAGGAACGTTTATAAAGCAAAACAAAAGCCTTTGCAGGGCCAGTAAGTCCTTTGATGATCTTATTTTTAACTCTTTTTTTTTTAGTTTTTAACCCTTTTCAACAATCCCTGGTTATTGTGTGACTGTTACTGTGCTGTAGACATTGTGTAGTTAATCAAGACTTCTCACAGCCTCTCTACAAGAAAGCTGGTCTGTTCTTCACTGTATTATTTTCCTGTGGTTGCTGTAACAACTGGATGGCTTGAAACAATAGACATCTATTCTCCATCTATTCTGGAGGCCAGAGGTCCACCATCGGTGTCACTGGGCGGAGGTCAAGGTGAAGCACAGAGAGCACCACCCCTTCCGGAGGCCCTCGGGGAGGGTCCAGGCCTGGCCTCTTCCAACTCTGGTGGCTGCTGGCATCCTGACTTGTGGCTACCTCCCTCCAAGCTCTGCCTTGGTGGTCACAGTGCCTCGTCTGTGTCACATCTCCCTCTGCCCCCCTCCTCTAAGGAGAGATGCGACTGCTTTCCAAACCTACCTGGATAATCTCCCATCTCAAAAATTGTAAACGTATTCATACCTGCAAAGACTTTGCCACACGAGGTCACAATCATAGGTCCTGGGACTAGGGCATGGATATCTGTGTGGGCGTGTGGGGGGTACTTTTCTACCACATTTACTTATATGGGAATGGCGGGAGTAGGTTCACTTCCTGAGGACACATGGAATTGAGCAGCAGAGTCTGAAATTGAACCTCTGTCTGATTGATCCTGGAGTCTGTCTGTCTGTCCCTTCTTCTATCCCACTGTCCCTAAATAATAAGCATTTGCATTGCTGTTTTATTCTGAGTCAAGGTTAAAGGTAAAATCCTTGGGTTTAGGATTCAAAGGGTAGGCAATCCCGAGAGAAGTTACTGATGACACACGCAGTAATCTTGAGGTTAGTGCAAGGCTTGCATTTAATTCCTTCATTGTTGAAGCAGGCGGCAAGGCCCTGAAAAGACAGATGGGGACACTCCTCCTGGGGATGGGTCAGTGTCTCATTACCTCGGCGGCTGCTGGCTCTCAGCTGGGATGTCAGGCACCTCTGCTAGCAGGACGTCCTTCTTGCCGGGAGGCGTGTGGCCGTCTGCAAACCCCTAGTCCAGTGTCCTCCTTTGCAGATTCAGGGAGGTGGGTAATCAGGCTCAGGGGTGGTATGGTGACCCCACTTTTGTTTTTATGCTGAATTTCTAGGGGAAAGAGAACTACAGCAGGAAGAAGTGTTAGCTCCATTGGCTCTTGAAAAATTATTATTGTTTTGAGAGAGAGGAATGGGGAGAGAGAGAGAAACATTGATTTGTTGTTCCACTTATTTATGCATTATTGGTTGACTCTTGCATGTGCCCTGAAGAGGGATTGAACCTGCAGCCCTTGGTGTATTGGGACAATGCTCTAACCAACTGAGCTACCTGGCCAGGGCAACTCCATTGGCTTTTATTTAAACCTAAACAACTTTTTATATTACTTGCTTTACAGGAATACTAGTAAATGTGCTTTCCCCTTTTCAAAAATGTTTTCTAAAACGTTATGTTCTAAACCAAGTTTCATATAAACACATGTATAGTATTTCTTAAGAACAATGTGTGTGTGTTTACCAGAGAGCGCTCTGCCCAAACAAGCTCACTGTGTGAGGGGAGCACTGAACCCTTTGAAAAATACTTAAATGACACAGTGACAGTTGTACACAAACAGTACACATGCACACAGGGCATTCTTCCCTTAGAGGTAGCCACTGAACGGTGAATAAGTTGCTGTGCATTCTTCTAGTGTCCTCTTTATGCTTGTTAACATATACATCTATTTTTTTCAATAAATGGGATCACATTTTTTGCTACTTGCTTTTCAAAATTAACAATAACTCCAGAGGTGTTTACAGGTCAGAACCTACAAAAAGTTGTATAGCATTTTAAAATAGGGCATGCAATACTGTAATTTATTTGCTCCCTCATTGGACATTTAAATGTTGCTTCTTTATTATTAGAAAGAAAGGAGGGAGGAAGGGAGGGGTGGAGGGAGGGAGGAAGGGAAGGGTGGAGTGAGGGAGGAAGGGGGAGGTGGGTAATCAGGCTCAGAGGTGGTATGGTGACCCCACTTTGGTTTTTATGCTAGAATTTCTAGGGGAAAGAGAACTACAGCAGGAAGAAGTGTTAGCTCCATTGGCTTTTGAAAAATTATTATTGATTTGAGAGAGAGGAAGGGGGAGAGAGAGAGAAACATCGATTTGTTGTTCCACTTACTTATGCATTATTGGTTGACTCTTGCATGTGCCCTGAAGAGGGATTGAACCTGCAGTCCTTGGTGTATAGGGAGGAAGGGAGTGAGAGAGAGAAAAGAAAGAAAGAAAGAAAAGGAAAGGGAAAAAGAAAGAAAGAAAGGAAGGAAGGAAGGAAGGAAAAAAAGAAAAAGAGGTGAGATATTCACTATTGAATCAACCCTGCCCTCTTGTGGTAAAACTTAAAATTGCAGGGCATGTTTTTTTCTCTTCCAAGGACTTTTAGAACATTTTGCGTAATGCTGTTCTCATCGGCTACCAATATTTTCAAATAGAATGAACGGACCTCAGTACTAGTTGTACAGACTCATAGAACACTAATAGCTTGGGCTTGAAGTTCACAGTGCTAGAAACAACAAAAAATAACCTTCAACACCACATGGAAGTAGGAGATTCTTGTTCTCTTGATTAGGGCATTGTTGGAATTGCCTGGGAAGCAATCTTCTGAAGGGGATAGTCCTTCAGCGATGATTTAAAGGGTGAAGAATATGTAGTTGAAGTCTGAAGGATTTTTTTTTCTTAAGATCTAGAGGAAACAATAAGGATTGTCTAACGCAGTTATTTTATTTTACAAGTGAGGAGGCCGAAGGTCAGAGTGATTAAGTGGCTTTGCGTTTAGCTATTTTGAATCCCACATGTAAGTAAGGTCATACAGTATTTGTCTTTCTCTGTCTGAATTATGTCACTCAGCATAATGCTTTCAAGGTCTATCCAAGTTGTCACACACGTCCTTTTAAAGAGCTGAATAATATTCCATTTTATATCTCTCTCTGTATCTCGTCCTTTTAAAGAGCTGAATAATATTCCATTTTTCCACTTTATATCTCTCTCTGTATCTGTACACCTATACCTATATCTGTATCTGTCACATTTTCATCATCAATTAATCTGTAGACAGATGCAGGTTTTTCCCAAATCGTGGCTATTGTGGATACTGCTGCAGTGAACATGGGGATGCAGAGCTCTCTTTGAAATCCTGTTTCATTTCCTCTTGATATACTGTATAGTTAAAAAGTGAGATTGCGAAATCGCATGGCAGGTCCATTTTTAAGTTTGTAGGAACGTCTGCAGTGTTTTCCGTAGCGGCTGTACCAATTTGCATTCCCACCAGCAGTGCACTAGGGTTCCCTCAGCAGCACTCGCTGTCTCTAGTCTTCTGGATAACAACCTTTCTATGAGGTGTGAGGTGACCCCTTACTGTGGTTTGCATTTCCCTGAAGTAATGATGTTGAGCACCTTTTCAGTACTTGTCAGTAGTTTGTAAGTTTTCTTTGAAAAAAAATGTCTATTCAGGTACTCTGCCCATTATGTAATTAGATTGTTTATTTGTTTGCTATTGAGTTGATTGCTGGTCATTGCTAGAGGCATTTAATCCTATACCCTGCTCAAATCCAAAGTCTACCCGTAGAGCCGCCATGCCAGTTGGATGAGCCACCCAGGACAGGGAACAACACTGGTTTTATTTTAAATTTTTATTGATTTCAGAGAGGAAGGGAGAAGGAGAGAGACATAGAAACATTAATGATGAGAGAGAATCATTTATTGGCTGTTTCCTGTACGCCCCCCTGAGAGAGAATCATTTATTGGCTGTCTCCTGCACGCCCCCCCGCTGGGGAAGGAGCCAGCAACCCAGGCATGTGCCCTGATTGGGAATTGAAACTGAGACCTCTTGGTCCGTGGGATGACGCTCAATCCATTGAGCCACACCAGCCAGGCAGCACTGTTTTTAATTGCACAGAAAAGGCAGGTGTCAATCTCCTGGGCTCACAGTTAATTTTCAAGTCCTGCTCACGGTATCGAACACCGTGCAAAATCAAACCGTTCTCACTTGTAGATTGGAAAGAGGAGGGACAGAAGGTCAGTGGTTCTCAACCCTCCTAATGCCGCGACCCTTTAATACAGTTCCTCATGTTGTGGTGACCTCCAATTTCATTGTTACACATTGAACATAATTAAAGCATAGTGATTAATCACAAAACAATATGTAATTATATATGTGTTTTCCGATGGTCTTAGGCGACCCCTGTGAAAGGGTCGTTCGACCCCCAAAGGGGTTGCGACCCACAGGTTGAGAACCGCTGGTCTATATCATAAAGAAAATGAGTAGCCAAGCCAGTGTTAGGATTTTGCTCAGTCTGGGGTAAATTATTTAATTCTGTTGCCTATTCTGCACATTTCATTATTTTTGGGCTCAGAAGAAAACTTATCTATGGATAGCATGATGGGACGCAGCTCATGAATGATAAAGCGAGAGGGTTCGTTTTCCAGTTGTTTCATTTCATGGCTATTCAGCTCCCGGGGAGACAAGGGAGCAAGGAGTTCAGATGAACTGTGGTAGAACCCTTTGAATAATGAGGTCTTGGACATCTTGCTCACTTCCACTGAATCCTTCCTAAAGTAGATTTTAAACACTGTCCTCAAGGATTTACCTCCATATTTTTTTTAAAATGCACTTGATAATTCTTTTTTGGGGGATTTTAAAGTAAGTATCAGCCAGTGTTAGCCACGTCAATGGATTTCACTGATGGCTGACCATAGGAGTCTACCTCATCTACCCAGAAGCCTAGCGCACTAAAACCTGAAGCTGGTGCAAGAAGCCTCGTGATGGAGGCTACCCCAAGGGTCATATTCTCATTGTTGTGGCCGGGAACATGGCTCATTGCCGTCACTTTCAAACCAACCAAGAGTGCATACCATTTATTTCCTTTGCCATTCAGG
>NW_006299372.1:965019-998105 GCF_000327345.1 Myotis davidii | reverse complement strand
TTAGGTGTCATCTCCCCAGGCTGTGTGGTTTTCAGACTCTTGATTTATTCTACTTTCATGCTGTCTGTCCTATTTTACTTTTATTTTGCAGCCTAATATTCTTGATTTAAAGACGCCTGAGAAAGGAGGCAATTACTGCAATGGAGGAGGAGGACAGTGTGTTAAAACTCTTGATCAGATTAAGTCTCTCCTCATGTTCCCTCAGCCTCATCTCCTACATCTTTCAAAGGAATTTACCTCTCCCCCCGCACCCCCAGAAGATGCCTTTCTTCCTCTTTCTCTGTGTTTGACTGTGTGTTCCGGCCAGCTGGATGGCCTTGGACAAGACAGCAAACTTGACTAGGGCAAATTTCCCTCATCCATACAATGAGGACATGGTTTGCTATCTGCCAGGAGACTTCGAGGCTGGAATGAGACCACATACATGGGGTTCTTTGGGAACCGCGCAGCCTTCTGTCGATGCCTAAAAAGCATTAGTGAGCTGCCTGCTCTGCTCTCTAATGTATATTCCTTCACTTCCGGTGTGATGCCTAGCGCAGTCTAGTATCTCCACTTGGTTCCCATGGTCTCTGATACCTGGCATACCCACGCCTCTGTCCCCGACTGACCACGTGGTCTGCCTTCCTCCTGCCTCCCTGGGAAGTGGGTCTCTTCAGCCTGTGGCTGTCTGACGGCTCTGAGGGGGAACAGAGTTTTGTGACCCCCAAATGTGCCCTTTTGGGATATTGATGGCTTTAAGCTGGTATTTCGTGGAGCTTAAAGGTACATCGTGGAACTTAGAATTCATTCTGTACTGGGAGCTGTGGCTTTCTATTGACATGCTGTGGACGTGAGTAGATGCGGAACATTCGCAATCATGTCAGGATGGGAGACAAAGGAATGGAACTTGTCGCTCAGGTAAACTGTTGGGTGATTGATGCATCACATCTTTATTTTGAAAGTTCTATTGTTTTGTGCTTTCACAGGGCGGACTTAAAGCATGACTATATGACAGCCACTAGGTGGCAGGAGTGAACAACGGAAGTACAACATAGTTTCTAACAAAACTAGTTTTATGTTTTCTCCTGTCCTCTGCCCCTCCCGCCTCTCCTTAGAAGTGCTTGTCTTCACTTTTTCCACTTCCCTCTTTTTGTCCTTCACTGTGTCTGTATTTCTGATTATCTTAAATAACTGATTCTCAAGAATCACATAGCCAATTCCAAAGAGTCAGGTATGAAAACCAGTCAGCCCCAGGTACATACAATTTAACTACTAGAGACACATTATTTTCTCTAATTAAAGAAGTCTTTTACAGCTGCTTCTGCTTAAGCTGGGAAGAAACCATCGTGGCTTTGGGGGCTCAGGAAGCCTCCTGTTTCAGTCCCGCCCTCCCACGCTGGCAGGTGTGGGGTGCGGGGTGCAGGGGAGCAGGACTGAACCCAGGAGAAGGGAGCAGCACAAAGCCCTTTGAGCGCTGTGTAAACCCATAAGCCACAGCACTTCTCGGTGATACTGGCGAAGGGGTGGTTTGATAATGAAGGTGCCGCGTTGAAGTTATTCCTTAAAAAAAGCAAACCTAACCCCCCAAATTCGGCAGCACAACCAGGTCACAGGCAGCCGTTGAGAGATGAGCTACCATTTTCTTAATCCATTCAATGGGGGGGAGTTCATCTGTTTGAAAAACAACCATGCCATTGAGCCCCATGTTGGAGAGGTGTGATTGTGGCTCTCTGTTCTCTCTGCGAGTCATTGTTCTTGCTCCATAAATCTTCCCTTTCTTTAAAAACTTATTTTTCTAATCTTAAAGGCTTCTCTTTTGAAGACAAGGATTCTGGTTTCTTAAGCACAGAGTGAATTTTATCCCTTAATCACTCAAAGGCAGGCTTTCAAGAGCTTCTTAGAGGTAAGCGAGGCCTCTTGGGGGTGCTCCTTGACCACTGTTGATAAATCAGGGAAAAGCTGTTTTTTCAGACTCCAGGAATTAAGGAATAGAGGAAGAGCCATAACTCTGTCTCTTTCACTGTCTTTCTCTCTCCGAGTCTCTCTCTGTCTCTCTCTCTCTCTTTCTCATACACACACACACACACACACACACTCTTAGTGTGCACTAGATCTACAAACATACACTTATTCTAGTTTAAAATTAAACTTGGCCCAAACTAATGAGATTATGAAAATTCCTTTTGTGATTGTTATCATCCCGTTGATTCAGTTTTCTTCGGTTGTAGAAGTTAAAGACCAGGACCCGATAAGAGGTTAGTGAATTAATTTCTGGGATCCCTGGAACTCACTGATACGAAGTACATTAGCTCCAACAAAGCTCAGGGAATTCGGGGTATAATGGTTCATTCCAACAGTTATACATCCGAATTGTGAAGCAAGGCATGCACAATTAACATGAATTGTTTTAGCTGTAACATCCTAGTGGGTGCTGAAGGATGAGTAGGATGAGTAGGGGCTTGGGATGGCCAAATACAAAGTTTGTCAGGCAGAGAAAATAACAGGAAGGAGCAGAGGGTGAGCTGGGGTGGGTACAATTTTAAATAGGGTGGACAGGGAAGGTCTCACTGAGAAGCCCTCACAGAAGTTGCTAGCTGAGCACAGGAAACAAAGGCGTGAGCCCTGTGGATATGGGGGGAGAGAGTATTCCCACCTGAGGGAACTCCGGGTGCAGAGGTCCTGGAGCAGACGCACGCTTGGAATGTTGCAGAAATAGCAAAGAGGCCAGTGTGGCGGGAGTACAGACCGCAGTGGGGGAAAGGCAAAGGAGATGAGGCTGGAGAGTAGCATTGTGGGGTTGGTGGTTGAGAGTGGGCAGGTTATGTGGGGCCTTGTGAGCTGTTGAAATACTTTGGCTTAACTTTGAGCAACATGGGGAATCATGGAAGGATTTGAACTGAGGAATGGCAATTCCTAAGTTCTGTTTACAAAGATTGTCTCACTGTGGTTTAGAGAGATAGACTATAGGGAGCCAAGGGTGCAAGCAGAGAAATCATTTAGGAGAAATTTGTAACAGTACAGGTGAGAGTTGATGGTGTCTTGAACCAAAATATCAGACGTAAGAAGTGGGGGCGATCCATCGAGGAGCCCTGGCCCAGTGGGTGGGGCCTACCTCGTTGGGGCCATTGATCACAGGGCTCCTGGACTCTGAGAGGGCACAGGCTGGCCTGAGGGGACCCCCCCACCCCAAGTGCATGAGTTTCATGTACTGGGCCTCTAGTCCTATATAATAAAGAGATAATATGCAAATTAACCCTCATGCCCTCATAAGATGGCTGCCTATAACCAGGCCAGCAGGGAGGTTAGTGAGGGACGAACAAATGACTGAACAACAGGCTGTGTGGGATGACCAGGCTGGTGGGGGGCAGTTGGGGGCGACCAGGCCAGCAATCAGTCATCCCCCGAGGGGCCCTGGATTGGAGAGGGTGCAGGCTAGGCTGAGGGGACCCTCCCCCCCATCCCATGCATGAATTTCATGCACCGGGCTTCTAGTATCTTAATAAAACTGAAAACAATGAAAATGAAGAGTCATCTAAGGATTTCAACATATCCTTTTTTATTCCTTTTTATTCCCAGAGCATTGACATAGAGTAAAAGTTTTGATTTGCAATGAAATATATTGGCACAATGCTTTTTATTTGAGATGTTAATTGTTCAAATGAATATGTACCAATGCTTCCGTCTGTAGAGCTCTATCAACAAGACAGAAGTGTTTCTCTTTTCATTTTTCACTTTGTCAACTGTAATGGCAATTCTGAAAAAAGAAAATGATGAGAGTGGAAGAAATTTTAATTATTTCAAAAGGGACAAAAATACCCACATTTAGTAAAAAGTGCACCTTAGTTTAGAGGTTCCCATCTGGTGTAGAGAACAGGCGCACCCCCCCCCCCCTATGGCTCAGTGTGAGGTGATGGTTTTAATCACAGTTTTCTGATGTACAGATATTATTCCCAGTAGACCAAAAGCTCATTGTTCAGATATGACTGTGGATATTATCTTAACAGTTTGTAAGGATCACACTAGATAGTAAGCTCTTTGAAAATGGAAACTTTATTTTGGTCAACTGCCTCGATATAATAGGTACCAAATAAATATTTACTGACTGAATTGGATAGATGAACATCCTTTACAACCTTTTGAAACCCACAAGTAAGGAACATTTTGAGTTTCTGGAAGTGTTTTGGTCAGTAGTATTTATAGTTTGAAAATGGATTCTTATATCCAGAGTTTTCCTATATCCTATAAAGTGCCACAAAAGCTACAGATTTGAGAATGAAGCTGAAAAACAGTTGGTATCACTAATACTTTTTTAGTGAAAATTACTAGTGCTACTACTCATGATTATTTTCTAAGTACTTGATGTTTTTTCTTATGCAATCCTCACAGCAATCCTAAGAAATGTGCATGGCTATTCTGAGATATATATATATATATATACTCATTAATTTTCACCTAGGGATATGTAAGCAATTCTTGCTATAAGTAAAGATATTAAAATTTTCTTTGGTGTTTGATATATCTGATACCCTTTGCTAATAAATATTTATATTTTAGAATTCTGAGTGATTCTTTTTTAAAAATTTTCCTGTTTGTTTTGAGTAAGTTCTAAAGTTTTCTATTTCTGATATGATTACAATTTTATAATTCGTATAAAAAGTTTCAAAGATTACAAGTCATGAAACCTGATATAGCATATCCTAAGATAAAAATTTGGGGAAAGTTCACCTCTACCCCTGTCTTTGTGTTTCCACTTTATGTTTTGTAGATTTTCATTTTTTATTGATTCACAGTCAGTTTCTAGCACTCTTGATAAATAAAAGCCACCTCATAATGATTTTTTAAAATTTATTTTTAGAGGGAGAGAGAGAGAAACATTGATGTGAGAAACGTCGATAGGCCACCTCCTACACATTGCTCTGACTGGGGACCAAACCTGAAACCTAGGCATGTGACCAGGAATAGAATTAGCCACCTTTATGGTTTCCAGGATGATGCTCCAACCAACTGAGCCATCCTGGCCAGGACCACAATGATTTTCTTATAGGAAATATTAGGTAAACATTAAGTAAAATTTATATATATTTTAAGAGAGAGAGAGAAGGGCAAAATACATAAGGAACCTTCTATCCATAACAGGACTCACAGTAGATCTCCTTTAAATAAAATTGCATTAGT
Organism: Myotis davidii; assembly: GCF_000327345.1. Lineage (NCBI taxonomy): Eukaryota > Metazoa > Chordata > Mammalia > Chiroptera > Vespertilionidae > Myotis > Myotis davidii. Next base: position 992,951 of record NW_006299372.1, on the reverse strand, counting down.
GAATATAACATGATTTTACTGATGAAAATTTAAAGTAAATATGTTTTCAAGAACACTGACATCTAGCACACTTCTTTGCTAATAATGAGCATTGGAAAATTTGTGTTGCTGAACAAATAAAGTAAAATGGACATCTAGACTGATGCCAAGTCTAGAAGAACGTCGGTTAGTTGGTTAAATGAGGGGAGAGGCCTGAAACAGGAAATTTGGCTGGATGCGTAATGCATCTTAAACACTTGATATGGAGTTTGGACTTTATTTGCCACAGGATGAGAAACCATGCATGGCTTCTCGGGAGAGGCTTAACATGACTCAAGCAGTGTTGGAGAAGATGAATTTACTGCCGGTATGTAGAACCGAGGATAGAAAAATTCTGGGTGTTTAACTGGAGGACAATTAGCATAGCCTAATTGAGAGTTACTGAGGGATGAAATGGAATGAAAGCTAGCATTTCTGGCTGTGAGGTCACAGTCAAACAAAATAAAATAAAGAGGTTGTTTAAAGTAAGAGAGGGAAAGCACTTGCGTCTTTACTAATTCATCCTCATTTATTCCTCGAGCCATTTTTGAGCATTCACTTTGTGCCAATCCCTGTGTCTACCTAGGTTTGGGAAATGAGTGAGATGGGATATTTGCCTCTAAGGAACCCAGAAGGGAGAAGAAAAAAAATAAGTCAATATTTACATACATTTAGAGGATTTTTTTTCTAATAGTTATGTAAGTTTTTTATGATAATCCACAGTTCCCCCTTGAGTTTGTGCTTAATAGTGTTCAACGATAAACTGACTGACCAGGATCAGGGTCAAGTCTGTGATGTGCTGTCTATGTAAAGGAGGCGATTTAATGGGTATTTTCAGATCTTATTTACTGCCCCAGGCTCCTTGGCTGCTGTGTAGCTAAAGATAACAGAACACAGACAGTTGAGGAGAAAAGAAGTGAAAGCTCCAGGGGAAACCCTATACACACCTAATCGACCAACTTCCAGAAACGTCCTCATGCTACCTCAAGCTTTGATGAAGCATTAAGATCTCATTTTCAGGGACCAAATGCCTTTCCGATGGGTGATAGATCCTCTTGCCAGCATTGATAAAGGAGAATAGAATGGACCCTCTCAGCCTACTGCTGTCATCATTTCATTTTATTTGAACAGCAATCAACTGAGGAAGAGAGACCAAGGCTTCTAAAAAGAAGGGGGAAAAATGCTTCTTTATTACTCACCAGTCTTTGGGCTCTGTCAGCAACACTGAGAGCTCTTGCCAAATAAAATGATTTAGCAGGTGGAAAGCTGTTTACAAGTGCAATTTCCACCCCTTTCTCCCTGAAAGCAGATGTCGACTCAGACATCAGCCGTACCTCAGAGTGTAAATGAGATTTGCTGGGCATTTCTTCCTGGCTTACCCGTTGGCACAAGATGGATCCCAGTGTTGCCTTGTCTAGGTCTTGGGGATGCCCAGAAATGTGGGAAAAAAGCGTGGATGAGCCCAGCTGGTGTGGCTCAGTGGTTGAGCGTGGCCCTGTGAACCAGAACTTCAAGGTTCAATTCCCAGTCAGGGCACATGCCAAAGGTTGTAGGCTCCCTCCCCTGTAAGGGGCACGCAGGAGGCAGCCAATCAATGATTCTCTCTCATCATTGATGTTTCCATCCCTCTCTCCGTTTCCCTTCCTCTCTGAAATGAATAAAAACATATTTTTTAAAATGCAAATTCTAGGACTCCACCTGCAGAGATTCTCTTTTTGTAGGTGTGGGGTGTGGTTTGGAATCTGCATTTTTCTCTACTGTTACTGGGAGTCTCATACTACCTTTTGAAAAACAAACCTGCTTTTAAGGCAAAAGCCACTCACATGCTCACTGTTCCAATATGCCTACTTCCTCTCATAATATTCACTCTTCTCTGCACAAACATCAACTTCATCAAATTATGTTCTTGTTAAAAAATAAAGTGATTTATTTTTGTGATTTTCATATTGTTATGTAATTCTTTGTGAATTTAGGAATAGCCTTTATGACGTCAATTTCTTGGTTTCAAATTTGCCTATGAATAAACAATTTTCTCAGGGATAATTCAACATTTCAATGAAATAGTTAATCATCACCCACGAGTCACAGACTTGACCACAGTATTTTGGAAATGAAGGAAGAATCCACAGGGTTTCTTCAGGAAAAGAGAATTTTTGGAATAACCTAGAATTTATGTCAATTGAAATCAGTAATGTGTCTTTATTATCTTTTTGATCTTTTAAAAGTCAAGTTGAGCCTCACTCGAATGAAGGTTCATGGGAAGTTGAAAAACGTGAAGGCAAATTTTTAAAGGAGCTTCTTTTTGCCAAAGAATATATGGGGTGTTTGTAGTTGAATAACCACCTGCTATTTTTTATAATTTGAGAGAATTATAAAACTGAGCTCCCTCAAACTTTGTAGAAAAAGTATCTACATGATTTCTAGATTATTCTGAACGGGTGCTGTTCAATAAAACTTTATGCACTGATAAAACTATTTTATGTCGATGCTGTCCAACATGGGAGCCCCTAACCACGTGTGTACTTCTGAGGCCTCTCAAATGGTATTGTGATAGACACAGAATTTTAATTTCATTAAATTTTAATTATTTATATTTAAATAGGTACATGTAACTAATGGCTACCAAATTAAACAGTACAGTTCTAGACAATATATTCAGAGTTCATCTGTAGCCCTATAGGAATTAGAAATTTCATATACCAAGCCTATAGAAAATTCCAAGTCATAAAAACATAACCGGAATAGGGTTATTAAATTAACCATTTGCGGGGGGGCGGGGGGGGGGAGAAAACATTCAACCTTTAGGTCTTTATTTTCCGCAGTGGAATAAAGTGGAGTGTGGGCTGTAAAAGGTTTCTCCAACTTCCAACACTTTACAATTTATATTTAGATAGTTTTGAGGTAATTAGAACGAAGAACACAGAGAAATCAAGAAGACACTTTTCTTGGCTTGCTGGTGTTTTCTCTCCGCAGATTTTTGTGGAGGTTTTTTGTGGGCATTTTTTGCTTTCATAAATTCAGTTATCATCTCCATGGAGATACATCTCAGCTCTAAATCTCTGCATATGACCTCTTACACATACTCTTGCTTTCCAATTAAATGATATAAGGTTCTCTTTTTTTGATATTCTACTCTTAAACTCACTGTAAACGTATATGTTATATACCAAATTGGTCCCCTCCTTTTATTTGTATTTTGCAGTCCTAATCCCCAGTGCTTCAGAATATGCTCATATTGGGGGGCACAATCTTTCAAAAGGAAATTAAGTTAAAATGAGGTCATTAGGGTTGTCTGTAATCCAATATGATTGGTGCCCTCATATAATGAGGAGATCAGGACACAGACACAACAGAGAGAAGACCGTGTGGAGATACAGGGTGGAGGCCATTTATAAACCAGAGAGGCCTCAGAAGAAACTGACTCCAAAGGCATCTTGATCTTGAGCTTCTAGCCTCCAGAATTGTGAGAAAACCGCGGTTTGCTGTTTTAGCCATCCCATCTGTGGTACTTTGTTATGGCAGCCCTAGCCAGCTGATATAATATTTAAAACACTAATATTTTTCATCAGGTTTGCACATATCTAAACCTTCCTTACTTTTTATTTTTCGTAAAGGGTACACACACTTTACCCATTCCACATTAAAGAAATCAACAAATATTTGAATAATGTGTCACATTGTCTAAAGCTCTGGGCTTTGGTGTTTCTATTACTTGTTCTTTACCCTCTGTTCTTGACAACTTTGTTGTTTTTTTCCTTTTGGAGTGTCTATTTCTCCTTGTGTGTTTGTTCTCATTCTAATTAATTTCTAAGAAGTGGCTCAAGTAGTGTCTGAAACCAGGGTGAGCTACAGATGTCCTACACTTCCATTACATTTTACATAGTACTCCATATGGCCTACCTATTTACTTGAGGAGAGTGTCCTTGTCTTATTAATTTTTATTATTTTTGTTTTATGTGTGCGTGTGCGCGCGTGTGCGTGCGTGTGTCTAGTTTCCCAGCACAATAGAGTTCCTGGTATTTAATAGGCACTCCAGAAACATTTTTGGAAACACACATGTAATATTTTTGACTTTAGATCACAAATTCCTTGATAGTTAGTCTTTCTCATGTTTCTTCAAATACTCAGTGTTCCTTGAGCATTTATTATGTGCAAGACACTCTAATTACAAAACTTTCACTTCACTTGGGCTGAATACAAAGCTTTAGTCAAAGTGTTTTCTTTTTGCTGGATTGCTTTGTTGGGTAACCATTCAAGCATAAAAAAATTCTTCTTGCCGAAACCGGTTTGGCTCACGGCCTGTGGACTGAAGGGTCCTGGGTTCGATTCCGGTCAAGGGCATGTGCCTGGGTTGCGGGCGCATCCCTAGGGGGAGATGTGCAGGAGGCAGCTGATCGATGTTTCTCTCTCATCGATGTTTCTGGCTCTCTATCTCTCTCCCTTGCTCTCTGTAAAAAATCAATAAAATATGTTTAAAAAAAATTCTTCTTGCTGGTAGCATGTTATTTAATAGTGATTTGAACTGATCTACTTGTGTGAACGTGGGTAATTGTGATAGTTGGTTATGCATTGAAATAATGTGCTCTAAAATGTATCTTTGTTCTTAAATGTATTTGTGCTCTGAAATGTATCTTTCCTCTGATTATTTATTCTTGAAATAAGATATGCACTTGATTAAATTCAAAGAAGTCTTAAATCAGTTTGAAAACCCCCCAAATTAGTATCACTTATGGACATAAGGCCATAGATACCATCTGCTAGAAATTCTGTTGACTTGGTAAATAATTTCAAAAAATGAGGAGTATCTGTGCATAACTATATCCTCCGCACCTTCCCTCAACAGAAGGAATGGAACAGTCCTGATGGGTTCAGAGTCGGGATCAGGGAGTGGGGAGTTAGCCGAATTTTTTATCTATTTATGTCTTCAGCATCACACTGTAGCATTAAGACATAAGAGCCTTAAGGGGACTTCTAATTCAGTTTTAAACATATGGCAGAAAAGCGGCCCAGAGGAGTTACGATCTGGGACACAACCAGACGTTTCCTAATTCACAAAGTAGAGAGGTAGATGGTAAGGGAGGGCCCTATTTTAGGAAGAGTTCCAAGAGAGAGGGATGGAAAGAAAGGCCTCACGGGCCGTCCTGGGAGCCATGAAAAGACTGTTATAAACAGAGGGAATGGTATACGTCTTGGGTTACTCTCTGAGCGTTTGAATCTTACAATATAAAGGCTGCTTATCATGAACCTGGTTGAAAACTAGAAATGGAAATTTTGAAAAAAACAAAGCAACTGACACACAAGATTCAGAAGCTTACATAATTTAAACGAAGATAAATTTCTTTTTTTTTTCTTCTGATGAGATTCACTGACTTCAAAGTCTGTATTGGTATCTGGAGGATTAATGTAGAATGGCATTGCATTGTGGAAGGCATTGTTTTTCATGTGACTCATAACCAAAAGAAAATCAGTTCAGTATTGCAAATGTCTAAATTGATTAATGTTACGTTACCTCGGCATGTAAACTACTTCCTGGAGGACAGCATTCATTTTTTTCCTTCAATATTAATAATAAAACAAAAATGATAATATTTTTAAATCATGGAAAACACACCCATAAATTTATTCTGTATTAACACAATTATTATTATTTTGTGTATTTTCTTACGGTTTTTAAAAATGTCATTCTGTAAAAAAATAATAATTTTGGTCCTCAGAGGCAGAGAATTGAGTTCATCATATTCTGTCGTAGCAGAGTACATCAGTGGGCTGTGCAAGGCCTGTCTCATTTTATTATATTCTCCTTAATTTTCTTCCTCACACTAATTTCATACCCCCGTTAGTCACTCTAAGCTATGTTCATTGAGGCATGTACATATACATAATCTGTAAAGATATATAGTGCTGTTTTGTTTGTGTTTTTGTTTAATGTAAATGGTATCATACAGGATTCATTTACCTCACCCTATATTTTTAAGATGATATATATTGATTTCAGAGAAAAAGGGAGAAAGAGAGAGATAGAAACATCAATGATAAGAAAGAACCATTGATTGGCTGCCTCCTGCATGCCCCATACTGGGGGTCGAGCCCACAACCAGGCATGGGCCCTGACCAGGAATCAAACTGTGACCTCCTGGTTCATAGGTCAATGTTCAGCCACTGAGCCACTCCAGCCAGGCTAAGATACTTTTTTTCATAGGACTATCTTTCTGCTCTTCAATTCCCCTTTTGAGTTTTTTATTTCAACTATTCGATTTTTCATACTCAGAATTCCAGATTCTACCTCCTTTTGACTCTGTTCCTGGCTCATGTTTGTAATATTCATCCTGTTTCTTTGAGGATGTGTTTTATTTTAAAATTATTACATAAAATTCTTATTCTATCCTTTTCTGAATTGAATATTCTTGGCATATTTGTCAAAAAGTAGTTGATTGAAAATGCAAGAGTTCAATTCTGGGCTCTTTAGTCTGTTCCATTGGCCTACATATTTGTTTTCCTACCAGTATCATACTGTTTTGATTACTATATCTTTAAAGTGTTGTTTAAAGTCAGGAAGTGTGATGTGTCTGGTTTTATTTTTCTTGCTCAAAGTTTTAGCTCTTTGGAGTCTTTTGTGGCTCCATGCAAATATTAGGATTGCTTTGTTTTTCTATGAAAAATCCCTTTGGAATTTTGATAGGGATTGCTTTGAATCTATAAATCATTTTGGGTAGAATGAACATTTTAACATGAACACAGAATACCTTTTCACTTATTTGTGTCTTCAATTTTTTCATCAATGTTTTATAGTTTTCTGTTAGTGTATAGAAAAATAATTGATTTTTCTATGTTGATTTTATTTCCTGAACTTCACTGAATTTATTAGTTATAACAGTTTTGTTAGTCTTTAGGGCTTACTATATAAGATCATGTCATCTGCATTTTATGTTCTCAGACCCACCAATCTCTCATTGTTGCAGTTTCTTTAGGATCAAACAGGGGCAAAGATAGCATTTAATGGTAGTTTGCCAGCTTATCTGGCCTCCCAATATCTTTACAGTTTGACACTCTGTTTGAGGCAGCTCTGCCTCTGTATCTATTATAGTTCAAAAGTTTATAATGGTCTCTATTATCCATGAATGAGTGAGATCATGTGGTATTTTTCCTTCATTGACTGGCTTATTTCACTTAGCATAATGCTCTCCAGTTCCATCCATGCTGTTAGCATAAGATTTTTTAAAAAAACACACTTATAGTTATGCAATATTTTATTGTCTACCTGTCATTGCTGTTTTCTGGTTCACAATTATGACACATACAGAGCATATGATTATAGGATACTCTGATACATTACTTGGATAAACTATAATTTTTTAAATTATCCCCTACTGTTGGACATTTGGGGATGCTTTCTGTTGTCCTAACACGAGTAGTAGCATTACATGTGTTTTAGGGTGCTTTTCTTTTGTTGTTGTTTCCCAATATTCTGAAAGAGTTAAGGCAGCCTTCATGAGTGCTTTGAATTCTGGAAGAATCTGGCTCTTTGTGTCTGATTCATTTTCTGAGTGGGTGGTATGCCGCTCTAACCTTGTCACTGACAGCAAAGTTCAGATTTCCTGCTGTAAAGAGAGAAGTCTGTCCTTGTAGTTCTCTTTGATGGAAGTGTTTATCTCCAGACAATGATTGAACATACGCTTCCGTCAACACACAGGTCCTCGCTAGTGTCAGTTCTTTTTTGAATCGAAATTGCAATTTCCTTTGTTCATCTGGACTATTTAAAAACCACGGCAGTTCTTATTTAAAAGGCTCAGGTTGTGTTCTACATCAAACCTGTCCAAATTTGGTAATGATGATTACCCTATTGAGTGCAATCAAAATAATCAGATGAAAACCACCTATTTTCTAACTTATTTGTCCAAAATGAGTGCTCAGATAACATGACTTTAGTTTTTATATAAACTCGTAGCATTTTGTAAGCAGCATCTGAAAATAGGTTAATGAATCATCATGGGAGGAAACTTGAGAATCTTTGACTTAAAAAAGGATGTTGGCAGTCATTTAAGTCGATCTACCAGCCCAAAGCAAAACTCATTTACAATGTGCCTGATGGTCTATCAGTTTTTTATTAAACCCCTTCCATGTCTAGAAGATTACTATCACATCAGAGAGTCCATTTATTCTTGGACAGCTGTAATTCTCTTATTTTTTTCTTGGATTGAAACCTGCCCTTTTAATATCTCTTTAAAGAATCACTGAGTTTTGTGTGTGTGTGGTTTTTTTTTGGAGCTACAGAGAAAAATGCATATTTCTTCTTATAGTCCTTCAATGGTTGAAGACAGCTATATATAAGTTTCCTCTTAGTCTTCTCTTTTCTATTCTTTAATATAAATATACTTAGTCCATGTAGGATTAAAAAATTAAGATACTGATGTCTATATCTCTAATCATCTCAAATATATTCCTGGGTTGTTTTTTTTTGTCCATGTCCTTGAAATAAGGATTGTGGAGTGGAGAATAGTGGCTCACAGATACAGTGAAACAAACCACTTTACATTCCACCTACCTTGACTTGCGATATTTGCTTTAAAAGTATCTTAGAGACTTCTTCCAAATTTTATCATGTAGGATTTCCCTGTAATATACCTATAGGTCCTTAGTGTTACTCTAATCCTAGAACATAGTTGCTGAAAGATGCCACCTTACTTACAAGAGTTAGGTATACTATTAAATCGATAATTATTCAACCCTTTTATGAGGACTATGCCATAAAGCCACAGTGCTTTCAATAGGGAATATGGTTTATAGTAGGAATACGGTTTATAGTAATAGGTAATACATTGTCATTTACACTTGAGAGCTTTTAATTGCAGCTTGAATTTCATGGCCCAAAATGGAGAAAATAAAATCTGAACAAGAATTTATCAACATACTACAACTAGAAATATGCAGGACTGTGTGCTTAGAAAACCTGTGGCTTAATTATTTGTAAAGCATATGAGGGTTAGACTGAAAGGGATCTTACATAACATACCCCCTAATTGCACAGATGACTGACCACTTTTAATTTATCTCAACTACCTGACAGTCATTGGTATTTGGAAAGATTATTTGAGAGATGGTTTTACTTTTCTACTTTTTTGTTTTACCTTTTTTCTAGTTCCTACTCTATGCAGATAATTGTTTTGATGATTTTGAACATCTTGATTGGATTCAATTAATCTACTTAATGAAAACAAAAATCAGTGAATGTTTAATGACATTTATTATTCAAGTTAGCCACAAGAGTCAATCTACCAATCCCCTAAAGGTATGAGAATAAAAAATCTGTGGTATACTTAGTGGTTTCTCTTTTTTATATGATGCATTATATTTTAAGACTTTTTTAAATTGTGAAATTTACATACAAGTCTAAAAAGTTATATATATATATATATCTCCCCCCGAAAAGTTGAAGAAATAGACATTATTAGTGCCATCAACACCCTACCAGGCACCCCCTTCCCACTGTGTACACATCTTGACCCAGCCCTTCTCCCAATAACAGCCCTGTTCAGAACACAATTATTGATTTGTGATAACCACTCCCTTTTTTTCCTTTCATTTTTACTATTTAAGTATGTATCTATAGACAGTTGTTTAGTTTTGTTTATTTGGCGCATTGTAAACAACAGTATTTTATATATTTTTCCGTGGCCCGCTGCTTTTGCTCAACACTGTGTTTGCATAATAAATACATACATGGATATGTGTAGTGTGTGTGTTATCTATTTTTACTGCTCTATGGGTATTTTGCAATGTATTTATTCAACTGACTATTGATATAAAATTAGGCTATTTCAAGTTTTTGCTTTTAAAACTTTTGTTAATGTTGCTAGGAGTATTTTTTAGATGTCAACTAGTGCACAGGTAAACGAGATTTCCCATTTTTTTTGTTTTGTATTTACTCTTTGTATTTTATTTTATATGAATTCAGTTCATATTGTAAAGTATATTTCTCTTCTCCCTGCATCCTAAATGTTTAAAAGAAAATGCTACACAGAGGAAAAGAATTTTATAACTTTTCTATGCATATCATTTAAACTTATCTGTTATAAATACATTAAATACATTTAATACATGTCTACTATGAGTATTTTAAATGAGAATTTAGGTTGAGTTCTCAAAAAAGAATCTACAACCTTGATTAAATTTAAATAATGGTGTGGGAGTTTTTTCTTTCTTTTGCATTGCAGTTAATGGAGATTACATTAAATTTTATTTCATTCTTAGACATGTATCTTAAATAGTAAAGTGGAGTGTTTTTATACATTATCATCATTGAATTAAAATCATATCTAAGGAACTGACTTTTGAAATTAGCTTCATACATATATTTTTACTTACTGAGCATCTGTTTGAACTAAATAGTGTTAGGTATCAGGGACTAAGTGGTGAGCTGACTCCAACCTTACCCTCAAAGAACGTGCGGTCTGGTTTGGGAGAAAGAATGAGAGGTATTTATAGCAGATGTACTATGGCTGGAGAAACATAGTCTAGAAAATTCCACAGCCATTTGAGTCCCAGAAACCCAAAGGATCCAGCACAGTGCAAAGGGGATTTGGCTTCTTGGAAGAAATGATGTTTAAATATTTAAACTGAGATTTGTAGGATGAGCAGGAGTTGCCTGGTTATGCAAGAGAGCCTTATAGATCCCCACTCTGTTGTTCTGGTTATTATTATTGTGACTATTTTTGGTCTCTATGGGTGAGTACTAATAGGTAGGTTTTATCATTTCTCACAGGGCACACATAAGCATCATGGGAAAGGGTCCAGTCCCATGGAGAGAAGCCAGACAGAAGCCCTGAAGGCCAAACTCCTCCACCAGACGTTTGCTTGGCAGCTCAGCATCCTGACCTTTTTCTTTGTAAAGAAAATGTCCACAAAGAGGTTTTCAAACCTCACGTCCTGGTCCTTAGGGGTATGGTCCAGCAAATCCGTATTAAACTCATGTCCTGCACCCAGTGGATTATGGGAGAGAAGCAGAAGAATCTTATGGAAGAAAACGTACTCCAATGTTGCTATGCTGCTAATGAAGACCAAGAGAAAACATATGGACACTTTCAGATATTGGGAAAGCCCCTGGGGGCTCATCTGAAGGGCGGCCTCACGTTCTATGAACATCTCGTCCTGCTCCTTCAGGATCACCACGAGCTGAGGTTACAGTGCTATACCGATGGGCCTCACAGTGAGATCCACGTAATCCGTTGCCAGAAGGTAGGCCCCACGTCGGAGGAAGTGGTGGCCTGGGCACGAATGGCCTGCCACTGCTTCCTGCTGTATTTAGGTGACTTATTCCGCTATCAGAATGAGGTCTGAAAAAGAGCCATTTCAAAGGTATGTTAACCTAGATGCACAGAAAGTGTGGACAGGGCTTCTTAAGGCAACAGTAAGCCTTTTATTAAAGAAGGTACATGCCTGGGCATCAGCCACCGTGACCTACCTGGTTAGGAGGTTATGATCAGCTCACCCTGTGAGCTGGCTGTCAGATTCATTAGAGCCCCTTAATGTCCACAACGTGCAGGAATCATGCCCCCGAGAAAGCCTCCTGCTGTGGTCTGGGATGTTTCCTTGCTCTCCCTTGTAGGAATTTTGATCCTACCTGTGTTCAGCTGACCATCAGCAAACACCCTGGTCTGGACTTAGGAAAGCACTGAGAATCACCAGGGGCTGCATGGAGATGTCACTGCTGTGAATTCATGAGGCGTGTCACAGATGTCTCCTGCCTGGCTTGCTGAGTCCTGGATGCTGTATACAGAATGCTTTATCTGTGGAAGAGCTATGAAGAAAGGCAGCATCTTACTGTTATTAATTGGTTGCCCTTCACTTGGTTTACTTAAAGGGTAACCGCCGTTGAAGTCTGCCAGTAGAATGCCAGTAGAACCATCCAGGCAAAGCCCTTTAATGTGACATCTGAGATTACTTATTGTTTCCATCAGCCCCCAAAGGGTTTGTCTTCTCAAAGCACAGTCTTTGGGTGCAGGCCTGTGGGATTGTGGACAACATTTTGTGTACCAGGAGACTTAAATTTCTCTTGTAGTTTTAGCTTCTTTTCATCATTGGGTATAAGAATATGTACAGGAATGAAATACAAAGCAACAAGTATAGTGCCTAAATCTTAGTAGAGAGCCTCAGTTGAGAAAAGTAACTTTTAGAAGCTTCATTATCACTGAGATTCTGTAAGGAGGGTGCTGTCCATGAATGGCTCTGGTGGGAGGCGGCCCTTCTAAGAATAATAGCTTTCTCATTTTCTTATTACCCTAGAATGTAGGAACGAATCCCATTTTCACCCAGGAGTAAGGTAAAATCAGTCAAATTGAGCAGCTTTCCCAAAGACCTGCTGCTACTAAGTGACTTACCTGAGACGTGTTCCAGATATATTTGGCTCTAAATTTGTCTCAAGTGAGCAGGCCTCACGTACAAGCCCACAAAGGCAGAGTATCCAATAACGAGGCAGGAAGAGGCTGTCTCAGTGAAGGTCAGTGAGAACCTAGAGGACAGCTCGTGGGACACAGAAACAACCTTCATTCTCCCCTTCCCCGTCCTCCCCCAAACCCCTCTCCCCTCCGCTGACTGTCCTGGTGCTAGGCAACCTTCCCCTTCACCGAACTGCTCCAGGGAAGGAAAAGTCAGCGGAGGGGAGAACCGGTCCTGAGCCCTGCCTGGGTTGTAACTCTGACTTGGGAGGATATTTACAGAAGAAACTGGTTTTACTAGGAAGACACTGAGTTGCTTTACTAGGCAAGTTTTACATTTTGAGTGGAATAGGTTAGAAGGCACGTTATGCTCAGACCATCACTAGTGCTAGATATTTCTTTTATATACCTGAGTGATCGTGTGTAACTTTCAACCTCACTATAAATGTGTGTTTATATGCTGTCTAGGCAGCCAGAAACTTTATTTATTCCGGTTGAATAATATATTTTGACTGTTACAACTTCTTGAATTCATGTAAGACTCTTATTGCCATCTATCTCCCCTATATACCTGCCGGAATTTTCTACCTACAGTATCTGAAATTCAGCATGTTTAGAAACGGTTATTATTTCTAACTGAATTAGCCTTTATCTTGATAAGTGGCATTTAGCTAAATTTGAAACACTGGTTCCATTCTCTTCTAACTCTCCTTCCTTTCTCAAACTTCTAATTATTAACACACACACACACACACACACACACACACACACCTCTAAAATTCCATTCAATAACTACCTATCGTCTAACCAAATAGATACATAAAAGTAAATGTTATAAGAAACATGATTCACAACTTTTTTCCCTCTTTAGCCCCATGAATGAGTAGTTTACCTTATAGAGGAAACATTTCTTAAACGAATTTAAAATTTTAAATTATACCTATACACTACTTAAAATGTTAAAGATTCATAGAGTGAATAAAATCTTTTACACAATAGAACTCCACTGCTAATTTATTTTAAATCTTTTATTTTCTATTAACATGGAGGTATATAAAATTGGGTGAGTTTATTTGTAGATAGATGACTCTGATGAATTTGTGGTACCCAAGTCAAGCCCTCGTACTCTCTGCACTCTGAAGGCTGGTGTTAGGAAGAAAGTCAGAGTACATATGCGAGCTTTCCTTCTCTCTAGCTTGGCCAGAGTTCTTAGTATAATCTAGTCTAACACTCCATTTTTGAATCACTGCCTTAAAAAATAATAACATTCAGAATAAGACTTTGGTTCAGAAGTCCTGTCCCAAATGGCATGATTTTTCTTGCATTTGGAAATTCCGAGGAGCAGACAGATTAGGTAGGCATGTAGTTACCATTACTTCTCTTAGTGCAGAATTATGCGTGATATAAGGAAGTTTATAAGGAAGTTTCCCTGCTAATGACACACACCTTGCACATAACATTTGCTCCATGGGTCCAATCCTGATCTTCTTTCCTCTTCTGGGTGTATAATACCCATTTTCTGATTAGGTGTCTATGAATTGTATGTGTTCTTTTCACTCTGAATCTCCAGGTGAGCGTCAGCAATCAGCAGCTGCTGAAATGGGTTTCCCCAAAGTTTAAACATGCTAATGAGTCACAGCATCCCCAATCTGGTGCAGCAGTGTTTTCTTTCTAGCTGAGCAGATTCTGAGGAGTCTTCTTCTAGCTTTCAGTTTGATTTCTCTGTTGTCATTCGGCTTAGTAATTTCTATTTATTGTGCTTTAACAGAGGAAAGGATGTCAATTCAACAATAAAAACTGTGGACACTATTCTGGAAGAGTCACAGAAAGGCATAGAAAAGTCAAAATGATGAGTTGCCAACAGGGCATCACAAATTTAAAGAGTAAGTCTATTGTAAGTAGGGATAGAATGAAGATGTGTGTTAGCCAATTTTAATTTACAAAATAAGGTCACTTTAACATTATAAGATGGTTCAAATAATGTAGAAATCAATGAAAGAATTGTTTGAACTATGAGAATAATAAATGTGAAACTTTTGAGAGAAAGATGCCTTTAGGGATTTTTTTACAATGTTTTATTCCAGCAGGAACTAGCTTCTTTCCATCTTGATGAAGTGCCTCCAACCTCTCTCTGGGTTTCTCCTGTAGCAGGAACTCTGGGTCTGAAATGAGGTCAGATTTTTAAGTTGCTGCTAAGTGAACATCATTTAGCATTTTCATTCTTTGAAAAGAGCTCATCAAGTAATTGCCTTCTAATAGCAGGCAAGCAGGATGACAGGCAGGATGAAGCATGATGAAGATAATGAAAATTTAAAGTCGTCTCCATTTTCTGTTGGCCTGGAAAAGCTTATGAGAGCAATGACACACCTCACCGAAAATGACAGGTCTCCTAGAATGATTGAACAAAGATGTGCTGAGAGCAAGATAAGTGTCTGGTTCCCCAAACCATAGCCTTTTCTCAAATTCATGGTACTAGTTCCTGGAATACGATTTAAAATGCCAAGTGGCCTAAAAATGACTAATTCAAAGTGAAAAAAAAAGTCTGAGATTAAGATTCCTATATCTGCTTAGAACTGATCTTGTCTATAAGTAGGCATCTGATACAAAGATGTCTATAAAATACTTGCCAATGCGGTCTGCTTTTAAGTAATGTTTCAGACCTACATTATTTTTTAAATATGTCCCAGGTTATTTTCCTTTGATCTCACTTCTAGTCCTAAAAAATACGTAAGTCTATCAATGGTTGAATAATTTTTTCTTAGTTTGGGTTTACCCCAAAAAATCAGATGGTCAGGCAAGGATATAAATACATGTATTTGATTTGGGAGGCGAACTCACAAAGCACAAGAGAAGGTGTGGGGAAATTGAGGAGAAATGAGAGAGCCAATGTAGAGAGCATGACTGAGTGAGTTACCAGCATGGACAACTGGGACTCATTTCCTCTGGGGATCTTTTGAGAAACTATGTTGAAGTACTTTAGTATTATCTCGTCAATGGAAGAGGAAACTGGGATACTTACCCATCAATTTTCATCCCTCTTTGGTGCAATTACTTGGTATTTTAGGCTACCTGGCATCCAAGATGACCAAGCCTTTGTGACATTGGAGAAAACTCTCAGACAGAGAAACAGAAAGAATTGACACTTGAGAGCGCTCCCTCATGTCCTACTCATCTCCTAAAGGCCCGTCTTTTCAGGTTAGGTTTCAACATATGATTTTTTGGGGAAACACACAACACGCAATCTATAGCATTTTGCCTTTGGTCTCCTCAAAATTTATGTTCTTTTTATATACAAAATACATTAATTTATTTAATAAGCCTAATGACCCCCAAAGTCTCAACTTGTTCCAGCACCAACATTAAGGTCTAAAATCCGAAGTCTCATTTTAAATGTCATTTACAGCAGAGACTTGGGGTTTGATTTATTCTGAGGAAAAATTCCTCTCCAGCTGTGAATCTGTGAAAAACTATATATATTATGTACCTCCAAAGTACACTGGAGTGACAGACATAGGCGAGGCATTCTCATTTCAAAAAGGAGAAATAGGAAAAACATGTTCATTAAACAAGGAGGCCATTATACTGAATGGCTTTAATGTTTTAGTTATCTGTGAAAGCAAACCAAAATCTAAGCCTTTAATGAGTCAAAGTCAAGGAATTGAAACCCAAGCACAGCCAATCGCAAATAGCTGTGGTAAAACAAAATTCAACTGAGTATATTTGAAGATCTAATTGGCTTTATTAAGCTAACCATGAATCGGGTCACATTTAATTTAGCAAATAGAAGGGACTTTTGAGGGTTAGCATAAAATAGAAGGTTTTTATAGGAAGAAGGATGGACCAAGGGTGATAGTAACAAAAGAAAAGAAAGGATTACTTTTAGGCCTGACATCTTTTTTTCGGGGGGAAGGAAACAGAATAGCTTCCATCTTGCAGACTGCCTCTTCTTCTATGGGGAGAGGGAGAGGACCCATGTGACAGATTACTTTATTGGTGTTGACCAGACAATTCCAGACTGGTTGGTTAAAATTTCTGGGAGGGGCTAAAATGCAATTCAGTTAGGTATTAAATCTAGGTTTGGTATGATGAATTATTGCATGAGCCATTGGGGTTTATAATTTTCTCTTTAACACAACCAACTTGGCTTGCCCAAATAAGGCAACTGCTTAAACTATAGCCAATTAGATAATTTATTTGCTTTGATTCTGTATCTTTTTTATAAAAGTTTTTCCTTTAGTTCCTGTCAGTGGAGTGACCCTACCTCTGATTTGCTGCTGGCCAACTTAAATATTTTTGTTCACATAGACTCCTAAAAAGTTTAATATGCCTGAAATTATCTTTTAACAGAAGAAAGGAGTGACAGTTCTCAAGGAAGTGCAAAACCTAATGGGAAAATTCCATTAGACCTTAAGTCTCAAAAAGATTTTTTTTTGACTCAATGTCTGCCTTCTAGACCTACAGAGGGTGATAATGTCACCCCCACAGCTTGGCAGGGACCCTACCCATGCCATGGCTCTCTGCTGGGGCACTGTAGGCTTCCCAGATTGGGGGGCCCCATACCCTTGGCTTTGGTCAGGGAACAGCAGGGAGACCAGTGGTTGAAGCAGAGTGAAAGAGGCGGGATAGCAGAAGCAGATGAATTTAGAGCAGAGTTGTGCCATACCACAAAGTGCGTATTGACCGCAGTAAGACTTTACATTTAACTCAGAGTAATCAAGAGCCGCTATGAAGAGTGATATGAGCTGACATTAGAAGGTTTACCCTGTCTGCAGTGTGGGGTATAGACAGCATGGAAAAATAGTAGAAGCAAGAAGACTAGTTAAGAGATCATTGCAATTCAGGAAGAGGTGTTGGGGTTGGGGTTTAGAGTGAAATTGAGGAGAACTGGTAAGCTTATGAAAATATCTCCAGATAAGTGTTCACAGGATACGGTGATGAATTGCATATGAGGTGTTAGAGAAAGAGAGGAGTCAGGGGTCAAAGATGACCCACAGATTTTGGCCTGAACTGGAATATGAAGTTATCGTTTAATGAATCATAGAATAATGAGGAAAGAAGAGGTTTTTTGGTGTTGTTCTTTTGTTTTGGAGAAGATCAGGAGTTTAGTTTTGGACGTATTCAGTTTGAGGTATCTCAAATAGTGTGTTGAGTAGATGATTGTATATGTGAATCTGGAGTTCAGGAGAGGGTCTGGATGGAAATGTAAATGCCCAGTTATATTCCCACAGATAATATTTAAAGTTCTGACAGTGTAAGAGATTGTCTAAGAATGAGTGCAGATAAAATAAAAAGAGATAAGATCTGGGGACTGAACCTTATTGTACCACAATAGTTGGGAGCGAAGGTTATTATTAATAAAATGGGTTATGAAGGATTGTTTAGCAAAATTTTACAAGTAAGATGATTAAAAAATATCCTAGTTAAGTGTTCCCTGGTAAATAATTGGGACCAGAGCCAAAGAAAATTATTTATCATTGGTTTTTGGAGTTCACAGGGCTGCAGGGTAA
The DNA here is from genome assembly GCF_000327345.1 of Myotis davidii. Lineage (NCBI taxonomy): Eukaryota > Metazoa > Chordata > Mammalia > Chiroptera > Vespertilionidae > Myotis > Myotis davidii. The sequence continues at coordinate 974,995 of NW_006299372.1, read as the reverse complement.
AGCTATTGAAAAATTGAATTTGCATGTATGCCCATAGGCTATAATAACTACCTCCAGAAGCCAATTATTGGAATCAGAAACATTCTAGCTCTGTTATTATTTTATTTGAAGAGGAGTTGAAATTTGTTTTACTCTGCACAAAGAACTTGTTTGATGTATATTTCATGAGCCCTGGTTGAGAGGGAACATTTCATACTGGAATTATATGAAAGCTTCTAATCAAACATTTATGTCAGCAAGAGTTTTCTTTTGTGGAAGAAAGTTAATGTGATGAAAAAGTAACAGGGCATAATAATGCCCTGAAGATGCTAATCTATTCTAAGCAAGATAGGCAGTAGAAGTAGCCCCCGTAATGGGCAAATGTAGGCAACTGGATGGAAGTCAGGAGCCTGGGCCACAGATGTAGCCTTTGACCATAGCTTTTCCCAGTCTCTTAGTGAACTCTGAGCCCATCTGTTACATCTGCTTAGTAACACAGCACTTGTGCGTGGTTGCCTTTAAATCTCTTCAGACACTTTTACATTTGAAACAATGAGGAAAATGATGAAGTATAGTTTAAGTGAATGTAGGATCGATGATGAGCAATTTCTGAAGGGGAAATAAGGCCCTTTTCATTTGGTATACCATATTTGTTGTCAACCTCTGTCTTCTCCAGCTATTCCAAGCTGACATCCCTGATAGCTCTGGCTATGGACTCATGTTTTCCCTGAATAGATTTTCACAGGATCCATGCATGACTTTAGAACCTTCATTAAGTCTCTCCTTTCTCTAACTTCCTCTCACTATACTAGCATTCATACATTATAAAAATTGGATTTTTAACCAATACTAAATTTTAGCTTCTAGACTTAAGTGGAATACAATTTTTAATCCCTGTCTGAGGCCCAGTTTCACTTTTGCTGAAGTTGTGTCAATTTCATGAGCCTTTCTGAAGTCAGAAACATCTTTTTTTTCTTTTTCCTTTGCCCCTTAATTTATATGTAGTGAATAGATTCCCATCCAGAAATAAGATACATATTTACTTATAGTTCTTTCTATATAAATTGAGGTAAAATTGCGTTATAACATTATATATGTTTCAGGTATACAAGATTGTAATTCAATGTCTGTATACACTGTAGGATACTCACCACAAGTGTAGTTTTAGTATTGAATTAAGAACAATGATAGATCTTCCTCCTTTCTTCGAACTTTCAGTCAGAAGTGAGCGATTTTGATTGAATTTCCCCCCTGTAACTTAAGTTTAAAACTGACTTTTACTGGTAAACTTAATTTTTTATATAACCTTGGTTCTATTACTGATTACTTTAAAAGGGAATTGAAGCTATTCTAATGACAGCCTGTCTGAATACCTGACTTTATCAAAACATATTTGACCATTACATGATAATATTTTAAGATATATATATTCTTTACATCCTAGTCCCAAAGTTATGTACTTCCAAAGCATAGGTACCCTTGTTATTCCTGGAACTGAGGAAAAGCCTTGAGAATACTGTGCTTATGTTCTCTAATTCCCCAGAGCCCTTAACATAATAATGATGCTTGTGTTCATGTATAATTTTATGCATTTAAAATACTGCTATATATGCTTTGTTTTGTTTTATGGTTGCTTTTGTTGTTGTTTTTGTAGCAGCCTGGCAAAAAAAATAAAAGAGCATGAATTTTTGAGTTAGACAACCTTAGACTTCAATCCTCACTAGCACCCTACTTATCTGTGGGCCTTTGTCAAGTTTTCTTTTAATCTGGCTGAGCTCATTTCCTCCATGTAAACATGGGGAGGGCCACTTCGTTAGGAAAGTTGGGGCAGTTCAATCACTTAATATGTGTGTTGGTCCTAATCTATGATAGCAACCTTGAAAGATTAAGAGGGGGTTGGAATAATAATGAAAAGAACTAACTTGCAAGGACTTTCTATATGTGTAATGGATAAATATTTTCTCCTCACATATCAGTATAAGAAATGTTGTTTTGATTTAATTTCCTAAGTCAAATAAAATCTACCTGTGTGCCTCTACACTCCAAGGAGGTAAGAAATGAAAATCAGTCATGGCTTTTGGTGTCTTCTCACTCCTTGGAGTCCCAGTTTGGAGGGGGAAAGGATACTTCCGTGCATATAAAAAGATGTGGCAGGTGGAATGGCTCTCTCTGTTCTTATAGCTCCATTTTTTTTTTCTGGAAAAGTTGCCTTCCATTTTTCCATCCATCACCTACCAAGCCCTGATGCTCTCTGCAGGCTCAGAAGTACAGGTCACTGAAGTCCTCTTCTGACCAGTTCTTGGCCTCCGTGGAGGTCCCACAAGGAATTTCCATCAGGGATATTACTTGTACTTATGGTGTCTCCTCAAACCCCTGGGCCTTACCCTGTCCGAGGAAACGTTTCCTTCCCTGGTCTCTTTTTCCAGCCATAGTTTTTATCTCTGTGTACTCTATGGGTGCTCGCCTCGAATTAAACTGGTGGGGGCATGTACGGCCAGTTTTACTCTCAGATCTCAGATTCCCCAAGGCAGTTGAGCTCAGAAGCAGACCAGTAAGTTTTGGCTGAGGGATGGAAAGAGAAGGGAACGCTGACACTCATTCTTTTGTGCATTCTGTATTAGTGAAAATAACATACTCATTAATACAGCAATAGATCACCCCACAATGATTTAGTTCTTCCATCACTCCGGTGATGTAAGTTCTTCAGTGACCACCCAGGCTCACTAAGGAAAGAGATGGATCCTGGCCCCCCCTCCATTAGGGCCAGCCCCTTCCTAGACTGTCACACCGCTTCTCCTTAAGGAGAGAAGAGCTTCTTCAGTGAATAGCAGCTCTGTCCAAAGTCCTCTGAGGAGTTCGCTCATCCCTTGGCTCAAAACATCCAACATGAATATGCCTGACATCTCCCCAGACCTTCTTAGGACTGATCCCATTATGACTCAGATGCCTTTTCTGACTAGTCACCATTAGAAACTCAACTGCCATCACCAGGACTCTCATCCCCATGTCACCCTAATACGGTGCTCATCTTCCTCGATTGTCTGACCCAAGTTTCCTCTCTGCACAGGCTTCCCAAACCCTGGGAAGGGTGTTCACTGGGTGTTCAGCCAGTACAAAAATTCCCTTTATCCTCATCTTATTTTTGGCCATTTCCAGCTCCTTCATCTTCTTCTAATAGCAACTTGGCCTTCCCTTCATGCTACTTCAACCCTTTTAAGTAGAAATATACGTGTGTTTTTTTTTTTCTTAACATTCTAACCTCAGGACCTAGATGTAGGGTAAATATCTTTCTCCCCACTCCTCTTTTGTTCCTATTGATTCCAGGAAAAGAAAGCCAAGAAAATGTCATCCAATTTGAAATTGTCACCGGCACTTAATCATTCCAGACCAGGGTTCATGGGAACAATGATGCGACCATACAGAGTCCTCAGAACTTATTTCAGTGGCATGAAAAGGAAAAGCACTTGTGCTTCGGTTGTCATAGGAGCAGAGCCTGCATTTAGATCAAGAAGTGGTATCATATGTCTAAACAATATGTGGCGACCCAAGTGAGTTTTTTTTTTTTTTAAACATTTTTTTTCCATACATTTTATTGAGTTTTTACAGAGAGGAAAGGAGAGAGATAGAGAGTTAGAAACATCGATGAGAGAGAAACATCGATCAGCTGCCTCCTGCACATTTCCCATTGGAGATGTGCCCGCAACCCAGGTACATGCCCTTGACCGGAATCGAACCTGGGACCTTTCAGTCCGCAGGCCGACGCTCTATCCACTGAGCCAAACCGGTTTCGGCCCAAGTGAGTTTTGAATACAAAACGAACCACTTGTGTTTCTATGAGCCTTTCTATCACCTTTGGAACCAGCTTCTTGAACACTTAGATAAAAAACATTAAATTTTTGATAAATTCACTCTGCTAATTACATAACTGTTCATAGATGAACAAAGCAAACAAAAGGGACAAAGGGACAAAGCAGGAGAAAATGACAAGCAAAGGAAACAAATGATATTCTCATATGTCCCAGATTAAACATAGGGAGGTCTGATACTGAAAGACATAATGCCATAAGGAATCTTCATATATATCCATACACTGAATATATATTTTGCTCAATATTGTTTAAGCACCCAATCAACATATTATTATTTTTTTAAAACTGAGCTTACTCTGTGAATAGCAAAAGAATTCTTTCTAGCCCTAACCGGTTTGGCTCAGTGGATAGAGCGTCGGCCTGCTGACTCAAGGGTCCCAGGTTCGATTCCAGCCAAGGGCATGTACCTTGGTTGCGGGCACATCCCCAGTGGGGGTGTGCAGGAGGCAGCTGATGGATGTTTCTCTTTCATCGCGGTTTCTAACTCTCTATCCCTCTCCCTTCCTCTCTGTAAAAAAATCAATAAAATGAAAAAAAAAAGAGAATAATTTCTAAAATGCAGTTTGGGTAGTGGTTCTGTTTCCTCAGCTGAAAACTTAAAAATTGCGGGGTTATTGCAGCTTTGGTTGACAACAAATAAATGCTTTTACCTTGTGGTGGTCAGAGAGGTCGTGGTTTTGGTAGATGGATTATTTTCAAAACGGGTGTCTGACAGACACTGGCTTCAGATCTCAGCCCGGGGAAAATGGAGGAGGAGCACGCTTTGCTCCCAGACGGAAGCCTGCGATGACCAGCCAAGTCAGGTGCCTGTCACCAGGCACACGTCACCCAGAGAACGAAACCCCTTTTGTACACTGTGCACCCTTTCCAGACAGCGTTAGTTAAAATGGGCTAATCTTTTTCTGCCTGTATTCTCTCAAACCGATCATGTGATTTTCTTGGGAAAAGATGAGGACTTTGGACAGAGCTGCTATTCACAGCTCGCATCAAAATGTTAGACTCAAAATGAGATGTTTTTCATATTCCTAATCCTTAGGTCATTGCCATATTCAGACTGATATTAGATAAGATTTATAAAGCCCGTTTTCATTCTGAGCTGCTCAATTTTAGGAACTGTTAAATTTCATACCAGCCCTTTTTATCCCTGCACCAGCTACCTACAGGAAACACAGAAACTTAATTATTTGCAAAACAAAAACAAAAAAACACAAAAAACCAAATACCTTTGCATCATGTGGAAACCAGGATATTCCATAATTTAAGAATTTAGCAAATATTTTCCCTTAAGCCAGACGGATTTTCTTAGTTGTGACTTGCATTTGAAAATAGCAGTGTAGCCCAGCTAGCATGGCTCAGTGGTTGAGCTTCAACCTATGAACCAGGAGGTCATGGTTCATTTCCCATTCAGGGCACATGCCTGGATTGTGGGCTCAATCCCCAGTGTGGGGTGTGCAGGAGGCAGCCAATTAATGATTCTCTCTCATCATTGATGTTTCTCTCTCTCTGTCCTTCTCCCTTCCTCTCTGAAATCAATAAAAATATTTTTTTTTTTAAAAAAGGGAAAGAAAATAGCAGTGTAAGTTTTTCAAACTTCAATTGGGATCTTACAACATTTTTGAGGTCAGAACATAGGTTATTAGCTCTTCTTCCTTTTAAAGTGTTTATTTTTTGCCTGCATTTGCCATTTCTTCTGTCATGTGCTATAAAATATCAGGTGACAAATTGGTAAGCCACTATATATTATTTTTTTTCCATGTTTGAGTAATTTCTATGCCATGTGGATGTATTTGTGAAAAGACCTCCAATTAAGGTTATTCTGTGGAAGATAGCCTCCTTTCAGAGCCCATAATCAGATTTTATTTTCTCTTGTTTAATCTGCAGTTCTCTGCACAAGGTAAACTTGATTAGCATCTCATTTGGTGTAAAGAAGTTGATTTGCTTTCTGGAGGCAGATTTCTCTAGGGAACAACGGACCATCGTAGGCAGTGCTCTGAGAAATGTAGGGATATGAAACCAAAAATCATTATTATTATTCTTTCCTTATGGCTTGACTTGCATTTTAAGAATTACTTTTGGGATGCCATCCAAGTGAATAGCATCATGGAAACAACTCTGCTTGATTGAAATGGTTCAATATGGTCGTTATCTATCAACCCAGGCCTCTGAGGAAGGGTTCTATCGCCAAGAGTGTCGGAGGCTGGAGCCTTTTGCATGCTTTCCCAGCGGTCAGTCCGTTTCATAGCAGTGCTGCAAAAAGGGAATGGAACTAGCAGAAAGGGTGTGAGATTAAGAAACAAGCTGATAAAGGAATCAGACAGAAAAAGACAAGAACCATGTGATTTCACTCACATGTGGAATATGAAACAGAAAGTAAACAAACAACAAAATAAACAACAAACCCTCAGAGATGCAGACAAATAGAACTGTGGGTACCAGAGGGGAAGGGGAGTTGGGACAGGATGAGGAAGGTAAAGGGGGCCAAATTTGTGGTGATGGAAGGCATCTTGACTTTGGGTGGTGAGCACACAATGAAATGGACAGATGAGGTATTACAGAATTGCACACTTGAAAATTATATATTCTTATTAACCAATGTCACGCCCAATACATTTAATAATTCTAGAAAAACAAGGTGGGTTCAGTCTCTGTTTTGTTCCTTTTCTCCTACATAACTCTGGGCAAATCATTGAGACTCAGCTTTCCTATTAGTAAAATGAGGAGGAGTATACTGGCTTCACCTTGCTTTCAGAATTAAAAATAATCATGGCCCAGCCAGCATGGCTCAGTGGTTGAGCTTCAACCTGGCCAGTGTGGCTCAGTAGTTTAGCTTCAACCTATGTACCAGGAGGTCATGGTTGAATTCCTGGTCGGGGCACATACCCGGGTTTTGGGCCAGCTTCAACCTATGTACCAGGAGGTCATGGTTGGATTCCTGGTCGGGGCACATACCCGGGTTTCGGGCCCGATCCACAGTGGGAAGCATGCAGGAGGCAGCTGATCGATGATTCTCTCTCATCATTGATGTTTCTCTCTCTCTCCCTCTCCCTTCCTCTCTGAAATCAATAAGAATATATTTAAAAATAATAATCATGAACTTCTAAATGCTGCAGAAAGTTTGTTATTTCTAAGACTTACTGGCATATTTTTTCTTATCAAAGAGCCATGCACCCACACTGCACAATTTATAGTTACTTTCACTAAACTGCATTTTAGGATTTTTCCATGACCAATTTTTCTTTGAGGGAGAGTATAAGAAAAGCAAAAATATCTATTTGCTTTACTGTGAACAAGTAATGAGGGAATCATGTACACCTCACAGAAGTGTCTTTTTTCATGAGGACCTAGAGGTGTGACACATATTTCTCAGAGTATCTGAGTTTCTTTGAACAGTTTTCTATTTTTATTGTTTAAGTCATATAGTCAATTATGTTTTCCTCTTCACACTAGCTTCTAAGCAGCTCTGAGTTAAATCCTTGGTATATATATCTAGCAAAATATGTATGACTTTTCAATGTGTATTTTAATCTCACCACTGTCTTCAACTTATTATTTTACTTTTCTCCATAATTTCCTCACTCTACCCTCTTCATATGAACATGTACTTTGAAAGCTACTTGATTTTTGGAATGAGGTAATATATCAATATCAAAAATAATTTCTTCTACGAGATAAGACATTTGAAGTAGATAATAATTGGTAGTATATAGTGAACACTTACTATGTGGTAGGCCCTATGATAAGCACTATATAAATAGTACCTAATTTATTCTTCCCCATGAAAAAGGTGTCGTTTCTTATATTTTACAAATGAAGAAACAGGCTTAGAGTGTTTAATTGACTTTTCCAATGGCTCTCCCCTGATAAATGGAGGGGACTGAATTCCAACATAGATTTAGCTGACGCCAAAATTCATACTGGTTAGTCAATACACTCTACTGCCTTTTAAAACACATGGTAATATGTAACAAATGACTATTATTATTATTCTTGTAAAATTTTAGGTGTTCTAAAACTCTACTATTGCCCTGCCCAGTGTGGCTTAATGGTTATCACATGGGCCCACACACCAAAAGGTATCAGGAGTTCATTTCCTGCTCAAGGGCACACACCTGGCTTGCAGATTTGTTTCCCCTGTTCAAGGGCACACACCTGGCTTGCAGATTTGATCCTCTGCCTGCATGTGGGAGGCAACCAATCCATGTGTCTCTCTAACATCAATGTTTCTCTCTCTCTCTCTCTCTCTCTCCCTCCTCCCTCCCTCCCTCCCACTGTCTAAAATCAATGGGAAAAATATCTTTGGGTGAGGATTAACAAAAAATAAATACATACATAAAACTCTATTATTTACACATTTGCTTGAAAATTTTATGAAGTAAATCTTTTATTTACACCTCTCCCTTTTTTTTGACATGAATTTCAAGGTCTGTCTTTGTAAGTGGCTTGGTATATTACTCAAGAGAAGCGCATGTCTCCTAATGACATAGGGAAAAACACATCCAACCACCCTTGTGTAGAATGTAGCAAATACTGTCTAGCAATCCTCTGCCCGCTTCATTCCTTCACGTTGCACTTTAAATGCCTTTGCTCTGCTCTTTTTTCTCATGACCTTCAGATGGCATTATCCATTCCCACATCTTTCCATTTCGATTTGTTTAAATTGAAAGGTTCTGTTTAGTCTCTTTTCCTTTGGGTATATGCTAACTGCTCTAAGAGGTCTGTTTCTTTCTAATTTTATAGACGTGGCTATAAAGACAAAAAGGCTGAGAAAATGTAGGGCGCACAAAGTTGATAAAAAATGCTTAAATAGCCAGATCCTGGCTGGGGTAGAGTGAATAGGATGTTTGATATCATAAGAAAACATGGAGTTAATAACTTCTAAACTGGGTTCATATTGAGGGGAATAGGCATATGGAAAGTGGGGTTCTTTTTCTTGGAAGGCTTGTTCCTCCCTAACAAAGCCACACAAAAATCCTTCTACTGCCACAGAGCAGGTTTCTCAGAAAAGAGAAAAGCAGTATTCACAAAGCCTGGATGATGCAGTTAAAGACATCATTTCCAGAAAAATTGGTAACTAAGACAGTTATTCTTAAGAGAATTAATGGAGACAAGCTCTTCATCACTTTGGTTTTTAGACAGATCTGTATAGTAATTAATAGGACTGGGAACAACCAGAACTATAAACATGTTGCAGTGATGATTTTGAGCATTATATTCAGGAAAAATGAAATGCCTTTGCAATTGCGTGATCATTCCAGTGCAGATGTGCATGCAGTGAGGATGGAGGTAGAACACAAAGTAGCATCTGTCGAAGAAGCCAAATCAGACCGTCAGAAAAAGATGATAAGAAGAACCAACAGGGACTTTTTTCTCATCCACAGTCTGCTCAAAGTTTCATCAGACCCTTGGTGAAGTAGAAGTAGAAGTGAATTTCACAACTTTGTTTTTTATATTTTATAATTTGTTTTGTGCAGGGTCACTTTACTTGTCATGTCATAGAGGAGCACTTTGGAAAGATCTACGAATATATTTGCAACCTGAAAAATGACTTACTAGTTCAAGAATATGGAAAAAACCACAGCCTTCAAAGAAAAAGGAATGAATACCTAATGAGATATCAGGAGCACTTTGGAAAGATCTACGAATATATTTTCAACCTGAAAAATGACTTACTAGTTCAATAATATGGAAAAAAACCACAGCCTTCAAAGAAAAAGGAATAAATACCTAATGAGATAGCCACAAAACATAACATTATATTACTTGGTTAGCTGCAACTTAATTCAATTGTTCTATATTAGGATAGAGGTTACAAGGAAAAAATATAACAACAAAAAAATAAAATATTTGTTTCAAAATAGACAAAATAATGAAAATCCTTTCTAAAACTTTTACAGCAAAACTATTCTTAACGTGTAATATGGGTGTTTACACATATACCTGATATGATAGGCAGGGAGACCTTTAAAATTAAGAAGTTTAAAATTAGGAAGTTTGTTGTAAAACAATCCAGAATAAGTTTATGTACATATGTGTATGTATAAGTTTTCTCGTGCTATGTAATCAATTGCCACATATTTGGGAGATTAAAACAACATATATATATATTACTTCAGTTTCCATCAAGAAAT
>NW_006299372.1:951925-964775 GCF_000327345.1 Myotis davidii | reverse complement strand
GTGTGTGCCATTTCATGTTCCCCAAGCACTCATGCTCTAAGTGTTCCAAAAGATTTCTTGGTAAATTTTAATTGGGAGTTATGGCTGAGGTCATAGAGCAGGTTTAAAGGGTTAGACTAGCAGAGTGGAGAAGAATAAGAAAAAGTCATCAGGACTGAAAGTGATATTACATAATGATTAGAAACTTACTACTAGAGGCCCAGTGCACCAATTTGTGCACCAATGGCGGGGGGGGTGGGTCCCTTGGCCTGGCCTATGGGATCAGGCTGAAACCAGCTCTCCGACACCCCCAGAAAGGTCCCGGATTGCAAGAGGGTAAAGGCCAAGCCCAGGTACCCCCACCGGTGTATGATTGGTGCTGGGGAGGAATGTGGGAGGTTGGCCAGTGGGGAGGGACTGGCCCATCTCAGTCAGTCCCAATCAGCCAGACCCCAGCAGCAAGCTAACCTACTGGTCAGAATATCTGCCCCCTGGTGGTCAGTGTATGTCATAGTGAGTGGTAGAGTGGCCTTAGCATATCATTAGCATATTACACTTTGATTGGTTGAACGGCCAACCAGACGACCAGACACTTAGCATATTAGGCTTTTATTATATAGGATTCTGGTAACCTTGCTGACCACAAATATCTGTCTTCCTCCTGCTTGTGTTTTCTCTATTCCTGTTTCTTTCATTTCCTCAAGTTCCTATCTCCTCCACATTTTGTCTTTTTTGCTCATTACCTTGCCACAGTTTGGCATTCATTTGATCATTTTAACTTTTTAACTCTCTTCTAATATTTTTTTCTCACACTTTGTGTCTTGGTCTGCTCAGGCTGCTATAACAAAATATCATAAAGTGAGTGGCTTAGGAATAACAAACATAAATCTTTCAGAGTTCCAGAGGCTGAAAAGTCCAAGATCAAAGCATCGGTAGATTCAGTGTCTGATGCAAGACTGTTTTCTGGGTCATAGATGACTGGACGATCTTTTCACTTTGTCCTCACGTGGGGTAAAGAGTGAGGGATCTCTCTGGAGCTTCCTTTAAAAGGGCATTAATCCCATTTATGAGGGATTCAGCTTCATGACCTAATAACCTCCCAAAGGTCCCACCTCCAAACACCATACTGGAGATTAGGTCTCAACATATGAATTTTGAAGGAACACACATATTCTGTCCATAGGACTGTATAATTTCATGCTTTCAAATTTATTACTTTCTTACATCAACAGTGAGAGAGTGAGTACATGTGTGCATATGTGTATGTGCATGCATGTCTGTGGAAATATATGCTTCTTTGTCTGTGTATAAACTTGGTGAATTACAATGAGATGTTCTTACATTTGTGTATTTGAGTATACATGTCTACTTTCACTCTGAGAAGGAGGCGTTAGAGTCACTTGACTCGTGGTTGGAGTAAGTGTTTCTTGGGACGTGCCTGCCTTTGGAAAGAGTCTGGGAACTGGAGCAGGCACCTTACTGAAGAGGCCTGGCTTATAGTTAGGGCTTCACAGATGGTTAAGGATTCCTGAGGATAAAGAGAAACTTGGTAAGTCTCACAAAGGGAAGTTTGTTTTAAGGGGCAGAAATATAGACCTAACCACATAGCAAATTTTTAAATTGATGTTGAGAACAGCTAAAAGGGAGGGTCTGTGGGTAATATTATTAGTATTGAATTTACGCCTTTTGGACTCAATCTATGAAGCAATCCTATCTGATAGGTAGTTTGTTGTTGTTGTTGTTTGTTTGTTTTTTTACTGGCAGTAGAAAACATTAAAATGGCTGTATCTGTCCAAGGCTCACAGTTTAAAATTCCTACTCTGAAGAAGTAAGCTATGCATATTTAGAAAATAGCTGCTTCTCTGTAGGAGTGCTTTATACCACAACCATCTGAAGAACTTTCAGATTGAGGATATTTTGGTGACAGAGCAAATAAAACCACACTTTTCATGCATGAACATTCTAGTCCTCTCCATTTTTATTTCCTCTTCTCCCAATCATTGCAGCTGCATGAGCTACTAGCTGAAAATTGGTGGATGCAGAGCTGGCCACATGGAGTGTTCACATGATTTTTGCCATCTGTCTTTAACACTCCAACATGTATCTCTCTGTAACATAGCAAGAAAACCTCCACCTGAAATCATTAACCACGCTGAAGTCCACATTTTCTAAACGTGCAGATTATGGAAAGATCAAGAACTAAAGGGGGAATGAGATAATTTATGTGCGGAAAAGATGTGAATATTATAAAAGAAAAAGTGAAAGAAAGTAGGTAATTAAAGGAATAGCAGGAAGGAGATGGACAATTTCCAAGAACAATATATTCCTCCCACTGTAAAGCTGGGGAGATTAATTTCCTCTTTCTATCATAGTTACTGGGACAACCTCTTCAGAGCTAATAAGTTTTATTGGTTCAGTTAAAAAAAATTCATTATACTGGACCTATGTAAATCTAATTATAGTTGTTATAACCTTTTATTAAAATTTTATTTTTTTAGATATTATATGTTAAATTATACTATACTGGAGGCTTTACACACAACATTTGTGCACTCAGGGTTGGGGGGGGTGCGTTGAGAGGGGGGCCTCAGTCCGGCCTGGGTCCTTTTGCAGTCTGGAAGCCCTCAGGGGATGTCTGACTGCTGGTGGGCCTAAGCTGGCAGTCAGACATCCTGAGCGATGGAGGTGGGCTGCTGCGCTAGCCAGCCTTCAGCCAGGCTTGTGGCTCAGCAGCGCTCCCCCTGTGGGAGCACACTGACCACCAGGGGGCAGCTCCTGCATTGAGCATCTTCCCCCTGGTGGTCAGTGCGTGTCATATCAACCAGTCATTCCCCCATTCAATCGATTTGCATATTAGCCTTTTATTATAAAGGATTTTACATAAACCTTCATAAATAGGTTAGAATCACTCTACTTTTATTGCTAACTTTGGAGTGAATTAGAAGAGCATTAGAATGTATTAAAATTAACTATGCATACAGGATCACCTTTTGAAAATGCATATTTTAAAAAACTGGCTTAACCAAATTTAAGCTAAAGGAGATTCTATGAACTGATTGGAGAAAAGCAGTTCCATCCTGAAACATCGTAAAATGAGCAGGATTCAAAATTAATTAAGCTCTACTCTTACTTGTAGGGGGATTTCTAATTAGAAGTTTCTTCTTAGAGAGTATGATATTATGTCATCAAATTTTAATCCCTTTCTAATATGTTCTGGATATAGACATTCAATTAAGGAAACCCATGTCCAAAATCTTCATTTAAGAGAGTAGATTTGAACCTCTCAAACTAAGTGTGATTTTGGAAACTCCCCAAGTCTGTTTCAGCTCCTAAGGGAACATTACAATTAAGTCATTTGCAGGCTAGATAATAATTCTTAAAGGCAGAGAGTGCTTCCTATATACCAGTACTTTATTCTTGCAAGATGCACTAGATTCCATAAAGGGTAAATCTTTGTATTGCCGAGGCAGAAGTTGGTAGTTAGGTAGAGAACAAAGATATTATCTTATTTTGAGTTGTCTTCATATTTTGAAACATTTTGTCTGTGACGAGAATAAATGCAGAAGCTCGGGTTGAGTTAGATGGCATGAGATGATAAAACTAAGTCTAACAGCCACACCACCACTGTTGTTGAGATAAGAACACATACACATACAGCCATTATAATTTGACACTGAAGATAAATCCAGAGTTGGAACACTCTAAGTTGGAAGACTGATGATCTATCAAGACTGGAAGCCAACTATTCAGTTACTAGGTGTCACTGAGAGAAAGATCCATAGCCCTAGAAAATATATAAGGAAATATAGTTTATGGAAAAACCCTACATAAAACCAAAAATGAGTCATAAATTGAGTCAGGAGAAAATGGGAATTTGTGATGAGTTTTTTTTTTTACTAAATTAAACAGACTTGAAGCAGCCTATGTGGCCATTAATAGAGGAATGAATAAGGAAGATGGGATATTACTCAACAATAAAAAGGAATGAAATCTTGCCATTTGTGACAAGATAGATGAACCTATAGGATATTAAGCTAAGTGAAATGAGTTAGATAAAGACAAATACCATATGGTTTCACCTATATGTGGAATCTAAAAATCCAAAATAAATGAACAGACAAGACAAAACAGAAACAGACCCATAGATACAGAGAACAAGCTGATGGGTGCTAAAGGGGAGATGAGAGAAAAATTTAAAAAATATTAAAAATATATAGGCATGCATAAAAAATAAACTAAACTGACTTTTAAAAATAAATGAATTTCCTAATATCAAAGTAGTCTTCATAGTTGATAAACTGGGAAACATTAGAATACTAGTTGGAGTAATAGCTGAAATCATCATAGATCAGACAGAATCAATATTAATAAACTCCATAAATCTTCTTACTGGGAATTTTCAAAATTTAGAACATTATTAAACTTTCTATATTTACTATAAAAAAACCCTACATTTAGTTTCATTTCTATTGTTTTGTAAAGTGTTTCTAATTGATGCAACAAAGGTGAAAGCCTGGTCTTCTTCCATTTGCAAAAGCTATGAAGGGGAATATACTTTTAAATTCATTGACTCATAGTGGAGAAAAAGAGAGAAATTACTTTGAGCAAATTAAAGGAGATATTATTTTGCTCAAATGGGACAATATTATGAAAGGCAAATAATAAATGCTTGGGGGTGAGATTAAATTAGTTGTGTGGCTTTACAAGTAATTTGAACTCTTCTGCTTCTCAATTTCTTTATTCAAAAAATAAGGGTAATAACTCCTAAGTGGAGAGGTTGCTGTGATGTGATTAGAATTTGCAAAAACCATCATGTAAAAAATGATATTGAACTTTTGTTATTGAGATATGATTTTCTGGAGTTCATTTGAGAAAATTAAGGATGATTCTCCTGGATACTTTGAAATTACAGACAAAGAAGATCCACAGTTGGATCTTATTTCCGGTATGAATAAAGATGAGCATGGTTAAATTTTGCAGCAATGAACGAAATTTAGGGCACTTTGTTTTATGAGCGTCCTGCTATGTGGGCCATTCTGTCATCTATTTCATATTGTATTGTGTCTGCTAAACTGGTTTGGCCAATTTAGCTGAGCCTTAATCTAGCAGGGAATTAGAATATGAGATGAAGAACCAATTTAGTACAACGATCTTGGGATAAGCTTAATAAAAGTATTGTATCTTGGCACATTTTGGAAGGTTCTGGTACAATATGAAAAAATCTATAGCTAAAATATTGAACGATGGTACTTCCCATTTCATTTGTCACAGTTGATACATAAGAGCAACAGCAGCATATGATGGGAGTCTAATATGCTTTGCCATCAAATGAGAAGATCTAAGATCTGGGTGTGAATTTAGGGGTAAATGGACGAAGGAGGATGTTTACCCTGATTTAGTCTCCAGCAGTGGGTCTACCTCCAACTTTGGCAAAAGTAGTTCCCGTGTGGTCCAGCTAATACATTAAGGGAACAAAATCAGAGTTTGGAATCAAACTCCAGCAAATAAGTAAAACGTTTCTCTACCTCTCCTTGTTCTTTGTACATACACACCACTGAAGGATATTTTATGGAAGGATGCCTGTTTAAAAATAGGTTGTGGATTTTATATAGGTACATTATGTATCTGTAAAACAGGGTTTATAATGTTTACTCACCTTATTTTCTTACCTTACATAATTTAATGAGACTTTTGGGTTGAAGGAGTTTTGAAACAATTGATTATTCGGTATAAGCCTAAGGTCACTAGCGAGAGCTTTTGTGAAAATTGCACCAAGAATAAGATAGAAATAGGCCCTCTTTCACTCTTCCTTAGCCCTTTGTTTGTCCAGTTTTGCTTTTCTTTCAAAATTAGAGGAATAGGAAATGAATTTATATTAAAGGTGTTTTTCTTTTCAGAGCTCGCTTTCATTGTGACTTCAGTGACAGTAATTCAACAGGAGAGTTGAAAGACACTATGTGTAATAGTTTAGAGCAGGGATTTCGGAGCCAGGCTGTTGGGTTTGAGCTTTGTCCCTGCCACTTACTTCGACCTTTGGCAAGTCATTTAGCATCTCTGCTCCACGGTTTCCTTTATGTCAAACGGGGTAATTCCATCGAGTTGTTTGTGGGGATTAACTGAATTATTTCATGTGCAATACTGAGAATAGTGCCTGATGCTTCCTAAATTCTCAGAAATTCTCAGGCAATTTCCTTTCTCTTCCTATTATTACTGGAAAGGTAGCCTTTCCTTCTCCCCATCCCAGGAAATCTATGACAGCCTGAGCTGGTTAGCTGATTTTTGAATTTTTAGGGAGAATGTGGAAGGGTATTTGAAATTAGTTCCTTACTATTTGGGAAACCAGCACCTTATTCTCCAGAATTGGGGCATCCTGACTCAGAAAAAGAAATGAAGAGTTTCCTCCACATTATTATTATATGTGAAGATGAGTTCAGCTTTTGTGGGAGGTGGAAGGTTTATGTTACAATGCATTCTATGTGACAAACTGAAATCTAATTAATCGAAGGAGCTTGTAATAGCAAGAGATTGCAACAGCTAGGCTGGTTCTGCATGCTCAACATGACTAAGAAATAGATAACCCCATGGTACCCTTGTTCCTTCTGGTGCCTACATTTATTGTGTAAGAAATATGAATTAATCTCTGTAGCTAGGAGTTGAGGTTATTAAACATCCTTCCCTTAGCTGGAAATGTCAGAGCTTTAGGTTCCTTATTGATATTATGTCTAGAAGAAAGAATTTAAGCTTTAAAATTAAGCCAATCAGTTGCACTTTTGCTTGGCAGCCTGCACCTTGGGAGAGAAATCCTCCCATCCCTCTCTTTTTGTCTTCCCTACCTGCTTTCCTCTGATGACTTATATACCTCACAGTTGTGCACATAGTTTAAATACAAGAAATACTTTATAAATAAGAATCTTGCATTACTTTGAATTGTCTACAGAGTTAAAATGATATTGATATTTATTTACTAGAGGCCTGGTGCACGTATTCGTGCACCGGTGGGGTCCCTTGGCCTGGCCTGCAGGGATTGGCCAGAAACCAGCTCTCCGACATATCCAGAGGGGTCCCAGATTGTGAGAGGGTGAAGGCCAAGCCAAGTGACCCCACTGGTGCACAGTCAGGGCCAGGGAGGGACTGTGGGAGGGTTCCAGGGCATGCCCAGCCTGTCTCACCCAGTCCTGATTGGCCAGACCCCAACAGCAAGCTAACCTACCAGTTGGAGCATCTGTTCCCTGGTGGTCAGCGTGCATCATAGCTACTGGTCAAACGGTAGAACATGGAATGGTTGCTTAGGCTTTTATATATATATATAGATTTCACCCACATATATTTATTGTGGTCACTCTTCTAACCATTGGGATATAGTGGTGAACAAGAACAATACAGTAAAATGAGATTGAAGACATGCATATAAAGAATGATAATTTCAGAAATTGATTAATTTTGTAAAAAAAAAGGTTAAACAGGTAAATGTGATAAAGAAGATAGGATGGCCCTAACTGGTTTGGCTCAGTGGATAGAGCACTGGCCTGGGGCTGAAAGGTCCCAGGTTTGATTCTGGTCAAGGGCATGTACCTTGGTTGCGGGCACATCCCCAGTAGGAGGTGTGCAGGAGGCAGCTGGTCAATGTTTCTCTCTCATCGATGTTTCTAACTATCCCTCTCCCTTCCTCAAAATATATATGTATTTTTTAAAAAAAGAAGATAGGATGATGCAAGAGAAAGGCATACAGGCTGAATTTGTCTTCAAAGAAAACTCAATAATAGCAAAAGCTATAACCATTACAGGCTGTATTCTTTGACTACCAAAAATTAATGGCAACACCAAATTGAAAATTAAAATTAAGGAAAAATGTTCTCTTAAGTTATTAAAATAACCATAAGGACAAATAGGGAAATCAAAATGGTCGTTACAGAATCCATAGAAAGTAATGAAAATAACAAGCCCACTTATAAGATGCTACTAAGTCTATATTCAGAAGAATACCCATTGCCCTTAAAGCTTAGCTATTTAAAATAAAGAAGAAAAATTAAAAACCTGTTCTTCAGCTTACACAAGAAGATTGAAGAAGGTGCCAAGGTAATTTAATGGAGGAAAGTTTTGGATTAAAACTGAAAAGATCCATGACTCACATTTTGTTCTATACCTAAAAAGTAACTTCAAGTGGATCATAAATCTAAATGTAAAACCTAAAACCACAAAGCTTCTAATAAAAGTAGAATAGTTTCACAGGTATATACATAAACAAAAATGTATCAAATTGCAAAACATAAATATGTGCAGGTCATTGTATGCCAATTTTACCCCAATAAACCTGTAAGAAACACTTTAGAGTAGAAAAATTGAAAAAGAAATAGGATATTATGCAAAAATATTCAGTGTACTATGTATAAATGTATTGCATTTTATACATATTTATTAGAAAGTAGAAATTAATGCCCAAGTGAAACCTGGCTTAACATTTATTTCTGAAATGGTCAAAAGTAGGAAAAATAGAAACTACTCCTGGATGGACAATAAATAAACTCAAATAAGGCTGACTCCTTTCAATCTATACTTCAATATAGCCTTAACCTATATTTCCATCCCTGGCCATACACTCTCTCTAAGCATCAGCCAACTGATTTTTAACCTTCATTAAATTAAGTACCTTATGCTTGAAAGATATTTCTATCTTTCTTTACCTGGCAAAGTTCCCATTATTATCCTCAAAATTCAGACTTGGCCAACTCTCTCAGGAAGTATCCCCCTCCCCCCCGCCCTTATTGCTGCCATTAGCATCTCCTCTTGTGCAGGAGTATTCTTCTCATCTTACATCTGTATTTGCATTTCTATTTACCTGACCTTTTTCGAGGCAGAGAAGTTGTTTTATTTATAATCATATTTTCCCATTATATAGGTATGACTCAAATTCTAATCATATGTGGCACAAATGTGAGAAACAAGATGCTGGGTATAGGGTTGATTGTTCTTCAATGTTAATTGGTTTCTTGTATAATACACTCTTTGGCCAGGGACTAAATGACAGGTGTATGAAGGCAGTGAGGTTTTAAGTTTGCCTGGGCTCCAGTAAGAAAAGTAACTCTTAGTGACAACTCAGGCGGAAGAAACAGTTTTTCCATTTCTAATCATCATTTTATGTTTATACACCACAGGAGAGAAATATCCGTGGTCTTGTTTCTGATATACTGTTTCTCTGGAAAAATTCAAAACCATCCTATTTTGTGAGTTGATTTCTTGTTCCAGCCCGATTTGAAATATCTGCAATAACACAGCTTGCACGTCTTTATGTGTCAGAACTGCTCACAGTTCATTTTCCGAGCAAGCACTGCAGCTCGGCATTTAAAATGGATTATAAGGAAATGTGTCTGACTATCATAATTTTATGCAACAAGACTAAGTATTTCCTGTCATCTTTGCTGAGGTCTTTTATAAGTGGAGATAGATCTAATTTGTTAAAGGAGATGGGAGCAAATAAAAATTCGTAAGTTTTAAAACTACATAGGAGAGGGAAAGCAGGGATGATCATGTTTGTTGTTTTGATCATTAAATGTTCCTCCAGAATTTTGTCATCTTTGGTAGGAAAGTCAGTTCAAGTCTGTGAACATCAGATTCAGACTCCTGAATGAGGAGAAATGTACAGCTGATTTCTAAGACCTTTTAGAATATGATCTTCTAGGGTGGGAGATGCACATTTTCTCTCATCTAATGGAGGGACTCTTGCATTTGATTCTCTTCATCTTTATCCTAATCAATTATCCTATATAATAAAACCCTAACATGCAAATCGACCGAACGGCAGAATGACTGGTTGCTATGACAAGCACTAACCACCAGGGGGCAGATGCTCAATGCAGGAGCAGCCCCCTGGTGGTCAGTGCGCTCCCACAGGGGGAGCGCCACTCAGCCAGAAGCCAGGCTCACGGCCTGCGAGTGCAGAGGTGGTGGCCTCTCCCGCCTCCACAGCAGCGCTAAGGAGCAGTGAGCCCAGCTTCTGGCTGAGCAGCACAAGGAGCGGGCCTAAGCTGGTAGGCGGACACCCCCCAGGGGTCCCGGACTGTGAGAGGGTGCAGGCTGGGCTGAGAGACCTCCTCCCCGCCCCCCCCCCCCCCCCCCCCCGCCAGTGCATGAGTGTCATGCACCGGGCCTCTAGTTAATAAAAATAATAAGAAAAAAGAAAAAAATTACCCCTGACAGGGTTGCTCAGTTGGTTGGAGCATCGTTCTGTACACTAAAAGGTTGCAGGTTTGATTTCAGGTCAGGGCACCTATCTAAGTTGTTCAATCACTGGGGTTCACTCACATTGATGTTTCTCTCTCTCTCTCTCCCTCTTCCTCTCTAAAATCAATTAAAAAATATCCCCTGATGAGGACTGAAATATGTTTTTTAATGAAAAATTATCTTTTGCTTCATCTTCACGGTTAGTTTTAGTAAGTGGCATTAAGTTCAAGTTGGGATTAAACAGAGAACGCAGGGAGCAAAATATAAAGACTGTAGCATTCACTCTGCACAGTTTTTCATTTTATGGTCCTAAGAAATTTCAGAATTGCACATAAGGTGTCAAAATTATGTATAGTGCAGTGACTCTGGGAATTCTAAATGATCAGTGTACTGCTAAAAAATATTTTTCCTCTTGGGGACTTTTCTCATTAAAACTAATGCTTTCCCACAGTGATAAATTTTACATTTGGAATAAACTGCACATTCAGAAGTTAGAGAATTACTAATGGGCTTCAGAGGCTTTTTCTTACTGAAGTTAAAATGCCGTATTCGAGAGGAAATCTTTTAAGAGGGTAATAGATTGATGTTTGTGTTTGGAAGACAAATGATCTTGGTGTGAGTTGCTCCTCTGGAGTCTCCTCCGGAGTCTAACGGTTTCTAACGCTCCTGGGTCACCGCAGAAAACTGAACACGTGGGCAAAGGAATTGAGTTATACGTTTCACCTTCAACATTAATAACCTGGATGAGATTTGCATTTTAGGGCAAAAATCAGAACTGTCTTATAACATCGCTTTTCCACAGTATTTGCAGCAAGTAAAAGATTTACATAGCATTTCAACTGTAAGTTAGAAAAGGTCAGGACGGTTGAAGTATTATTTAAATTCAGAAATGATTAAAAACAATAATGGCATTCTTTATTCAGTAGGTCAGGTAACTCGCAAAGGGAGGGCTCACGAGGCAACATGGAAAAACCATTCGTCTAAGAGTTTAAAAACCTAACTTTTCCTATAGGCCTAGCCCTTACTTTAATAGCCAAGGTGGTCTGCATGCCTGCGTTGGGTACTGATTCCTCATCAGTGAAATGGGCTCATGGAATTATAGTTCAAGTCCAGTCTCTGCCATTATTGATAACTCACCCTTTCCTTTTAGGGAATCATTTTGCATTTGACTCAGAGGCAATGGAGATCGACAGTAGGCTCTTCTTATTAAATTATTATTTTAAAATCAAAATATTAAGATACATTTCTAGAAGTGGGATCACTGGGTCAAATGGCAGTTCCATTTTTAATTTTTGAGGAAACTCCACACTGTTCTCCACAGTGACTGCCCTAGTCTGCACACTGTTCTCCACAGGGGCTGCACCAGTCTGCATCCTCACAGCAGTGCACGAGGGTTCCTTTTTTCCACATCTTCACCAGCACTTGTCATTTGTTGATTTATTCATGGTAGCCATTCTGACAGGTGTGAGATGGTACCTCATGGTCACTTTAATTTGTATCTCTCTGATGATTAGTGACACTTAGCATTTTTTCATATGTTTCTTGGCTATTTGTACTAGTATGTGTCCTCTTTTGAGAAGTGTCTAATTTGGTCCCTTGCCCATTTTTAAATTAGATTGTTTGTCTTCCTTTTGTTGAGTTGTATGAGTACTTTATATATTTTGGAAATTAATCCCTTATCAGACATTGGCAAATATGTTCTCCCCTACAGTGTGTTCCCTTTTCATTTTGATGCTGGTTTCTTATGCTGTGCAAAAGCTTTTTATTTTGATATAGTCCCATTTTTTTTTATTTTTCCTTTTTTTTTGTCTCTTGCCCTAAGTATAATATCAATGAAAATACTGCTATGTGAGATGTCTGATATTTTGCTGCATACATTCTCTTGTAGGATTTTTATGGTTTCAAGAGTAACATTTAAGTCTTTTATCTATTTTGAGTTTATTCTTGTGTACGCTGTAAGTTGGTGGCCTAGTTTCATTTGTTTTGCATGTACCTGTCCCATTATGCCAATACAATTTATTAAAGAGGCTGTCTTTACTCCATCCTATGCTCTTGCCTCCTTTGCCAAATAAATACTAATTGAGTATAATGGCTTGGGTTGATTTCTGGGTTCCAGCAATCCCACTTTGAGGAATATATCCTAAGAAGCCTGAAATACCAATCAGAAAGAATATATGCACCCCTATGTCATAGCAACATTATTTACAATAGCTAAGATCTGAGAACAGCCTAAGTGCCCATCAGTAGACAAGTGGATAAAACAGCTGTGGTACATTTACACCATGGAATACTATGCAGCTGTAAAAAAGAAGGATATCTTACCCTTTGAGACAACATGGAGGGACCTGGAGAATACATTGCTAAGTGAAATAAGCCAGAGAAAGACAAATCTCACATGATCTCACTTATATGTGGAACCTAATGAACAAAATAAACTGACAACTAAAATAGATCCAGAGACATGGGAGCATGCAACAGGCTGAGGATTCTCAGAGGGAAGTGGTGGGGAAGGTGGCAGGGAGAAGAGATTCACCAAATAACTTATATGCATATATGCATAATCCATGGACATAATGTTAAGTTTTTTGGCCAGTGACGTGGGCTGTGAAAGAATCACAACAGAGAAGAGATGGATGTGGAGAGAGTTTATTTT
>NW_006299372.1:944257-951887 GCF_000327345.1 Myotis davidii | reverse complement strand
GGGAAAGGGCAGGTGCATTGCTAATCAATACAAAGGGCTAGAAATAAACAGCCACCTGCTCTTTTAGAGCTTTGATGGCTGTTGCTAGAAGGGAGGGGGAGTTTTGAGTTGACATTGAGCAGATACCAGGAAGTTGTAGTTTGTTAGTTCTCCAGGAGACAATCAGGGCAGCTGTCCTAGGGAGGTGTCTTATCAATATTTTTCCAAAGCCTGTAAAACATTCTTAGAGTTAATGTTAGGAAGAGTTCAAAAGAGGCTTGTTTGAAGAGGAAGAAGGGCAAGGAACTATCTACTAATTATCCCAGCAGGGAGGAGGGGTACTTATGCAAGAACATAGCCTTGAAAGTAGCTTATGTGTCCCTCAGTTTGAACAGAAGGGCTGTTTGAATCAGAGGAGCCAATAATCTTGGGGTTTAATTAGCAGGTGCTTCTCATAAATTGTGGGAAGCCACAGCAAAGAAAAAGAAAGATCTTTTTTTTCTTCCTGTCCTTGCACACAGACAATAGTGCAGTGAAGGCCTGCAGAAAGGGTAGTGGGGAGGACAGGATCAATGAGGGGGGAAAGGGGACATCTGTACTACTTTCAACAATAAACATAACTTTTATTATTAATTATTATTAGTTAAGGTATTACAAATGTGTCCTCATCCTCCCCATTAACCCCCAACCTCCCCCCCTGCCCCGCCCCGCACACTCATGCTCCCATCCCCCTGTTGTCCATGTCCATTGGTTTGGCTTACATACATGTATACAAGTCCTTCGGTTGATCTCTTCCCCTTACAATAAACATAACTTTTTAAAATATTCAGGATATTAAACCTTGGCTGGGTGACTCAGTTGGTTGGAGCATCCACCCAATAAGCAAAAGTTGCAGGTTTGATCTCCAGTCAGGGCAAGGTAGGGGAGACAATCAATGAGTGCATAAACAGGCAGAACAACAAATTGATCTCTCTCTCTCTCTCTCTCTCTGTTTCTCTCTCTCACTCTTTCTCTCTCTCTCTCTCTCTCTCTCTCTCTCTCTCTCCTTTCATTGCTGTGTTTCCCATGAAATGCATTAATTTTAAGTTCAGCAAAAAATAAATACTAACCATACAGCCTGTATTTAGAAGTCTGTATCAAAAATATAAATTTTTCTTGGAGGTAGTATAGTATGCTAATTATCCACCAGAGTTCCTTTTATATTTAAATCCCCCCAAAACCTGAGCTGTAATGGAGGTTGTCAATCTAGAAACAGAAGCCAGTTTAAAAAGCATTAATAGGAAAAACAACAGCTGTTATAAATAGTGCTTCATATGCCATTTAAATATGGTATAAGTTGCTCCTGAGAATGAAAGGACTTGGGAATATAGGAAAATCTAGTAACAGGTCCACTCAACATTCAAATACAAATTTCAATTCAATTTAGTTTTGCGGCAATGTTCATGGTCAACGATCAACACTGTTCTGGGCTTGGTGGAGGACCCTCATAAAGCAAGCCCTCAGTGGATCTTGCAGACTTCCACTATTATTACAAAATCAGTATAACAAACTACCTTTTTATTTTAGAGAGCTTTTTTAGATAACGTATCCTGGATCCTAACATGTATAATAAATATCCACTTATCTTACAGTTAAGCTGTGTTTAACTTCCATAATTCAAAACATAATCATGATAAAATGTATTCAGAGGAGAGAAAAATTATTGCCATAAGACACAGATATTTTGTTCTTAAGGAGAGATGTGAGTTTGTGCTTTAAGCTGAACGGCCTAGAGGCCACTCTTAAAATAAAGATTTAATTAAATAGACTAGGTTACATATTTTTTAAAACTGGAATAGTAAAGTTTATTAGATTATAGAGTAGAATTACAGATGTGGGAGTCATGGAAATGTACTGCTCAGATCTCCAGCTGCAGGGAGCATAACGGACTGATGGCTTCATCTGCTGCCTCAGTGGACCAGCACTGCCTTTATGCTAAGACCACACTTCTTGTAGCTACTCTCAGCTAATGGCTGAGCATGACCATGATATCAAAGCAAACCCATTCTTTTTAAAAAATATATTTTATTGATTTTTTTACAGAGAAGAGGAGAGAGGGATAGAGAGTTAGAAACCAATCAGCTGCCTCCTGCACACTCCCTACTGGGGATGCGCCCGCAACCAAGGTACATGCCCTTGTCCGGAATCGAACCTGGGACCCTTCAGTCCACAGGCCAACAGTCTATCCACTGAGCCAAACCAGTTAGGGCCAAACCCATTCTTTCAAGATGGTAGGCCCCTCTCATTTGTTTTTGAATCAAGAGCTCCCTGTTGGCTCAACCTTTCTTTGAACTGTGTTGCTATCCGTGACTCCTTCTGCCCAATCCTCTTTACTCCCTGACCTCTTTCCACATGAGTCATGGTGTGAAGACTCATTCTTCCTTCTCCTGCTTTCTCCCCCAGTAAATATCTTGCATGTAGAGTAATGTTATCTTGGCATGTGCTCCTCAGTGGAACTAAACTCACACAAGTGATTATGAGGGTGTTCCAAGAACATGGGTGGTAGAATGACAATGTGGAACTAGCTCAGTAAGCATTTAGTGGGTGAAGAAGATGCCACCTTGAGCAAATTATCCCTGACACAATTTGGTGGCTCAATGGATAACTATTCCACCAGTGGTAACCTGATAAAACATGCCAGTGCATGGAAATGCCCTTGCAGAAGTGTAATGATTGAAATGTTTGGGGGATATTGGGGGGACAATGTTTATAATGATGACAGCCTTGGCTCATTAGTGCTAAATTGACATGTATTGCCATCTGCAGAGGGATAATGAGAATCTGAAAGCTGTTAGAAGCTAAGTGTGGGGACCAGGGGGCCTCTTGGGTAGCTTAAAAAGAGTCTCTAATCTTCTGAGTAGAAGAGCAGAGACAGATGTACAACAAAATGAAGACTTGATAGTCACAGAGCTCCAGAGACATGCATGCTCATCATCTAAGGCATTCGGCATTCTGGATTAGAAAGCTGGAACCCTGACCCATGGACTGGGACATTTCGGTTGATATTCCCAAGGAGGCTACCTCTTGAGATCCTCTGAAATCCTTAGAGATTGAAAAATTAGTCCACCTTCTGCTAGAAGGTCTCAGGTGTAAGATAATAGGTGCCCCACTCAGGGAGTGTTCCTAGTTCCTTTCCTGGCTTCCAGGATATTTAAGGTTAAATCCCAGCAAATCGCAGCTGCTGGGACAGGTAAGGGAAAGACTATGCAGTGAATGCATCATAAGGATTAGTTACAAGGTACTGGACAGGAGTCATAGGAGTATGCCTGGGATTAGGTTTCCAGGGTGCTCTATCAAGGGGCTGGAATGCAAGATAAGACAAGCAGGAATTCATTAACTTGGTGGTATTCTCTGGCAAGGACCACAGGGATGAGACTAACTTCCTACTCAGTTGGCTGTAAAATCTTGGAAGAATTGAAAGCCAATGCTGAGCTCTCAATATGACATTATTCTAAAAAGAGACCAGGAGGTTACTTGGTAGCAATCAACTAACTATGTTAAGACCCTCCATCCTGGAATGGCTAGCAGTTTGCCTTTATTGGGATAGATACTATCTTGGGGCTATGAAACGATCCATAGGCATTGAATTCCACTCAAATTATGTCTGACCAGGGGACCCCTTCCTCGTGGAGGAGTGGAGGAGTAGGCCCATGGGATACACAGACTGTATCACATATTGCCATGCTGAAGCAGCTGTCATCACAGAATGCTGAAACACCCTTTCAAAGACAGTTTCAGAAGTAACACTCTGAAAGAACGAGTAGCATTTTTCAGGAAGCAATCCATGCATCAAACTGGAGACTTCCATATGATGCTGTGTCCACAGTGAGAATACATGGGCCTGCCCTGGCTAGTGTTCTTCAGTGGTTAGAGCATTGTCCCAACACTGAAGGGTCTTGTGTTCAATTCCCAGTCAGTCAAGGGCACGTACTTGGGTTGCAGGTTTGACTTCTGGCCCTGACTGGGGCATGTGCAGGAGGTAACCAATCAATGTGTCTCTTCTCTCTCTCTCTCTCTCTCTCTCTCTCTCTCTCTCTCTCTCTCTCCTTCCCTTCTTCCCTTCCTCCTTGAACTCTCTAAAAATCAATGGGGAAAAATATCCTTGAGTGAGGATTCACAAAAAACAAAAGCAAAAAATAATTGGTCCTGGAAAAAAGGAATTGAAACAGGAGTGGCCCTAATGCCATTCCCAACGACCCACTGAGTGGGACATTGTGCTTCCTTTCCCCCAACTCCAGACTCTACAGGGTTAGAGGACTTGGTCCTTAAGGGAGACTTATTCATGCCAGGGGACACAGGAGGGTACATGTGCTGTCAGAGCACTTGGGATGCCGTGCCAAGGGACCAGAGGCAGGAGTCATCATCATGGCTGGGATTAGTGGCTCTGATCAGCCAGACGATACAGGGCACTTTTATACCATGGGGCAGGACGAAATATGTGGTGCTCAGGTGATCCTTGGGTGCCCCCTGGTACTCCTTTGGCACACTGGAATCATGCATGAACAGACAAGCTGTCGCAGTGTGATCTAGAAAAGTATGAATGCTGAGGGTCACCCCCTCAGGAAGGAGGTTTTGGGTCATACTACCAGGCAAGCCACCCTGGTAGGTCATAGTCTGTCCTGAGACAATAGATGAAGGTGCAAGGAATTTAGAAAGGGAAGTGGAGAAGAATGACAATGAGTACCAGTTGTGGCCCTGTGAGGAACTATAGTGAGGAAGTTCTAGCTCATCCCACCAATTTTCCTCTTTTTTAAAAAAATTCTCACCTGAGGATATGTTTTTATTGATTTTAGAGAAGGGAAGGGAGAGAGAGACAAATATCCATGAAACATTGATGTGAGAGAGAAGCATGGATCGGTTACCTCCTGTTTGAGCCTCAACTGGAGATAGGCCAGGGTATTTTTTCCATTGATTTTTTTTAGAGAGAATAGAGGGGAGGGGAAAGGGGGGAGAGTGGGAAGTATCAATGTGAGAGAGAGATATCCATTGGTTGCCTCCCAGTTGCACCTCGACCTGGGCCAGGGATGGAGCCTGCAACTGAGATAGGTGCCCTTGACCAGGAATTGAACCTGCGACCCTTTAACTGGGCAAAACTGGCTAGGGCTAATCTTCCCCTTTTAAGTGTCTCCTCAGGAATCGTGGGGGAGCTGTTCTCAAAACTTCATGGAGTAGTAGATCTGTGAGGTATAAAGGTGGACCATGGTTGTTATGGAAATGTATTGTTGGGATCTGCTGCTGCAGGGATCATAACTGACTGATGGTCCCTGCTGTTGTCCCTGCTGCCACCCCCTGACTCTACCACTGTGTTTGCACCGACACCACGCTGGCTGCTCATACTGAGCATGGCAGGGGCGCTAAGGCAGGCTCATTCTAATGAGGTATGTGTGATAAGTAATATGGGTGACATATACAAATGTTTTATATATGTACATATATACACACATACACATGTGTATAAAACAAACATTTTTCCTATTATTTCTTTAGTAAGAACTTTTAAATATCAAGAAACCTGTCTCTTGGTTTAGTGATTGTGATCATTATTTCACAATATATATAAATATCGAATAACCTACTAGTGAAACTCAAATAATGTTACATGTCAATTATATCCCAATAACAAAATGAAACCTCAGGACTCACATGGAAAGTGTGCAGAAGACATGAAAATTCAGAGATACAAATTTATAATAATGAAAGTGTAATATGCTAATTAGACCAGACAGCCTTCTGGACAACCTTCTGGACAAAGTCTGGGCTGCAGCTGCAGGATCGAGGCAGCTGCCATGGCTGCGAGGGAAAGATCGTGTGGCTGCGAAGGCCTACTCTTGCATGAATTTCATGCATTGGGCCTCTAGTATCCAATAAATATATGGAATATGTTCTCATAATCAAATAAATTTTAAAGAACTATATCATAATTAAGAGAATCATGAAAACAATTGTATATAACTTTCTTACCTTTCAATTTTGAAAAATTGGTTGAATTAGCCCAAGGCTTTTGAGGATGTTAGGATGACGGTAAACTCACATGTTGTTTTGGGGAGTTAATTGTTATTTCTTCACTGTTGAAAATTTGGGAAGGACAATTTCTACCAGTTGTCCAAATTTCAAATTACATTTCCTTTGACCCAAAAATCTAATGGCTGGGAAGTGTTTATAGTTGTTTAAGTATAGGACATTGAACTACGTCATTATTTGTAACTAGAGGCCCAGTGCATGACATTCGTGCACTTTGGGGGGGGGGGGGGTTCCTCAATCCAGCCTGTGCCCTCTCACAGTCCCGGAGTCCTCAGGGGATGTCCGACTGCTGCGGAGATGAGAGAGGTTCCCGCCACAGCTGCTGCACTCACCAGCTGTCAGCCCGGTTTCTGGCTGAGCAGTGCTCCCCCTATGGGAGCACACTGACCACCAGGGGGCAACTCCTGCATTAAGCACCTGCCCCCTGGTGGTCAGTGTGCATCATAGCAATTGGTTGCTCTGCTGTCCAGTCAATTTGCATATTAGCCTTTCATTGTATAGAACAGTAAAGACTTTCTGGAGGCTGCTTACTTTTTGTCAAACAATATTTTAAGCACTTTATATGCATTCGTTTATTTAATCCCCACAGCAATCCTATGAGGAGGGTAGTTATTCATTTTATAGATGAGAAAACTAAGGCGCAGAGAGGTGAATTCACCATCAGAGGTCTCGTTAGTGGTGCCTGTGGGATAGACCCAGACAGTCTGGCTCCAAAGTCCATGCTCTGCACCACCGTCCACATTACTCTTCATACAGGTGGCGCAGTTCACAATTGCTTAGCCACAACTTTGAAATTCACCTCTGATAACTGAACTCTCTGACTATAGCACACTTGCTGGAAAATCTGACCTGATGGGATTAAATGGCAGCAAAACCTGAAACGAACTAACACAAAGTTATTTATAGTTATTATTTCTCCCGTTTAGTGACATATTAATTACTATTTCACTGCAGAAGTATAAATGTAGTTGATTACAGGGGGGTGTTCCATACCCTGCTGGGATGTTTCATAATATACGGCACATACACTGTATATGGATGACTAGACAGATACTTAGGAGAGAAAATCAATAGTGATGAAAAGTCAGGAAGGGCTGAGGGACAGTGATGCTCCAAGAGGGACTCATGGATTGATAACCTGCCAACCTGTATTAATTGTGGGGGTTCAGGATGAATTGCCCAAGATATGCCTTAGCGGTACGTGGATTGTTTTGAGCTAAGGTAAATTTAGCTGTGGGCTCAAGAGAAACTTCTACCCCGCCCATAACTACTTACAGTGGTTCTCAACCTTCTGGCCTTTTAAATACAGTTCCTCATGTTATGACCCAACCATAAAATTATTTTTGTTGCTACTTCATAACTGTAATGTTGCTACGGTTATGAATCGTAATGTAAATATCTGATATGCAGGATGGTCTTAGGCGACTCCTGTGAAAGGGTCGTTCGACCACCAAAGGGGTCTCGACCCACAGGTTGAGAACCGCTGATAAATCATCAGCTATCTCATCAGTCAAAGGGCTTAAACCCCTCAGATTCCTGCTTCTAACTATTTCACCTGATATAATTCAGGGCAGGCTTCCCCACAATGTGC
>NW_006299372.1:942665-943476 GCF_000327345.1 Myotis davidii | reverse complement strand
AGTTTTGAGCATCTGTTGAGATGAGAGTCCATGGCTTATTTTAGTACCATACGGTAGCATTTTTTTCCCAGCAAGGTCTTTTCCTAATATGGCTGTGAGGGTACAGGAGTATAAATATCCCCATACAGAGAGAGCTATGTCCTTTCAGCAGACCTTTCCCAGTTTAAAGAATATTACATCCCCCCAAATATAGTTGTCAATTTCTAAATAACTATTGCAGCAAAAGTACTCAAATGAAAATTTCAGTGTAGGCTTTAAACCAAGTTTGTGCTCAGAGTCAAGTGGTCTGGATTGGAATTCCAGCTCTGTATGTACTTAGCTGGCTGTCCTTGGGCAAATTATTTCACCTTCCTGTGCCTTGGCTGCCTCATTTCTTAAAAGAAGTTAATTAATGGACAACACTTAGAATACTGCTTGCTCACAAGAAGTGCTCAAAAGAGGGGCCTAATGGATAGTAGGTGAAGGAGCCAATAAACCAGGCAGTCTGGCTGCAGAGTCTAGGTTCCTAAGCAGAAAACAAGGCTTCCCAGGGGGTTCCCATGTTAGCTGCCATTTTAAAATTTATAAATACCATCTGCGGAAATATGGCTTTTTGAAGTATGCTCTTATGTTTTCAGTTTGTTCACTAAAAGTCAATGAAGAAGAAGTACTTCATAACATGTATCCTGTAAGACTTTACTGGGTGATTTAGTGGCTCGACATTTCTATAATATGTGCTACATCTAAATCCCATTCCACTTGGTGTCATCAAGAAAGAGAGAGAAAGAGGAATGGGGGAAGAGAAAGCAGGCTCTTAGGTGTCTGTGTCTTT
>NW_006299372.1:941778-942516 GCF_000327345.1 Myotis davidii | reverse complement strand
CAAAAGCATATTATTCACTCATTGCACACATGACAGACACCTGTACATCTTCACCTGCATTGTATTTTCCTTCTATTTCTTTGCCTAGTTCACCTTCTGGCAGCTTTAGATCCTCACGAACTTCACCAGTTTCTGTCAGCAAGGAAAGGTAACCATCCTGAATGCATATCAGTTGATAGTCATTTCTCTTAATATTTGGAACATCCATATTGTGAGTAGAAGGGCAAATATCTTCATATTTTTTGCCCGTGAAAATATCAATTCCAACAAGGTGAACCTTGGCATGGCCGTGCTTCCCAGTTTTGGAAGTCGACATCTCGACTATTTTGCACGGTCGTCCCTTGAGCACCACGAAGCCGTTCTTGCGCAGGGCCGAGCACTGCATAGGGTACGTGCTGGAAGCCCCGGCATCGCCGGTAGTGAAATCAATCTCATCCGCCATGGGTGGGCTGGGGAGGCGGCAGCTTCTCCAAGGAGCTTTCAGCGAAGAAAGAGCGCCTTTCCTCTCAGCGCACCGGCGTGGGTCCCCTCCGGCTGCAGCGGAGGCAGCGGTGGCGGCCGCGGCAATTCCAAGACCGAAATATGGCTTTTTAAAGTATGCTCTTATGCTTTCAGTTTGTTCACTAAAAGTCAATGAAGAATAAGTACTTCATAACATGTATCCTGTAAGACTTTACTGGGTGATTTAGTGGCTCGACATTTCTGTAATATGTGCTACATCTAAATCCCATTCCACTT
>NW_006299372.1:918500-941601 GCF_000327345.1 Myotis davidii | reverse complement strand
TATTTTTTTCTGTACAGGTATTACTTCAGCTCTTTCTGTTCCTTTGGTTTAAAATTTTCCCCAAAGAGTGCTTCCTGACATTTCTTCTCTGCCTCCCCTTCCTCAGTTCTTAATATTTATGCATATTGCTAATTACTCTTTTAAACTTGATTTACGAAGATCTGTGTTTCCCTGTAAGATAATCGCCTACTTTTCAAATGGTGACACGGAATGATAAAATCTTGGTTTCCTTGAATACTCAGGGAATGAGTCACTCTGTTCTGCTTACAAGAGTTTTTTTAGAGGCATTTAGTAAACATTGGTTATTCCATGTTCTGTGTTTCAAGCATTTTAAAACAAATACACCATCCATTTTCTCGTGAATACTTGTAAAAGCATTCTTTCAGTTTGCCATAGAGACATTTTGATCTCTACCGGTATTTTAAAGATTCTGATTACTTCTTGGTAATTTGTTATAATAGCACGATTTTTAAATTGAAGTATTTAAATTCATTTTTTGAAAATGATGCTACATTAATCTCTTAAGAGAAAGTCATTATTTGACTTTGCATAAACACCATAAGTTATATTTTCCTCATCCTTATTTTAATACATACATCATTACCTATGTTTCTATATCTAGAGATCTCTTTGGGGGAATGTGATACCTCATTTTGCTGCATATCAGAAACAATAATTTAAAGTGTATATTTAGTGCCACGGGAGTAGTATTATTCATTTAATATCAATGATTTGAAACTAATAAAAATGCATTCAATTTAAAATCATTTTGCTTTTAGACTTTGCTATTTTATGCTTAATTTCAATTTGTCTCCTTCCACTCGCTCTCTTTCTTCCCCACAAAAGACTAGGATTCAAACCACAATTTGTTTTAAAAGCTACCGAGGAAGAGTGTTTCATCTTCATGTTTGGTGCTATGCCCAGTATGTGGCAAGATTCAATAAAGCATGAAAATCAACATTATCATTACAGTCTCAACACCAGTAATTTGAAGGAAGAACAACCCTTAATTTAAAAATAAAATTGAATCAGCACTAAAAATGTTGCTGCTGCCAGCACTCTTGTACATCAGAACACTTCCCACATAATATTTTAAAATTATAAGTTATGAAAATTGTCTTCAGGAGGACTAATAGAGAAAAGGAAGAAAGAAAGGAAGAAAAAGAAAGAAATAAAAGAACAATTGTGAAGTTATTATAGGTAAACATGGGTAAAGTTTGACTATATTGCCATTTCAAAATTGCTATGGCTATAATGAAAAGGACATTCTTTCATTACCTATACTTACTATTATGGACAAAATTGAAGTAGTTTTCTGTTGATTATCTTAGTCACCATAAAAGTAATTAATTGAGTTTCAATTGCATGTAGTATCCTCCTGGTATTATACTTAGAGAAGTATTTGGGTTTTAATTACTATAGAGACATATTTATATATTCATTCAATATTTGGAGAGTATGTCTTTCCTAATTCAGTGATATCAACATCTATTGTTGATCATAGTATAAAATACAGCACTACATTCAGAGGTCTATAATATAGAACATTTTTTCTCAAGAATAAAAAATGACCCCAAATAGTGGACACAATCTTCTGATTTTACTAAATTCTTTTCTAATTTTCGCAACTTTGACTGACTCCATTAATCACTTCCTCATTCTGGAAGCTTGAGACTCTCATGACTTTTATTATAATAACCTTCAGATTTCTCTTTTTATGTCCTTCTTTTCTTTTGTGCACATTTATTCTCAGTGACTATTACAGCATGAATTCCACAGCTTTAAGCTTTACTAAACTGCGTAAAGGACATTATATAGATTCTTGCATTTTTTTCTTTTATCAAAAATTATGAAGACTTTCTACGCATCTGTAGTGGGTGAGGGGGAAATAAAAATGAAAAAAAGATACAGTTCCTGTTTTTTACTATCTCAGATCCTAGAGAGGAAGATGGACATGGAAACAAACACATTCTCCTATAGTGTTTGATAAGGACTAAGTTAGGAATACCAACAAAAGCCCATTGTGGAACAAAGGAGTGATCACCAGTCCACTTGTATAGGAAGGGCAACTTGACTCAGGCTTCCCATCAAGGCAAGCACCTCCAGCAACCTGCTGGCTACTTGGAGCCAGTAGTTCTCTAAGCGAACACACATTTTACTTCATACCAACTCTCAGCAAAGTCATCCTGATGTGACATCTGAACCAAGCACCATATGAGGTATCAAGTTCAAAAATTATAATGACGTGAAGAAGTCCCTTAGAGTCTTAAATTGTTTCTAACTCAGCACCTGCCCTTGCCACAATCAGGAGAACTTCAAGGAACTTAAAAACACATAACAACAAAGAAACCTCCTTATTATGACATGTCCAATATGAGGGGCGTGTGTGTGTGTGTGTGTGTGTGTGTGTGTGTGTGTGTGTAAGAGAGAGGGCACACTCATACACAATAGGTGGGGAGGATTGGTGTTTCAACTCCAAGTGTGGACAGATGATGAGCTTGCCTGGTGCTTAAATAGGAAATTTGGGTATTAAGGTGGGTTGTGAGCCAAGTGAGAAAGAAAATTAAAACAAAAGATCTAGGCTGCTAAATGCTCCAGAGATTCCATATGAGCTGAAGAAATCTCTCCCTGAGGGCAATCTTCACAGTGGTTTCCCTCTCACTCTCTGTTTTACCTTTTTAAACTTTAATTAACCACTTCTCCCTTTAATTTTTGTATTGTTTTGGTTCTGTTAGCTATTGGCCTTTTTCATTTAAAATATTTTTTGACATCTCTAATAGTAGTTTTATAAAAATCTAACAATTATTAATTATTTTAATCAATTATTTTAATTTGTTTTATGTCATTTCTGAATGCATATTTCCTATTCTGTTTTATGGGTGCTATTCCTTGATTTTCCTTTTGAGAATCCTAGGAAAAAAACTTCTTTTTCCCCATTTTCCCATTATTTTTACTTCATCTGATTGAATTATTCTTCATATATATAGGTTATTTGTGGATATACACACACACATACACAATTTGTAGCACCACAAATCAATGAGAAATGAATGTATTATAAAGAAACTAATTCTATGCCAATAAAATAAAATAAAGTAAAATTTCATTCCTATATAGGTTAAACCCAATTGTGAAAGGTAAAACAATACTAGTAGAAAAAAATAGTCCTCTACATTATGAAGAAAAGCTTATTTTTTAAAGCATAAACCATAATGCAAAGATATTTTACATTTGTAGTGTAAAAGCAGCCATGGACAGTACACTAACAGTACACCCAAATAAAATATTTCTATTTAAAAATGGATATTGTGGACAAAGTTAATAGATGGGCGAAACAATAGGAGAAGAAATTTGAAATGTTCAAACTTACCAAGGTTTTAAGATTTCTTAGACATTTAAAGATGAAAACCTGTCTTTAAAAACAATCCTATGTATTTTACCAACTCTTTTAAAGTGAATTTTCTTCTTTTATTAAATATGTATATTGTCTTATAATTTTTAAAATAATTATTGTCAGGTAGGGTATATAAATGTGTAATATCAGCAAAAAATATAAACATTGTGTTTCATCAGGTGTGGTTAAAAATCATCTTCAGAATCTGATTAATTGGTTTGAAACGCAGATTCCCAGTCCCACACTCTGGAATTGAGTGATTTGTTTCCACATGGTAGAGAGTGAAAACAGCTCTTTCTTCTAGTTATTTCTGTAGTGAGGAAGTAGGATTAGTTTCTCTGTAATCTCCATAGGATTCCATGATTCCTCTAAAGCAAGCACGTCAAACTTGTGGCCCGCAGGCCGCGTGCCTCATTTATTTGGCCTGTGTTAGCCTTTGAGTTTGATATGCTTGCTCTAAAGGTTGATTCTACAATCTGTTCTCCAGAAATTATTTTTTTTCTGGTTCATAGCAGCTTTATTCACAATAGCCAAAAAGTAGAGGCAACCCAAATGTCCATAAACAAAGGTGGTTCATCCATACAATGGAATACCACTTAGTCTTAAAAAAGAGTAAAATTATGACGTGTTTCAATGTGGATGAAGCTTTGAGACATTTTTTCTCTTTTATTAAATTTATTGATGTGACACTTTAATAAGATTGTATAGATTTCTAGTGTACAATTCTATAATACATTTTCTGTATATTGTATTATGGGTTCACCACCCCATGTTCTCCCGAAATTCTTAGCACTCTTTGACTATTGGCATTTATTTACATGGTAATTTAATTATAATTCTCTCTGTATAGGAGGTACATATTATTTAATAGAATTGTTTCCTTTGAATAGATTGAATTATTTAATTTTTATCTGAGTAGTTATATGTTTTAACATCCATATTCTGAACAAATGACTTCTTTTCTCACAGTATGCTCTAACCATAACTGGTATTGCTGGTGGAAGGATGAGCAGAGAAGTAGGTAAAATAAGAAGGAAAAAGTTAGGAATTTGAGTGAATAATGATGGTAGTTTTCCTGCAAGGAAGCCTCAGATCTTGGGGTTGTGAGTTTCCACTTCTTAGAATTAAATACTTCTTGTCTATGTTCAAATTTGAAGATTTGAAAAGAGCCTTGGAATTTAAGAAAAGAGCATTTTTTGAATTGCCAAAATCCTGCTACCATTTTGGTAGTTTCTTCAGTGATCACAAGTGACAATGTTCAATACAGGGGTGGGTAAAAGTAGGTTTACAGTTGTAATACAGATTAAAAATATAATAATTAATAAATAATAATACAAGAATAAACTCTTCTGTGTACTCACACTATAAACCTAATTTTGTCCACCTCTGTTGTAATACAGATTAAAAATATAATAATTAATAATAATACAACAATAAACTCTTCTGTGTACTCACAACTATAAACCTAATTTTGTCCACCTCTAATTTTTGAATGATTTGTGAAGATTAGAGGTATTCAAACCCTTTTTTTTTTTAAGGTAAAGGGCCAGAAAATAAATATTTTTCACTGTGATAGGTATATGCTCTTGGTCACAACTAATCCATTTTAATTTTACCTTTGTAGTGTAAAAGCAGACATGGACAGTACACTAATAGTGGGCATGGCTGTGTTCCAATAAAACTTTATTTACAAGAACTGATTTTAGATTTGGCTCACTGGCAGTAGTTTTCAGACCCCTGGCTCAGATATAACACACTCTGGCTCAAATTTGTTGTGGTGTGTAGTTCAAAACTGGTTATTGTCCCTTAAGATCAAGAGTCAGGAGCTCAGCAAAGGCACTTGTTTTGGTCCCAGAAAAATAAATGTCTTGGGATAGAAACTTATCTACACAAATAAAGTCAGAGCTTATTGAATGGGAATGAGTTTACAATGACAAATTAATGCCCTCCCAGCATTAAAACAAGATAAACTAGTGGGTTTCCATTTCCTTGGAGATTTTATATAACACAATGGCCTTTTCACTCTGCCATTTTAAGTAATTACCATTAGCACTGAGGCTATTAATTCAATATAATCAAGGAATGTAAAGGTCAGCTAGCATTACACAGTATCCATCACTAAAATTTCCCTATATTGTCCCACATTCTATCATTGAGTTTTCTTGTCAGAATTTTCAATGTTATTTTGAGATTTGGCTATTCCTACCAAAATACAATAGGATTATTAAAAAGAAATAGCATCCATTAACATGAAAAATTCCACCTAATCTATTTTTCCCGTTACATTAAGCAGAACAGGGTTTCATTTATTTCCAGTGTACCCTTGCTTGGTATGGGTGAATGGAAGGGACATTATTGATCTCAGTCAGATTTAATGAGAACAGTTACTTCTTAGCTCATGTCCTTTTGTTGCCTTTTTCTTCTCTTGCCCAGTGACCCAAACAACCATTATAACAGACTAGCTTTGTACATTTATCATGTCCTTACCAATTTGGCTGCATTCAAAAGTTAAGTATTTTGAGCTTGCAACCCCCCCCAAAATGTACACACACTTTCACAGCTGATAACTCAATGTTCACTCCTTTACAGTGTTAACTGATTTGAAATAATGGGTGAAACCAGACTAAGCTTTGAATAAAGAAAATGTATTCTAAAGTTCCACGAAACTTTTTTTAATGGGGATACATAAAATATAAAGTGTATGCTACAAACCCTGCTTGGGACACCCTGTATATAATGTTACAATTTAAAACATGATCACTCTCCAGCTTCTTAACAAGGAAATAAAATTGGAAATTATCCTATATAATAAAAGGCTATTATGCAAATAAACTGAATGGTGGAACAACTGAAACACCGAACAACTGAACAACCGTTAGCTATGATGTGCGCTGACCACCAGGGGGCATGTGCAGATCATGGTAGGCGTTGGCCACAGTGGGATGGTAGAGCAGGTGAGTGGGGTGCCAGACCAAGGTGGGGCGCTGATCGATGTCATCAGGATGAGCCTCTGGTGGTTACTGAAAATTCTTTGTTCCCGAGTACCGCAGTCCCACCTGGCGCTCGCACTTGCTGCCAGCACACACCCCACTTGCATCTGCAGCTGGCACCGGAGCCACCACTTGTGCCCACTGCCCGTGCCTAGTGCCGGTCCTGATCAGTTGGCACCAGTAGTGGTGCAAGCGGTGGCTACAGGCCCTGATCACCCCTGAAGGTTTCTCTACCTCTCCCTGCTCCTGAGGGGAAATTGGGGCAGCAGCCGTCGTTCACACCTGCTGAGGGTGCCAGCCCTACTCGCACCACTGCTGGCACAGGCCCCAATTGTTCTACGTCATCAGCGGGTGCGAGTGGGGCATGGGAGTGGCAGTGGCAGGAGTGATGATGCCGGCAGACAGGGGATTGGGGGCTGTGGTGGGAGGGGCCAGGCAGGGGCACAGAAAATGGGCAGAGACCCGCCCTTGCACCTACCACAGCCTCGAGGCCCACAGATCCTTTCAAGGTGCATGAATTCATGCACTGGGCCCCTAGAATTCTTCATATAATCTATGGCACTAAAAACATAAATTAAATGCTTAATAGGGAAAATACTTTAAAAATTGCCAAGAGCAAAGACTTATTATAAAGCCCCAAATTTAAAAGGGTTTTCCAGAAATCTAAGTTTATCTCCATAAAGTTCATGTTTAAAGCATCCCAGAAATTTAATTTTATGGAATTTCCTGGGGAGTAGGTGCCATCGTCTTTCTGAATTTTATTATATCACTATCTGAGGAGTAGTGAACTTAGTGAGTCACAGTATACTGACAGGAAAGTGGGTGATATTTTTCACATAGTCATTCTAGCACCTACAGGTCATGTGATAACAGAAGCTTACCCAGCCTACTTCATAGTCCTTATAAAACTTTACCATTCATCTCCCAACCTCTATTCTTTTTTCATTCTCCTTCCATGCTCCCCCACCCCCCGTCCATTTTCAATGACTTCATTAATCATTTCATTGTTATCTATCTTATTGGACGTATCTTGCGGACTAGTTATTTTAACAGCCTCATTGACTTCCGTAATTCTTCCTTCACACTATTATCAAATAGACTTATTTGCAAACATGATTATGTCACCTTGCTGTTCAAAATTCTTCAAGGACTTCAAATTGTTTACAGAAAGAAACTTTGGAAACCTAAGCATTTGATCTTAGTCCAGGTTCATTGGAAAACACATCTTAAGACAAAGACCTGAAGGCACATGATTAATTTGGAAAGTGTGGGCCAAAAGGGGCCACATGCTAACCTGACTAACTCCAGTGGGACTAACTCAAAATCCCCATTTCAGGTCAACAATGAACTACAGAAACTATGTTTGGAGTAATTTTCTGCATGACTCTGTGTGCCAACCCACACATTTTATGAGCTAAGCACCATTTTTTACTTCCTTTTCTGATGATGCCTGTTTTTCTTTCATATTTGGGTTGGTTCTTTGTTTCACCATGGTTTCTCTTCTCAAGGTGTTTGGTTATGAAGTTCTCTCTCTGCTGTGCTTTCCGTGAGAAGAAGCAGTGCTTGTCTGAGTTGACGCAGTCACGCTGCTTGAGATCCCTTGTTTCCAGGTTAGTAGCTGGTCTCTCTTCTTTTTAAAATAAATGTCTAAATTGCATGCCCTTTTTTTAGAAGAGTTAGAAGAGTTCCATTTTTAACCCGGACTTCCTGATGTCCATCACACAGAATCAGTGCTGCTTTTTATATCCTAAAGCCCTCCGTTGATCATCTAATGTGTTCGGCATATGTAGGGGGGTGGTGGCTGAGCATATAGACATTTCAGCCACAGTTTCTCCTAAATCTGAGGGCTGCACTTTGATTTGGTTTGCAAATCTAGTCACTAGTCATTTTTAAAAGTTCCTTGAAGATCTTAAGTGATAGAGAAATGCCCTGAGCCTGCTAAATATGTGGAGATCTGCTTTCTCCTCCGGCTAACTGTTCATGCAAATCATCTCCCCTGGTGCTGATACATGAAAGGTTGGCCTGAGACTGCTCCTTCCTGGCTTTGCTTGATCTCCAAGGTTGTGATATTGGAATGGTTCGCTCTGAAGTGGCTTCACTTCAACTGTAATGGGACAACCAATGGGTCTGGGCTGCCTGTCACTACTTGAGCCAATTAAGCAGAGACGGAGTTGAATAATTTATGATCATTTATTCCAGTACTGCCGGCAGTATGGGAGAGCAGCAGCAGGTCATCCACAAAAATCTGCTCTGCGCCCCACCATAAGCCAGCTGCTTATAGTGGGTAGCAGGACAAAGATTACACGGTAATGGGACAACCAATGGGTCTGGGCTGCCTGTCACTACTTGAGCCAATTAAGCAGAGACGGAGTTGAATAATTTATGATCATTTATTCCAGTACTGCCGGCAGTATGGGAGAGCAGCAGCAGGTCATCCACCAAAATCTGCTCTGCACCCCACCATAAGCCAGCTGCTTATATTGGGTAGCAGGACAAAGATTACACAGGGAAGTAAGCCAAAGGGTATGCCGAATGGGCAATTTACAGGGAACGCAGGCTGGAGATTTACAGAGGATTGAAAGGCATTGGTCACTTAGAGAATGTGACCAGGGACGGGGTCTACCACTCTCCACCCTGAGCCCATGAGGTCTATGGTCAGACCTCAGCACTGTGACGGTGTGAAACTCTTTAGAGGGCCCTATGAGATTCTTAAAAGAAATTTGGAGTAAAATGTTTTTTCTCTAGTTATATTACAATTGACATGAAAAGTAATAGTGATGCAGAATTTTTGGGCTGGAACCCGGATTCTTTGTCCACTGGAGTCAAAGAATGAATCCACGGACAAAAGATGGTGTAGCAAAGGTGGAAATTTATTAAAGAACAAGTACAGACTCCCACGTGGGGAGAGGGAAAGAATCTCACAGAATGGATTCCCATGTGGGGAGGGGGAAAGGGTCGCACAGAGTTCCTTTTCCCTATGGCTTACAAAGGCTGCAGATCCTGATGCCTTGATATCCCTTCTGATTGGTCACTATACCCTTGGACTGGTTACTATAGTAACTCCTGGGCTCAAACATGTGAGGTTCTCCCCCCTCCCCCACCCTTCCTTTTGTTTTTCTATTCCCTTTGGGCTTTCTTCTTCTCCTTCTGGATGAAGGGCTTCCTTCCCTTTATTTTGTAAATATAGACCATTTGCTGTTCCCAGCTCCCTCATTCTATGGAAATGTACCTGTTGCAGCTTTTCAGCTCCCCTATTCTGTGGAAATATACCTTCTGCTGCTCTGCAGCCCTGTGCTTCCTCCATGGCCCTCTTAATTTCTAACAGTTCCTAAAACCTGTCTTTTTCACCCCTAAAATTTCCTGTTTCAATAGAATGTCCTTTGAGATACTTAAGACTTGAAGACTCATCAAGTTGCTTAATACTATGAGCAAGATGAAATGTAACTATTATAGTTTTTGTGACACTAGCTCACTGGCTTATTGTGCAGTAAAAGATTAACCTTGCCCCCAAAATAGTTTGGTCCTTGACTGGCTTCTGAGAGAGAAGTTCTAAGGCCTTGGAAGGTCCTGCCTGATAAAGTGTCTTTATTTACCAGAGGGTCCTAGGCTGTGTCAGATACTCTGTGCTAGAAATGTGACTTATGGTTGGGGTCTTGGGCCAAACAAACAGCACCAGCTTGAGGGTCTAGAGACTCAGGTTTGCTCTGTCTATGTGACCAGCCATCAGCAGAATCTTCCCTGCTCAGCTGTGTGTTGCCACACATTATTGCTGGGAGAAATAAGTGCTGTCTGCATGATTCTGCTGGGAGAAGACAACTGCAAGTTCCACACCTGATCCCTTCAGAACCCAGCTCTTGTGCTTCATCCTTTTGCTGATTGTAATCGACACTTTTCGCTGTATTAAACTGCAACTGTGAGTATAATGGCTTTCTGAATTCTGAAAGTGCTCCTAATGAAGCCTTGGTCCCTGAGGGTGATCTTGGGGACCTCCCGACTGACACTTGGATTCCACTCCTTTGCTGCAGGACATTTGCTCTAGGTCTAAAAATATTTGCAAAAAACAATTCCCACCCCTGCCTTCCCCCCACCCCATGCACAATGAAGTCAGACTCAGCAATGCTACAGTTTGAGGCCTGGAGTGGTTGCTACACCTCCTTCACTGCTTACCTTGCCCCGGGGGAGGTGGTGGGTGGTTTCTGATGCAAATGCTTCTTTCCTCCGTCACTATGTGACCCTCAGGCTTTCCTGTGGTCATCCCTAGGCTGAATGAGGAAAGACATTCAGAATATTTCTATCCAGCTCCTCTCCTCCTTCCACCCTAACATCTGCTTGCCTCAGATTATTCATCTCTAAATTATTGAACTTTACTCTCAAATTACTATAAACTAAAACCTGCTGGTATTAGCTACAAATGGCTCAGGACACTTCTTTTTGGAGCATTTTCTTTATGTTGAAGGATACAGAACATTGGCTTTCTGAAGGAGCAGCAGTAGAGGAAGTATTTAGAACAAAGAATTTTTTAGGGCGTGTTTACGGTGGCCCCACTGGATCATGGGAAGTATGAAAGGTGTCATCTCTAATACAACTCAACGTTTCTCCTGAAAGGAGAGAGTTCAATAGAATTGGGAATAACCTTTCTTCATTAGGCTGTTTCCAGTGGTTCTCTTTGAGGCTGTATTGATGTAATAGCTTTCTCTCCACCCAGGGGAGAGATCTGAAGCACTTTATCATATGTCCTTGAGAAGAAATTTTGGAACCTCTGGCAACCTCACCAGAACCTCCCTCCTTCAGTTTCACATACCACCTTTTGTTAGTCTTTGTATCTCCCAGGCTTTTGCCTCTTTACCCAGCTCTTTGGATTTAACTTTTGATTCCCCTTTTAGTTGTAGACTCAACTTCTTGGATTTTGCCTTGACTTCATGTACCTCTCCATAGCTCTCATTACATGTATTTTATTACATATCTTCCCCTTTAGGGTGAAAAACTATGTTTAGAGAGTTCGTCCTTGTGTTTACAGCACCTAACGTAGTTCCTGAATATAGTACAGTGGGGCCTTGACTTATGAGTTTAATTCGTTCCGTCACTTTAGCTCACATCTCAAAGCAAAAATTTGGCCGAGAGACAGCTCGTATCTCAAAAAACTCGTTAGTTGGGACACTCGTAAGTCAAGGCCCCACTGTAGTTGCTTGGTAATCTTTTGTTGAATTAATGAATGAATGAGCTGAGCGCTAAGCCCACTCCACTTGCATGTTCAGAACTGCCTGCAGTAACGTCAGCTTTGACTATAGACATGTGGGCACCTTCAGTTTCACGGGCTGAGCATTTTGAAAATTTAAGGGATATGATAAAATAGCCGTTTTCTTTAGCTTGATGAATGAGAATGTCAGTGAAAGTTTTTGTTTTCCAACAAGAAGATGGCAAATGGCCAACAAATCCTGTAGAATATTTATTTAAAAATCAATACTTAACAAGAAGACCAGAGATAGAACAATTGCTACCTACACTATAACATAAAAATTGGGCCACTAATGGCAGAGGAACGGGAGACAGAGAATCTTCTTACAAGTTGTCACTCCAATTAAAGATTACATTCTATTTCGGTAGTGTCTTCACTGAGCGCGTTCCCACAGTTTTTAATCGTTCAGTCTCAGCTGTCAGGAACATTGGTGTTAATTTTTTCCTGTTCAGCACACATAGGAGCCGCTGGGCCTGCTGTTCGCAGATACCACAGTTGGCTTGTAATAATGTGACTGAAAATGTCCATCAAATATAGCTGTAAAAGTTCCCCTCTGTTTCCTGAAAACCTGGGGATGTTTTAAGATTCATCTGCTGGGATAACAAATTATCTTAAAAATCAAATCTAGCTACAGACCTATTTAGAGATTATCTTTTCTTTTTCTACATTAGGAGCCTGGTGAAAATGAAGGCCTCATTATTATCAGTTTCTGGGAGAGGGTGATTTGTATGCCATCCTGATATTAACTGCACGTGATGATAG
Organism: Myotis davidii; assembly: GCF_000327345.1. Lineage (NCBI taxonomy): Eukaryota > Metazoa > Chordata > Mammalia > Chiroptera > Vespertilionidae > Myotis > Myotis davidii. The sequence continues at coordinate 929,219 of NW_006299372.1, read as the reverse complement.
GTACAGTAAGAATTAGATAAAGATCACTCCTACGTCTTTTAGTGAATTCAAATACTTCCCGTTTTCAATACTCTTTTGAATGTTCTCCATGAGGGTTTGCTCATTCGCCAGTGCTGCCATAACAAATTACGACAAATTTAGCAGCCAACAGTATTCAAACAATAGCTGTTTGTTACCTTATGGTTCTGCAGGTCAGAAGTACAGGTGCAACGTGGCCCAGCTAGTTCTCTGATCCGGGTTTCACGAATCCTCAAATCAAGGTGTTGGCAAGATGCACTCTGTTCTGTAGACTCCAGGGATGAGTCTGCTTCCAGGCTGATTGGGGTTGTTGGATGTGCTTGGCTCCATGGGCCTTTAGAACGGAGGCTCCATTTCCTTGCTGGTTGTCGGCCAAGAGTTTTCAGCTTCTATGCTGCCAGTATTCCCTGGCGGGTAACCTCCCTTTCTCCAGCTTTACTGCCAGGAGTGGGGAGCCAAGTCTTTTTCATGCTTTGACTCTTTCTTACCTCTCCTCTGTCTCCTCTCTCCTCTGTTTCCTCTCTCCTCTGTTGAATTCTCTTCTAATTCCAGCTGGAGAAATGTCTATGTTTTAAAGGGCTCAAGTGATGATATGGAGACCACCTGCATCACCCCGGACAAGCTCCATCTTTTCTGATCAACAATCTAATAACACCTGCAAAGTACCCCACGGCAGTAACTAGGTTAATGTTTAATTGGATAACCAGGTGTCAGGAATCCTGGGAAGAACATCTTTAGAATTGCATCCAGTACAGGGGTGGCAAGTAGAGCCCCATGTGGATGGGCAGTGGATGAAGCTTCCATGCTGACCAGAGGTGTGATAAGGGCATGAGTTAAATAACCCGATAACCTCCGTGCATGAGGTCCTGCTAGGATGTAGGCACCTTTCACATGTGACTTAGTCCCCAAAACAACCCTGAAAATATGTGTGATCATTTTAGTGATGAGAAATGCAGATCTAAAGATGAAGGCATTAGGAAACTTTCCCACAACTGCACAATTTCCAAGCTGTAGAGCCACTTTTTGAGCCCGGATCTGAATGGCTTGGTCCGATTACAGGAGACGATGTATGCACAGCATCCAGCAGAGTGCTTGACCTATATTTTATAATAACGGAGTGGCAATTAATGGGTTCTTTACAATTTTAATTTTTTTATTCCCACTATTTGTTCCCTAGCCCTCTTTACCCAGCCCCATAATCGTCTTCTCACTGTTGACTTACTACTCTCACTTCTGTAAAAATAAAGGAAGTGCTACACCAACCCACAAAGAAGAAAGAAGGAGGTAGGAAATTCCAGATATTAGCAATCTACTGCATGCCAAATACAGTGTTAAATATTTTTCATTCTTTTTTCATTGATGTGCATCACATTTGACGATGACTATAGGATTAGTGCAAGTGATATTTTAAGAAGATGGATTAGTGTGTGGAGGAGGAGATTATATTTATTCAATGCCCTTTCGCTACTGTGCATGCATTTTATAATTCTGTCATTTAATCTTCCTGATAATCCTGAAAATTAATTTTTATTGCTTTCATTTTAGAGATGAGAAAACAGATACTGGAAGGGGAACCCACTTGGTTCAAAGCTACAGCGATAATAAAGGAATTGATACTCTCTTAAATTCTAAACACCATTCCAGAACTTCTATAAATAAATGTTCCCTGCAAAGTAGGCATCCCGGGCCTATGTACTCAAGTGACCTGGCTGGCCAGAGGAAAGGGGGTAGGAAAGGATATAAGGAGGTAAATGGTGGTGGAAGGAGACTTGACTTGGGGTGGTGAATGCATACAACGATATACAGATGCTGTATTATAGAGTTGTCTACCAGAAATCTATATAATTTGATCAACCAGTGTTACCCCAATAAATTCAATAAAAAGAAAAAGGTAATATTCACAGAGATAAAAAGAAAGAAAATAAAGATAATTGGAAATTTAAGGATAGGAGGAGTCTTTTAGGCAACAGGAACAGCATCAAGGCAAGAAAGCATACGTTTTTTACATGGTGTGTGTGTGTGTGTGTGTGTGTGTGTGAACTCAACTGAAGTCAAACCAGGAAGGAATTTCGTTTTTCAATAAATATTCCCAATTCTGTCAAATATCTTTCCTACTGAGTAGCTGGTTTTTAATATCTCTGATCCTATTCTTTAAAAGTCAATCCTAGTAATATCCCAACTCACAATTATTCACAGTTCCTCCTGCACTGTCTCTCTGGGGCAGTAAAGACTAGAGGCAGGTGGTGTGTCCCTCATCCTTTCTTCCTACGTAGCTCATCCTTCTCTGGAAATCTTTAGGTTGTGGGGACCTTTGCTTTCTGGTCTATTCTTTTGGTTACCTTTACCTTTTGGAGGTAAGACTCATCTAAAGCTAATTTTGTAAATAATTGGTTCAGTCAATAGTTCCAGTTTTCCTTATAACCCAGCTCAAATTCCATCTTACTCTGTGAAGTCTTTTCCTATTTTAGGCACAGTTCTCTTCTTCCTTCTCTCGGAGTCTTGCAGACATCTGTTACCAATTACTTGTTCACATTTCTCTCCTCATGTAGAGAATAAACTTTCTGACAAAAGATGCATCATTCATCATTGTATCCCTAGTACAGGACCGGCATATAGTAGGCATTTAAGTAATAAATGCCTTTTAAATTAAGTAATGAGTTAAATTAATACAGCTATGAATATTTTTAAATCACTGATACAATATTTAACAATGGCAGTATTGATTACTTGAGCCCATAGGCCCAAGATGCCGATCTTGAAGGGAAACTGTTGAGATTCTGTAGTGGAGCTTAGAATTTAACACAGTAGGTCAATTCCCTTATTATTGTTGTATTCTTGGAAGTAAATGCCACATATTGCTTTTAGAGGGAGAATAGATTTCATGTATGTCTCACCATTGACTTTGAAAGGAATTCTGAAGACTTTTGTGAGCAATGGCAGCACCATTACTATAAATGTACAAATTCCTAAGAGAGGTGATTTGGTCATGATGGGAGAGCCCTCATGAATGGGATTCATGCCCTTATAAAGGAGACCACAGAGAGATTCCTTGTCCCTTTCACCATGTGAAGTTATAGTGAAAGATGGCTATGTAGGAAGATGGCTATGTAAAACCGGACACCAAATAGGCCAGTGCCAGAAGCTCAGACTTCCCAGCCTCCAGAAATGTGAGAAATAAATGTTTGCTGTTTATAAGTCATGTAGTCTGTTATAGCAGCCTAGATGGACTAAGACAATAAACATAACATAAAATTTTTATCGATTTTTCCCCCCATGAGATTTTATGGAGAGTATTAGGTAAGGTAAGGAAGATATTACAAAGAATATAATAGTAACAATACAAACATCACTCACTGAGAATTTGGTATGTTTCAGGAAAGTTTCATTGTGAATCTTCTTTCAAGATTTTATCAAGTAGAGTAAATTTGGGGGTTGTAAACATTATTATGCAAAAATTAAATCAAAATAATGGATATTAAAGTTTGTGCAAAAATTAGACCCAAAATATGGCTACTTTTATGTACATTATGCTAAACATCCTACAGACTGTTGTAAACTAGTTAAAGTTTTTCCTATAATAGATTAGATGAGGGAGACATGCTTGGTTGAACTGAAGTAAATTAAGGCAGAGAAGCAAGATTCAGTGCCAGAATTAGATCTGCAATCTAATAGTTTTTACTATTATTTTAATAATAGATCTTTTCAATTTTTAAGGTAGAGTTTAATTCTTTTGCCAAATTCATTCTTTCTATAAATGTTAACAAAACTGTTAGCACTTAAAATCTGATACTGGTGATTATTTGACTGACAAATGATATCAGTATCATTATCTCACAGAGAACTATGCATCCGGACATTTTAATTGAAGTATAAGATAATTTTATAATAGTCAATTTTTCACAATGTGGCACAGCTGCCTTTGTAGCTGAAGAAATTATAAATGAGATTTCATCTCTTTGTGCTTCTCAATAAACATGAAAGCCATTATTACTTCCAGATGCAAGTGTTTTAGATATGTAATTTGGGGACAAAAATACTAACAGTATTCTAATTTCAAATATAAAATTTTAAAATTAACCCAGCATCAGTATATTGGCTATCATATTTGCTTTGAAAGCTTTATTGTTACTCATTTATAGAAAGATTCTAATCAAGTGTGTCTGAAAGACCATGAGCAATGATTGACAGCCATGTGAATAATAACGGAACTGAAATTTTCCACATGGTTTTGCAACATATTATTCTGTTCAAAAGCAAAATAAGGGTTCCTACAAATTCTCTGTTAGTATATGAGCAGCATTTTGCCAATTTGTTGCAGATATTTTCCTTTCTGAAAGGCTGCCCTGGGAGTATGGCATCTGGTTGGTTAATAATGTTTGATTGGGGTTCATTTGAATTACTCCTGACTGAAGTAAAGGTTTGAATTAATTAGGCAGGTATAAATATTCCCCAAGTTAGGTTAGTCAAGAGTTTAAAATACACAAGGTGAATAGAAATAATGTCACCCTACTACTCTAAGGAAAGGATAGGTAGGTATATGGGTGATTCTGCTTTTTCTTTTTAACTGCAGGACAAGTTGGTATTTTTTTCTTCTTCATGTGAACACACCATGAGAATTAAATTATGTTTACATAACATCTTCGTAGCCAGCTGAAAAGTAAAAAGTTGAAAAATGAACTTAATGAGTTATTTTAACTACTTTGGTAATTGACTGGGCAGATATTTTCTTCCACTGAATTAACATGAAAACAAAGTCCTTTTAGGAAAGCAAATAGATTACATTCTGGAAATATGGAACCTTAATGTGCTATTCACTCTTACACAATTGACGTTTTCTTTGGCATCATACGGTTCAATGTCTGTTATGGATTGTAACTGAAAGTGAAAAGACAAGATGAAACCCGTAGGACCAAAAAGAGCCAAAAATTAGTTGATAATCATCACCAGAGGCCTACTGGTGATGTGAAACCATACACACTGATTTATGATACATTTTTGGGGGGTGTTTGTAAAAAGTTACTTACATTGCCAACTTTCCCTTTACTTTTTCTGTGGGAATATTCTGACTCTAAAAACACACACACCACATTTAAAATGAGTAAGATCGCAGTTTTACATTCCTATCTCAAAATAACTCCACAGATGGTCTTCACACTTTCCAAGAAAATAAACTTTGGAAAGAAATCAAACATAAGATTTTCCAACCTAAAATTACACCTCTTAACCCCAATGAAGTTAGGGATGTGAGGTAACTAGAGATGATATGATTTTCATTTTCACCTTTGTTGGCACCAAAGTTGTCATTTACTGGAGGAAGATATGATTGAATTCATGCTTTTTAAAAATATACACTTGAGTTAGTACAATTATTTACGCATGTTCAAGATTCGAACTTTTTAATTTTATTATCAGCTTTAAATCGGTCCTATCATAGTCAACACCATGATCATTGCTAGCAATTACTGAGAAAGTACCATTTGCGAAGCTCTTAACCAGCTGTTCTCCATATTTTTCTCATTTAACATTTAGACACTCATGAAGTTAGTATGGAGTTACTTACAGATACTGAAGGGGGCTCACTTAATATCTATTCTAATTCCCTTTTTCCTTACCATTGTATAATATAGTGATTAGAGAGTGAAATATTAAAATTCAAGCTTTCTCCTGTAACTACATGTGCCCATGTGATACAATTGTGACCGATGATTAGAAGTGGAAATTTCTGGGAGAGAATCTCTTCCCAAAGCATTTTAAGGTGATTTTTTCCCTTTGCCTTTCCCCATGTTTATCTGTAACCTGCCCGGATGCCTAGAAGTGCAGTAGACACTGTGAAAAGGCGCGGAAACCAGCATGGTAAGGAGAGGGACGCAGGAAGAACCACTGGGAACAGTAGACAGTCTATTTAGGAAGTAGCATCAGCCAAAAGCAAAACATTTCCGTGGTAAACAACAATTAAACAAGGTAATTTAATCAGAAGTAGATAGATCTGATTTCTGGAATCTTTCTCAGACCTTTGCCCTCCTCTCCTTCCGTACTGCCCGTGGCCTGGCCTTGTACATGCTTTGCCATTTCGCTTCTCCAGGGGAGTTTCACCCTTGCATTGACTTCATGAAACTACAGTTTCACTCTGGGATTCGCAACCTCTGTATTTCTAGTTATTGCTTGTTTTCCATGGTGCCCCAGCACTGACTGGAGCCACTGTGGGCACCTCAACCCAGCACTGACTGCCTAGAGCAGGGGTCCTCAAACCCACAGGCCACATGTGGCCTGCCGAAAACATTTGTTTTTTTTACTTCAAAATAAGATATGTGCAGTATGCATAGGAATTTGTTCATAGGTTTTTTTTTTTTTTAACTATAGTCTGGCCCTCCAATGGTCTGAGGGACAGTGAACTGGCCCCCTGTTTAAAAAGTTTGAGGACCCCAGGGATAGAAACTCTGAAGCTGATCTTTTTTCCATTATATCATTAAAAAAATATAGGCTGAACTATTTAGGGCAATTGCTTGTGATTCATCCTAATTTGTTAAGTAATATAACAATACATACTCATCAGAATTTTAAAATTGCATCTGTATGTTTTCTGGTCAACTGTTAAAATGAAGATTTGATTATTCTGTTGATGAATAAGGAAATACTGTAATGACTAAATTATTTCCAATGCCATTAATTTTTAGCATAAAGCACCATGCCTAACACTGTTGTGGGCTCCAAAAATATTAATTGAATAACAAATAGTTCTAATTTAGTGATCTCCTTTGCAGGTGACTTTTAAAAAAGAACATGCATTTTGAAAAGGAAAGTTATTGCTTATAATACATCACTGGTCTGAGGTTAATTCTGTTCTTCTTTAGAAACAAATTACTAGTTTTACCATGGGTATTCTTTCCCACTTGATCTAACACACTCTTATTCTTATTTTAAAACATTGGCTCACATCATCCATGTTGGGAAGTCTCCCTAAGATCTACCTGAGTGTTACTCTGTACTTGTACATATATCTATTATTGCATTAATTACAATCTCATGTTAATTTTCACTAATTTGTGAGCTATTAAAAGAAATCACATCTTTTCTTCATCTTTATATTCCAAGGACTTAGGTGGCACTTAATATTTGATTAATTAAATTTATTATTATGATTCAAAGTTATTTAATGGCAGCTATGCATTTTATAAGGACAAATTTATCTAAGAACATTTGCTTCCAACTTTTAAAATGAGATTTAATGATAATGTTGGGGGAAATATGGGAACAGCATTTATTTGAAAGAACAAGAAAGTTAACGTTGAATTTAGAAGGGCTATTTGAATATTTGGCCCCATAACAAAACAATTCAAAAGAGGAAGAAATGGAGAAGGAGGTGGTAGCAGCTGTTTTTGGCTGCAAAGGACAGCCAGGCAACGCACATCTGTGATTTCAATGACACTTCATCGCTTGTCATGGGAAAGCGATGCAATTGGTAAAAGGCAGCTGAAGGCTGCACATGAGCAAAAATAAAGGGAAGAGCTCGATGGCTGTGACTATGGTGAAGTTTTGATCTGCTGTAGAAAGTTCTGCTTTGCTGCGGTGTTTCTGGTATGAGGTCATCATCAGTGGAATCAGGATCCAGGTCTAAGATCAGGTAACTCTCTGTGTGGAAGACATTTTAGAGTTATGGTTGTTGAGCAAGGCAATCAGCTACAGGCCCTGAGCATCGCTCAAGTCTTACAGACCTTAGAGCTTATCCATTCGATACTGAGCCATCTTTGTTGCTAGTCACATAGGCAGAATGTAGGTCAAGGTTCCCCGCATGGTCCCCGTGTAACTAAATGCTCCTCCAGGAGAGAGGTATTGGATTGCTTGCTGATGGCTGCTCACTTGAAAGGTGCTGGGGCCCCTGGCCTTTCCTGTGATGCAACCCACTGTGTGTGGAGGTGGCAGCCAGCCCTTCCCATTACCTTTGGGAACTGGGGTAAATATGCTGCAGCGCATGCTGGTTGCTGTCCTGTGCTGTAATGAAGTCCTTTGTCTTTGCCCAGGAATCCCCTATCTGCTGTTGCCATGGCACTCTGACAAGTGAAATTGTTACCTGGCAAGTGGAGTAAAAACTCATCCCCTTCTCAGTTCTTGAAAGGTGATGTCTCCTTTATAAAAGCCGAGCTTAAAGGATAAATCAAATTCTACATCAAGGTTGAGCGGTATCCAAGAGATCCTCTGAATCTAGGGACATAATACTAGCCTTTGAAAATGAAAGCTAACGTTGCTCGTAAACTGATGAGCAAAAATAGATACAGAGACAAAGAAGCCTCGAACAGACTGTCAAACTTCAGCTGGAAGACAGGAGAGGGTTGGGAGAGGGGGGTTAAGAGATCAACCAAAGGACTTGTATGCATGTATATAAGCATAACCAATGGACACCGACACTGGGGGAAGTGGGGTGAGGGCATGTGCTGGGGGGTGGGGGAGGCCCCAGTGGAGGTCAGTGGGGGGGGGGAGGAGACATATGTACTACCATTTGTAATACTTCAAACAATATAAAAAGAAGAAAATGAAAGCTAAGAGATGATCAGAATATTGTGACACCTTGAGGTAAAGAGATTCACGTATTCTGATCAATCTGTAAGTTTAATTTTCTGCCACACTGAATGAACCTCCCCTTATACATACGTGAAATAGATTTTTGAACTTAGTACAGGGTGGGGCAAAAGTAGGTTTACAGTTGGGAGTATGTGAAATTCAGAGTTTATTCTTGTATTATTTATTAATTATTGCATTGCTTTCCATATGAAAAACTATAAACCTACTTTTGCCCCACCCTGTATGTCATTTAAGCACTGGGTTTCAGACTATGACTTGATGAATTTGGTAGGTAAAAGGTATAGCAGAAACCAAAAAGGACTGAGTAGTTACTGAAACATTCAGGAAATTTCTCTCATATATACAAAAAAATCAATAAGTACACAGTTCTACTCAAAAAGTAACAGTGTGCTGAAGGTCAAGCAAGTGAGTAATGCAATAAAAGTAAGATGCTTTTATAGACACTGGAGGACATGGATATACATATAAAAATACAGTAAATTGTTCTCTTCCAGCACTAACACTGTATTCAAGGGCACTCAAATGAGTAATAAAATAACAGGAAGATGTTTTTATAGCACTCTAAGACATGGTTAGTTGTATTGTAGTCATTGCTGACTTGTGAGTTTTTTCAATCCCTTCAAATGTTTCATCAACTATTCTAGTAAAAAAAATGAGCATGAACAAATGCCAATTTTGGGAACTACTAACAAAAAACAAAATATGGGAATTAGAAAGAGAAAGACAAAAGAGCCAATGAGTTAAGCTTCCTAGCATATATGAGAAGACATGCCATAAAAGAAAAAAGTTCATTAATTCAGAAACGTTCACGGCTATGAGAGGAGAGATTCCAAAGTGGGCAGGTCTATTTATAAACATTTAATAATCTAGAAGCAATAGCTATCGAGGGAGGAAGAATTTTAATCAAATGCCTAGAGGAAATCTGAAATGATGTAAGTGAATTTAAAATTTAAAAGGAAGTAATCAGTTATAATTACAAAAATAGTTATAGATAATTAGACCGAATTTCTATAGTGATATAATTAAATGAATGGCTTGTTCTTTGGTCTCTGGTTCATTCGTTCAATAATTGAGCTGCTCTAATACACCATTCACTGTTCCTGTCTTTAAGCAGTTCATATTCTAGTGGGGAAGAAAGTATATAAATGACTGCCTACAATATGCCAGGTTTAATGAACTATTCTAATACACATACAAAGATGTTTTGAGACTAAACTCTGACTAAAGCAATCACAGAGGCTTCATGGAGGAAGTAGCATTATTTTGATTAAGACTTGAAAATTCAATAGAATTTTTATAGACAAAGGAATTGGAAAGGGCACAATCCAAGGCACAAAAGCATGAACGTGCTGGGCAGGTTCAGGGAAGGCTGAGTGATTGGGCATGTTAGTGGAATATTGGATTTTGTTTTATTAGTCAGTCTTAAAATCTCTTTTATTTATCCTCAAAAGATAAGTTAGGCCCACTTATATTTACTAATGTGATAAATGTTTGGCCTCTATTTTGCCATGTAATTTTGTTATACTAGAGGCCCAGTGCTTGAAATTTGTGCATTCGGGGCGGGGGTGAGGGGTTGTCCCTCAGCCCAGCCTGAGCCCTCTTGCAGTCTGGGAGCCCTCGGGGGATGTCCAACTGATGTCTTATACCTGTTTACTGCGGGGAGCAGGCCTAAACTGGCAGTTGAATATCCTTGACTTACTTGCCCGTTTTTTATGTTGGTAAACATTAGGCTTCTAGAACCAACAATATCCAAGGTATATGTTGCCTTCATTGACACAGCATGATTTTTCAAAACATCTAACTTTGATTTTTAACATTTTACTAATTATAATTTGACCATAACTTCAGACTTTCCTCCTAATGTTATTTTGTTTAAAAATGTTGAATTGTAGACTATATAAATATAACAATTTTCTATATAGACATCAGCCAAAAAAATGCACTGAGACATATAGTATATGCTATAGATTTTCAATATAAAAACCATAATTGATATTACCAGGAAAATATTGACTAAGGAGGTTTCTGTGGAGGTGTGTCCATATGTTTAATTACATAAAAGGACTATATATACTCTTAAGGGAAGAAGATAGTATAAAAAAAAATAAAGTGAAACAAACAAGA
>NW_006299372.1:915428-917807 GCF_000327345.1 Myotis davidii | reverse complement strand
AGTATCTGATAAGCAGGATGTATTTTCTTTGTTACAAATTGAACATAATTAAAGCATAGTGATTAATAACAAAAACAATATGTAATTATATATGTGTTTTCCAATGGTCTTAGGCGACCCCTGTGAAAGGGTCGTTTGACCCCCAAAGGTGTTGTGACCCACAGGTTGAGAACCGCTGCTCTATATGGAGACACCATGCCAATCACCATCAGGATATGTTAATTGAGATCAAGGGTAATTAGTCTGTTGTATGTATGTCTGGTGTTAACACATAAGTTTAAGAATGAAATTTTACATAAAAAGACCATATGTGATTTTTAAAAAAATAAAAATTCTAAGTCTTGCCTTCATATCCTCAATTTAATTATAATTTTATTTACTTGTATTATGTGACAAACTGTCAAAGCTTGGGTTATAACCCATTTAAATTAGATTGTCTAAAGTATATCTTGAGGCATCTATCCCTCTATTCAATTATTTTAATGTGTAATGCAAAGCAAGGGCTGAAGTGGCTAAAGGGGAATCAATTAACCTTTAAGCTTGCGGCGGGAAGGAGTTGTTGGAGATTTGGGAGGGGAGAGGAGACAGAGCATTTAGAAATGAAAGAGGTGGACTCAGAGGTTAAAACAGAAGACAAGCATAAATGCAATGCAGAAACATCTTGGTGATGAAATATTGTTAAATGTGTCTTTAAACATTTCATTTTTTTATGGGGATTGGGAATGAATGAAGAAAATAAATATCCTTTGGCATATTTGTTCTTGAAATGACATTTCCATTTTAGACTATTTCTAATATTTTGAATTAATTCCATTTTATTTTTTTTTAAATATATTTTTATTGATTTTTTACAGAGAGGAAGGGTGAGAAATAGAGAGTTAGAAACATCGATGAGAGAGAGACATCGATCAGCTGCCTCCTGCACATCTCCCATTGGGGATGTGCCCGCAACCCAGGTACATGCCCTTGACCTGAATCGAACCTGGGACCTTTCAGTCCGCAGGCCGACGCTCTATCCACTGAGCCAAACCGGTTTTGGCAATTAATTCCATTTTAAACACAACCTTGTAGGATAGACGCTCTATCCACTGAGCCAAACCGGTTTTGGCTTTTATTTTTATTTTTTTATTTTGTGAAATATTTTAATGATGCATTCTAGCTTTAACATTCAGATTGGATTTAATTTTTTTCTTTAGCCACATAATCATCTCATCATATCAACCACTGGGAATATTATTTTCCTCTCCAGTTTTCATTTGCAAATTTCATTTTAGCATGATATGGTTACCATCTGGTGTTTCTTATATAACATTATACTCAGGCTTTTCAGCTTTGAAATAATAATATTTCAAAGCAAGTAGAAATCCTTTCTGAGAATATGATTTCATGTAACATGTTTATAAAACAAAATATAATTTACAATTATTATGCATATTAGAAATATGCAGATGAATTGCAAAACCACATTGCATTTTAAAAACATATTGGTTTTTAATAGTTTATTACTTAGCCTATCAAGTTCTTTAGATTAGCTTTTTTTGCTTAACATTGTCATTTTAGTTGTCTTAAAGTCTTATAATTATTTTGTAAACTTGTAAAGTAGGTTTTTGGAATGCAAAAGCATGTGAGTTTGCCTTCCTTTCCTTCCTTCCTTCCCTCTTTTCTTTTCCTCCATATATATATATACTTTATAGCTGATAGCTCAATAGATTCTTTTTTCTTTGCAGATTTAACCCATCAGAATTAAAATTATGCAAAGTGTATATATATTTTGTGAAAGGGTTAAAAAGGAATTTTCAGAACTGCAGGGGATATAAACTTAGTAAGGAGATAACATAGGTCTATCTCCAGGCTTCAGAGGTCCTTAGATCAAAGATTATTTTTTAATTTGGGAGAGGATGGAAATGCCAGAGTTAAAAAAAAATAGTGTTCCAGAGTATTATTCTTAATTCTCTGTATGATTTTGCCTTTGAATTCTACCACAATTTTGGTACTAAATTTTCACTTCAAAATTACAGTTGTGGATGTGTTTCAGTTATAAATATCATTTTATTCACCTAGCAGAGAGCATCTCTATATATAAAAAACCACAGACCATAAAGCTTTAAGGACTAGAACAACCGGTCACTATGACGCCCACTGCAGCCAGCAAACTGGCCCAATCAGGGGGCGGGGCCAGCTGGCCAACTTCCCACAGCCCCTCCCTCCACCCGGCCCTGCCCCTGATCGCCCCCCCCCCACCCCAATAGGGGATGGGGTTGGCCAGCCAACCTCCTGCAGCCCCTCCCTCTACTTGGCCTCACCCCAGATCAGCCCCCCTACCCTGATCAGGAGCAGGGCCACCAGCCAACTGCCTGCGCCCCTCCCCCAGGCCACTGG
>NW_006299372.1:892132-914973 GCF_000327345.1 Myotis davidii | reverse complement strand
CCTATCTCTATATATAAAAAGCCAGTGACCGGAATGCCGTAACAACTGGAACTATGATGCCCACTGCGGCCAGTGAACCGGCCTGATGGGGGAGTGGGGCTGGCTGGCCAACCTCCCACAACCCCTCCTCCAGCTGCTGACCCCCAATTGGCCCCTCCCACCCCAATCAGGGGTGGGGGCTGCCAGCCAATTGCCCTCAGCCCTTTCCCCCAGCTGGCTCAGCCCTGATTGGGCCCCAATTGGGGCAGGCTGGCCAGCCAACATCCCACCATGTCCTCCTGACAGGCCCGGTCTGGATCTGCCCCAATTGGTGTCATCCTGGCGGGACCCCACCTGTGCACGAATTTGTGCACTGGACCTCTAGTATACATATACAGGGGTCCTCAAACTTTTTAAACAGGGGGCCAGTTCACTGTCCCTCAGACCGTTGGAGGGCCGGACTATAGTTTAAAAAAAAACGATGAACAAATTCCTATGTACACTGCACATATCTTATTTTGAAGTAAAAAAAAACAAAACAGGAACAAATACAATATTTGTATTTGCATGTGGTCCGCAGGCCATAGTTTGAGGACCCCTGATATAAAGGAATTAACTTGTATTTAATTCACTCTTAAGGCAACTTGGGCCCAGTGCAAACACAATGCGGGGCCCATGTTTGGTGCCCATAAATGTTTGTTAAACTGTACTCAGTCTGCATCATTTGTTTTACAGGCTCCCTTAAATGTTGTTGCTCTACATGTACAATAAATTCCCATCTTTAAAATGCTCTGAATGGCTAGACATGGCCTTATATAAATTTAGTCAGTTACACTTTTGGTGCATGACTGACATATTGTCTTTTTCAACACTCAGCATTGGAAAGGAACTCCAAAACACGATTCCTGTACTTTAATAGCTAAATATAGAAGCTATATACATAAACAATTGAGTATATGTAGTAGCCAGATTCCAAAGATAGTTTCTTATAAAGCATATGGTCTCCCTATGAACTGTTCCTCCCATAGTCACGCCCTGTATAGTTTCCGTCCTTTGAATTAGGAAGGGCCCTTAACTCACTCGTAACTAATAGAATACGGCAAAAGTGATGTTGCAGCAAATTCCAATAAGCGCCATGAAGAATAACAAAGCAAGGGATTGGGATAATCATTGCTGAGCTGTGTGGGGGGAGGAGCGGGGAAGGGAGAGAGTAAACTTTTAGGCAGTGAAGCCAGAGAGGACTTCATTGAGAAGGAGACCCTTGAATGAGGGTCAGGAGAGACCCAGGATACACCATCTACAAAGGCCCTAAGGTGGGAGAAACCTGGCACATTCAGGAAACACACAGGAGACCAAATGGTCTAGGAAAGGGTTAAAAAGGAATTGCCAGAACTGCAGGGGTAGATCAACTTAGTAAGGCCACACATAGGTTTATCTTCAAACTTCAGAAGTCCTTAGATCAATGATTATATTTTAGTTTGGGAGAGGATGGAAATGCCAGAGTTTAAAAAAAAAAGTGTTACAGAGTATAGACGAGGGAGAAGTCAACTCTTTAATTACTAGGAAATGAGATTGATATTTTGGAACCATTATTTGCATGTAAATTGCTTTTCTTCATCAAAACCTGAGTCTTAATTTGTCATGATATAGAAATAAGGTTATAACCTCCTCTCAAGCGAGAAGAGGAATGTGGCTAACATAATTACAATATTCATTTTCAGAGTTTCGGAGAATAGAGAAGCACTTCAGTTATTTCCCCTTCTTTATTTCTGTTCTCTGATCAAGTTTCCTTTTCCTTCCCAATTTCTCTCCTAAAGCGATTTCATATACAGAATTAATGAGAGAGCACTATGTTAAAAAAATAAAAACAGATTTTATGGAAATGTGGTAGTTAAGGGCACTTTCAGTTAAAAGGGAGTAGAGCCCTGGCCTGTGTTGCTAAGTAGTTAGAGAGTCAGTACTTTTTAAAAATATGTTTTTCTTGACTTCAGAGGAAGAGCAACGGGGAGAGAGAGAGATCAATGATGAGAAAGAATCATTGATTGATTGCCTCCTGCATGCCCCCTACTGGGGATCGAGCTGGCAACCCAGGCATGTGTTTTGACCAGAAATTGAACCTGGGACCTCCTGGTTCAACCACTGAGCCACACCGGCGGGGCAGTAATCTTTTGAATGTCATAGGTAGTATCTTTCTGGAGCCAACATTTGAAAACAATTAAGTTTTTATTCTGAGTAAAGAATAAGACAAGGATATGCACTGTCACTATTGCCATTTAATATGGAACAAGAGTTTTCAGCTAGTACAGCAAAACAAAAAGGAGATATAAAAGATATAAGGATTAAAGAAGAAGAATGAAGTTATCATTTTTAGTTACAAGTCAGATAATTATGTATATACTTATAGAAATTTTAAAAAATTATATAATTACTGAGTGAGTTTAGCAAGGTTTCTGGATAGAAGATCATCATATAAAAATTAATTTTATTTATAAAATGCATCAGGAATACAAATTACCAAAGAACAAATCTATAGTAATAAAAGCATAATGTGTTAATTAGACCGGATGGCCAAATTACCTTTTAGACGACATTCCAGATGGCCTTCCGGATGACCTTCCAGATGAAACCAGGGCTGCGAGGGCAGAGGCGAGCCGGCTGTGAGGGCCAATCCCCGTGCACGAATTTCATGCATCGAGCCTCTAGTATAAGATATCTCCATAGAAGACAGTAAAACTAATTGGTAGAATTTAAAAAGTTCCAAATAATTGGAGAGCTCGTACATAAATTGGAAAAGTTCAATATTTTAAAGATATCTCTCCAAATTGATAAATTATTTAAAATCAGCACTTATTAAATCCTAGAAGTATAAAAAATGGAATTGACAAGCCAATTCCAAAATATATATGGATATATAAGATGTTAAGAATAACTAGGTAACTTGAGGAAGAACAAAATAGGAGGGCTTGCTCTATCTGATATCTAGAGTTATAAGCCAACAGTTAATCAAGACAGTGAGATATTGATACAAGATGGACAAATTAGATTGCAGAAAGGACTGAAAAAGCAAACTAATATGGACACTGAAAGCTCAAACTTATATGAACACTGAAAGTTCAACAAATATCTAAATAGTGTTGTTGTTTTATTATAATGGTCTTGAGAGCTACTGCATGTTTTTGTTTTTGTTTTAAATAGAGTACCCAGCACCTACCTTACTTCACACCACATATAAATGTTGTTTCCAAATTGACTTTAAATCTGTCAAAAGAAAAGTAATAAAACTTTTAGGAAAATTATCATGTCCTATTGGGAGTGACAAAAATGCAACTCAAATGAAACTAAGCAATTGTCTTTATTGGGCAATTGCCTTTATTGGGTAATGCACTGGGAAATCTGATTATGGGCCTCAGCTATCCTAAGCACTATGGGCCTGTCTTCCTCTCTGCTCTGGATGCTCATGCTTGGTTTGGTTTTGTGTATAGGCTCTCTCCTCCAGGTGAACAAGATGGCCCCAGCAGTGCCCTCTGATGGCGGCCACCCAACTGAGGAGCGATGGTCTCTTCAGGTACTAACTGCTTGCTTGTTTCATGTATCCATAGTGCAGACAGCACAATGTCCAGGAGGAGAGGGCCTTGGTAGGATCAGTCTAAATTCTGTTCCTCTGGTGAGACAGGACTTGTGATTGCTCCACAAAGATGACCCAAGTGGGAGAGTAGTAATATATATATACTAGTGGGGCTGCCTCTGTGGAAGGGGCAGCACTGGGACTGGGACCATGCAGCCCCCTCTCCCACTGCCTCTGCAGAAGGGGCTACACTCTGGACTGGCCCACGTTGTGGCCTCTCCTGCGCCATGGCCTCTCCCATACCACCAGCCCTCGGCCCTTGCAGCCGCTGCAGCTTTGTTCAGAAGGACATCCCGTCTATCTGGTCTAATTAGCATATTACCCTTTTATTAGTATAGATACACACACACACACACACACACACACACACAGTGGGGCCTTGACTTACGAGTGTCCCGACTAACGAGTTTTTCGAGATACGAGCCGTCTCTCAGCCGATTCTTTGCTTTGAGTTGTGAGCTAAAATTCGGGTTACGAGCCAGCTTCAGATACCCCACCGCTAGTTGGCGCAGCAAACGTCACAGTGCACGCCACAACATCAGCCCAGCATCACGTGTTTCACTCGTTCACTTTAAGATTTGTCATAGGAGTAATTTGTGTTACAAGCTCTGTCACGGAACGAATTAAACTTATAAGTCAAGGTCCCACTGTGTGTGTGTGTGTGTGTGTGTGTATTACTTCATAGAGAGGAAGGGAGAGGAAAAGATAGAAACATCAATGATGAGAGAGAATCATTGATTGGCTGCCTCCTTCATGCCCCTACTGGGGATCAAGCTGGCAACCCTGGCATGTGCCTTGATCAGGAATCAAATCGTGACCTCCCAGTACATGGGTCTTTGCGCAACCACTGGGCCATGCTGACTGGGCAGTACTATTTTTTTTTAAAGGGTGCAATGATGACCATTCAAGTTTAAAAGAAAAATAGCTGAAATAAATTTTCAGTCCAAAACTTATAAATTATATATCAGAATAATGTAACACTCATAATAGCTAGTAAAATGTTTCATAAAAATTTAAAAATACTGCATATATATTTTTCATCAATATCAAGAAATATATTGTGTACTGAGCATCTAATATGTGCTCTGCTTTTTATATACATTATCCTTACTCTCCATAGCAAAACTGAATGATTCTATTTTTATTCTTATTTTAATAGAAGGAAAAATGTCAACATGGAGAAATTGTGATTAAAATCCAGATTTATCTTGACTTGCAAAGACTGTTGTGTTTCAATGTACCAAGGTGCATCTCAATGGAAGATTGGTTAGCTTAAATTGCAGCGTTAGTAACTATTATAATCAGAAAAGTTTACTGGGTCACTTCTTGGGGAATAAATTTGGACATGTATTTAAAAATAATTAAGATTTACATATACTTTTTAATTCAAAGAGGGCAATTTTCACATATTAAATTTAGAGTTAGATTGCACAGAAAATAGTGGTGATGGAGAGTAAAGGCAGGAATATTAAAAACAGCATACATTTTGTTCCCTGTGACTAACACAATATTATTTACAGGTTTGGTTGCTGTGGCGATGGTCTCATATGTTCATCTTCATCCAGAAACCCAACAGAGATTTGCTAGCAGTATAAATAAATTCCAAATTAAACATTTCACTTTAAGATATTTAATTTTCATGAATACAGAGAACATTCAATTATATATAATTTTATTACATTACTACTCCTTTATTGGAATAGTAAATTAAAAGATGTATTTAAATCTGTAGCCTTCAAAGACTATATTTGGAAGAAGGGATTCTGTTTTTTTGGCTTTGCATATTCCTGAAATGCTATGGCTTGGTTCCCTTAAGGCTGGGAGACTTTTAGTAAGCTTTCATAGATCTGAGAGCACAGTTGCAACCAGGAACTTCTCAGTTTAAATTTTTACTGCAGTCTGAATATAAAGAAATGTATTGGGAAGATAAGATCTTAGATAGGCAGCCAATACAGAAAAAAAAAATGAGCAGAACTTTAGTTTGAATGAATTATGGCCTAGATATTGATCCCCTCTGTATAAATGTTCAATAACTCAGAGGACTAGTGTTTTTTCTACATGTCAAGTTTTCAGCCTTATAGGGACCTACTTTCTATTTCCACTCCATATGGCTATTTGATGGAGAACTTCTTATTCACCTTTGAAACTTCATGGTATCTAAAATCCAAGGCTGCTCTCAATTAAGTAACTTCTCTTTGCCACTGTCATAATTTCCTTGCATTGATTTTGAGAGCTAGATCATTTAAATGTGCCATCTGTACCCAACTGAATGAGTGATTGACTATCTTTGTTTTTTTATGTTTCTGGATGCTTGGATTAATCTTTACACAATATTCATTAATTTTGACAGATGATATATAATTTTTCTTTGTTTTCATTGTTCTATATTAACTATGTAATTGCCATTGCCCTTGCCGAGCTTACAATTTTCTTGTCTAAGTTGCCATCAGCATCTGAAAATGTTGCACTGATCAGTTTATGTAGAAATTAACAATTCACAATCTAGTAACAAATTATCTAGAAATGACTCCCAAATGGTTATGGTGGAAAGTTTAATAAATGAAAGTGCGGAACATTTTTAAGTATGTGTGAATACGGCCTTTATTTCTGCATAAGGTGAATTATGATAACAGCAGTCAATTTAATGCCTTCCTAAGTAATAATATTCATGAAATTATAACATTTATGTACCAGTTATCCTATCTTACTAATAAAAGCCTAGGTGGTCCTCATGCCATCACACTGTGATGCCCTCATGCTGTGATGCTGTCACAAGATGGCTGTGATGGACCTGGCAGTCACTCCGAGTGGTTTCTGCTGGGGTTCCCATGGTCCTGTGCCTGCCATAGCAGCAGGACCCCTGACTCTGGCCTACCTCTTGGGGACAGTCCATCAAGGAGCCCCAGATGGGTGGGCGGGGCCTACCTCTTTGGGGCGATCAATCATGGGGCTCCCGCACTGTGAGAAGGCACAGGCCAGGCTGGGGGACCCCACCCTCCGAGTGCGTGAATTTTGTGCACTGGGCCTCTGGTATAATAAAAGGCTAATATGTAAATAGACTGAATGGCGGAACAATCTAACAATCAAACAACTGGTCACTATGAAGTGTGCTGAACACCAGGGGGTGCGCATGGAACATGGTGGGCATTGGCCACGGTCGGATGGTGGACAGGTGCCAGACCAAAGCAGGGCACTGGTTGCTGTCTTTGGGGTTAGCCTCTGGTGGTTACTGAAAATTCTTTGCTCCTGCTGCTGGTGCTGGCCCTGATTGCCCCTCAGGACTTCTCCACCTTCCCCCGCTCCTGAGGGGCGATCCAGGCAGCAGCCGCTGCTCACACCCACTGCTGGCGCAGGCCCCAATCTCTCCATGCTGTCAGTGGTGCAAGCAGGGCTGGTGCCGTTAGTGCGTGGGAGCAGTGGCAGCAGGAGCAGGGCTGAAGGCAGATAGGGGGCTGGGGGCAGTGGCATGAGGGGCTGGGCGGGGGTATGGAGAATGGGCCGAGACCCGCCCCTGTGCCCACTGCAACCACATGGCCCTCAGTTCCTTTCAAGGTGCACAAATTCGTGCACTGGGCCCTTTGTCTTTTTATAATATACAGTAAAATAATTAATTGTAAACAATACAAAATGGTCATATTCCACATACAATTTTCTGTGTACCATCAGTGGTATGTTGATTGCATGTTGGAACACACTGGCTTAAAAAGATACAGCCCAGACTCCCAGATTCCAAAACATGTTAGACTATTTATAATCTCATCCCAGCTATTTTCTGGTCCTATCTTTAGGTTTCCTTATTATATACATATTTTTCTGTGATCTTTTTGTTGTTTACTCTAAAAGTAGCTCTTCCCTTCAACTTCTTCACTTAGAAAACTTTCACGACATTTTCTACCTACTTCTCTTGGAGCAACTGTTACATTACATTTTATGTACTTGGTTATTAATATGTGTGTGTGTGTTTTTCATAGACTGTGCTTCTTGGAGAATATCTGTCTCCTGGCTTTATTGAAGCCAAGTCTTACAGATTTACTATCTACTATGAGTAATATTTCCAAATATCAGTGATTTTTGTATCTATTTAAGTAAACACAGGCATATCCTTTTCTTTTTTCTTCCTTGACAGTGGAATTATGACATACTCATTAGAGAAAATTTGGAAAAAATATTAGAAATTCCTTCCTGCCAGGCTGGCTGAATCTGAGGTTGCTTTCAAGTTGAGTAATTACATGTTTTTGCAAGCCAGACTTGTGAATTTGTTTACAATACAATTTTCTTAAAAACTTAGAACATCTGG
The DNA here is from genome assembly GCF_000327345.1 of Myotis davidii. Lineage (NCBI taxonomy): Eukaryota > Metazoa > Chordata > Mammalia > Chiroptera > Vespertilionidae > Myotis > Myotis davidii. Next base: position 907,072 of record NW_006299372.1, on the reverse strand, counting down.
TCTATTTGATTCTTGTCGGTTATGTGAAAGAGTAACCAAAGCCAAGGATCTTGTCTGTTTATAGCTAGTAAGACTGGGGAATCTCTTCTTTATTTCCGATGTCTATGCTTGGCGCATCCCTTGTACAGCAGTTAAGATGAAATGATTTAGCATTAGTTAGTTAGCAGCCTAGCTGTCACTATCTGACAGAGGGGTCTCCACGAGAGATGATTAAGAGAAGTCACCCGGAAGCCGTATCTTCTTCTACTTACGCTATAGATGCAGTTGACTTTTCTAATCTTCCAAAGTCCCAAGTTACTGGACTCTGTCAATATCCATTACAGTAAGAACTCAGAAAGCTGCTCTTGGCAGCGCCGCTCCATCTCTGCTTGCAAACTGGATGACACTTGTTTTCATCCCATCTCTTCTGTACCTTGCAAAAAGCAACACCAAGCAGCCAACCTCAATACTCTGACCATTTCCAACTATTTCCCCTAGATCTTGAGACACAGAAAATGCATTACCAGCTTTTGAAATTTCTGCAGAAGGATAGTCAAGGCCAACAGCTCTCCAGGCCACAGTAGCTGTTTCATTGTGTGTTCTCCAGGTCTCTTATGAGTGCCACATCTTTTACATTGTTATTACTGTATTTTAGTTCTAGGTGCCAATTTCTTTATTAACTAAGATATAACCAGTAGATAGAGAGGATCTAATGAGAGAAAAGTTTATTTCCCTCTCCTGTAATGATATGGAGATATGAATAAATGGCTTCATACTACAAAACCATTAAAGGGACCAGGTTCCTGCTCTTCCATCCCCTAGGATAGTGAAGGTGCCTATGAAATCTAAGGGATAGAACTGTGGGCAAGTGTAAATGCTAATGGTTTCCATTCTTGGAAAATGATAGAATTAAACACTAGCTATACCTGCATGTTACTACTTATATAATTAGGCCTATTATATTAATCACTTAGAAAATTTCACATTGGTTCAACTGGTTGGAAGATTTAGTTTCCCTCAACTAGTCTTTGCTTTCTTTAGAAGCTATTAACTTCAGATATGACAAGGTAAGTAAGAATATCCTAGTTGAGTGATGTCTGGGGCGGTAGGATCTGTCCAGAATTTGTCACTGCTTACAATCTCTGGTGTACCTGGGGAGGGTGATGACATGAGTAAAGGGAAAAACTAAAATCAAGGGAAGACAGTGGAAAAGGAAAAAACAATTTTTTTAAACACTGAAGAAGAAATGAGTAAAAATCTATTGCAGATGTTTGTTCACTTGTCTTATTTTCCAAATGGCTCTTCATGGTAGTCTTAGTCTGTTAGATTACCCAGGTAGAAAAAATTATTTAAATAAGACTTGGAAAATAAAAGCATAAAAAGCAATAAAAGCATTATGTTTGTGTGGCAATTTAGAATTTCTACCTTGCCTAAGAAAATGAACCCTAACCCTTTGGCAGAACCGCATGGAAAAAAGTAGCTTAGAAGTGATAGGTTCTGAAGGAGAATTGTCTTTCCAACAAGCAAGTGCTTCCTATGGGAACCACATGTTAACCCATCAATTTTGCACAGCCAATGAGATGACTAAACTTCCAGCCTTCCTTTGAAGGAAAATAGATGAGAATTTTTATTGATCTTGATCAAGGAGATTACAGTGGTGTTGAATAAGCAACACAATAAGATTATCCTCTTAGATTTAAAGGCCAAACTAAATTGATCTATGCTTATTCATGTAACTATTTTGTGAGCTTCTTTGGAAGAGATATCTTTTCAATACAAGCAAAGAAATAGCTAGTGCCCTTTGTAATTATGCTGATATAAAAAAAGAGACCAAGTAAGCTTGAGAAAGAAACAATCCATCTAGGATTGAATGATTAATCAAATGATGCAGAATTTGATTAAAAATGTAAATAAGCATTTTATTTTAAAAAATTAAAATGCAATTCAAAGGAAATTTTTATAACCCTCACATCATTGCATCTGTAACTTTCCCATCTCTGCATTTTAGGAGGCTGCATTATTAAGCATTATGGGCATATCTTGGTCACCAAACGTATCACCTGAATTATTTAGAGAAGTAATCTGAGACTTTCAGTGAATCACGTGTCTCCTTTAAGTGACTTAAATTTTTTTCTATGTAATAGAAATAACACATACTTTGGTACAAAGTTTATTGTTAAAGACAGAAACAAATTAATACATATTTCAAATCACTTCATTTTAAAAATAAAGCCCAGTTTTAAGAGCAGTTTTGATTTACAGAAAATTGAGAATACTACAGAGGGTTCCCCTATGCAAACCCAGAACATTTTTCTTATTATTAACACCTTTGATTAGTATGGTATAGTATTATAAGTAATGAACCCATACTGATGCAGTATTGCTGATCAGAGTTCATAGTTTATTCATACATCCTTACTTTTTACCTCCAATCCTTTCCTCTCCCAGGACCCCATCGAGGATACCACATTGCATTTGGTAGTTCTCACTGACCATAAGAGTTTCTTCCACTTTTCCATGTTTTTGATGTCCTTGAATGTTTTGAGAATTGGTCAGGCATATTGCAAGATGTCATATTGGAATTTGTGTGGTATCTTTTTCACAATTAGACAGGGGTATGGGTTTGGGGGAGAGCCAGGGAAAACTATCAACATGGTTTATGAATTTGATGTTGGCCTAGATTACATGGCAGTGCTTGTCAAGTTTCTGCACTCTGAATACTTTGTTGTCTCTGTCTATGCTGTAATCTTTCAAGGAAGGCCTCCATGCACAGTCAACACAATGAGTGTGGAGTGCTACTCTGTTCTTTAGGATGGAGTAGCTACATAAATTATTTGGAATTTTTTTTCTGCACGGAAGATTTGTCTCTTATCCCTCATTTATTAATTTATTCAATCATTTATATCAGTATAGACCCATGGATGTTTATTTTATACTTTAGATGAGAATACAGTATTGCTTGATTTATTTCGTTGCTCAGATTGTTCTTCGGCCACTGGGAGCTCTTACAGTGGACTTCTCTGTCCTTTTGACATAGGCCCAAACCGTGTGTTTGTTTGTTTTGCTTTCCTACTTTCTGGCACTATGAAATGTTCCTAACTCTTCTGTTTATTTCCTGACTCAGGACTAGAATCAACTATTTCTCCAAGGATCCGTGTGTGTGTGTGTGTGTGTGTGTGTGTGTGTGTGTGTGTTAAATTGGAGAATAATACCAAAAACCCAGATCTGAGCATTAGGTGTGCTTGATTGATACTCAGGTATTGTTACTTTTAGTCCTGTCACCTGACATAGCAAAGAAATATATGTGTGTATGCTAATTTATTTAGGTACACATATGTATAAATATTATTATATATAACCATCTTTAACAATATTCAGCTAAGCATGAGTTCATACTATGTCTAACTCTCATCAATTACCACATGGACCATTCCAGCTTCCTCCCCTTATGTATCTGTATTTTCACTACAAGAATGAGAAACCTGGCTTCCACCATCTGTCATCTATTTACTTAATTGTTCTATTCCAATATCAATGTATAGCACCATTAAAACTGTGAATGCCTACCCTTATGGGGAACAGTTTTATACCCTAGAGTGTCGCCCTTCTGTTCAGTGCCTTTTACCTTTAGTCTTACAGAATCCATTCATTTCCAAAGTTAGGTCAGCACTTTCTCTCCCATCTTCTTCAGTGAAATTGCTTCACGTATTTATAATGTAGTTACATTCTCATGTCACCGTCTGCATTGCTTCCTGGAATCCCCTAACCCAATGGTTCTCAACCTGTGGGTTGCGACCCCTTTGGCGGTCGAACGACCCTTTCACAGGGGTCTCCTAAGACCATCCTGCATATCAGATATTTACATTACAATTCATAACAGTAGCAACATTACAGTTTTGAAGTAGCAACGACAATAATTTTATGGTTGGGTCACAACATGAGGAACTGTATTTAAAGGGCCAGAAGGTTGAGAACCACTGCATAACCTTTTAAATTATTATTTTAAAGATTTTGCATACATTAGAGATTCTTTTCTGTACTGTAAAATTTTATGTTTTTTTTTACAAATGCATAATGTAATGTAGTAATAAGAACAATAGCATAAGAATAATTCCACTGTACTAAAATTTCTCTTTCCTATACGTAGTCATCCTCTGTCACTGACTACGAGTCTGGGAAACCACCATTTTTAGTGCAGTGAAATTATTCTGTATCATATTCTGTATGATATTAGAATTAAAGATATAGAACATTATGTTTTTGTCAAAATAATTTATTGATAAATCAGATAAATCTGAGTAAGAGTGACACGTAGGTACTCATCATAACATATTTTTCTTTTAGTATTAATAGCTGCTGGGTTATTTTTGTTTTATAGTGTTGAGTAGTTTATGTCCATGCTCAGCTTAGTGTAACATCAGATATGGATTAGGGAAAACAATACTGACATTATGATGAGGGGGTAGGTAGACAAGTGGGCTATGTCAAATTATATTTCTAGAATCCTACTGTAGCTCTAGAGAAAGAACATCTTTGGTGGTTTATAATTTATGTGAATTGTACTTTTTCTTAGTGAATATACAAGAGATTCAGGAGCATATTTTTTAAAGAAAAATGTTTTATTTGTGACAGTACCTTATGCACTTCATTACTATAATACTGAAAAACACCAAATTTTGTTTGGCTCTAAGGCAGAACGATGGAAAGGAAGAAATTGGTCTTTCTTTCTGACTGGAACTTCTCCAGTGGCTCTTCTGAATCTTTAGCTTATTCACTGCAGACCTTGGGACTTGTTAGTCTCCATAATCATGTGCCAATTTATTATTTGACATATTGAATATACATACATACATACATACACAAATATTGGTTCTGTTTCCTTGGATAACCCTAATTGTTTCATTATATTAGTGTTTTCAAATAATAAAGAAATTGCAGAAAGAAATACATTTTACATAGTGAACAAGTAAACATTCCACAGATACATACTAGTATATACTCATACATGTAAGATAAAGTTTGCCATTTCTATAAAACCAATTTTATATCAAATATTCTATTGATATCTAGTAGCTCATGAGAAAGATTTTTAAACCACCTCCCTACAAATTATAAAATATTTAATTTACCATTATAAGTGTGTCTGGTTGTCCAGAACACACAGAATAAAACTATACATAACGTTTATGCTTGATTGAGGGTTTTTTTCCTTTTATTCCTCCATCTCAATTAAACAAGTTGTGAAAAAATAACAGTTTCCTCTGTCTGTTTTACAATACAATATATTCTTTAATATCAATCCAAAATCACAATAAATGTACTATCTGACAATTATCTTTCAATATAAATGAAGAAACAAATTATAATGAAGTATAATAACGAATGAATTATAATAATGTATTTCCTTTAGGCATGAAGGTTACCTCAATTAGAGATGCAGGGTTTTGAATAGCAAATGGATCTTCTAAAAGTTTTTCTATTTTCTTAATAAAGTAATGATTAAAAGTTTGAGGCAGAAATAAGTTGTAAATATATTTCTAATTTTATTTAATTCAAACTCCCTTTGTTATTCATGTCCTCTTCAATGTAATGCAACATAATTTGGGAACATGTAGGAGATAAGGTGATGACTTTGAGTCTTCTTTGCAATAATGATAGTAATACTTTTGGAAAGCTTTATACTCCATATATGTTTAGCTGCCCACAAGGAATGCTTAAAATGTCAGTAAAATACGATAGCATTTTTATTACCAAACCACCACATAGAAAATATCTTCCAACTGTGGTTAATTTACATTTAGAAAAAAAGAAAATTCACTTTGAGTTCATGATCTGTCAAGAATTGTGAGGTTTCTGAGATTCCCCCTCCCAACCCCCTCTTCTTGTAAGCTAACAAGTTAGCTTACCATAGTTTCAAAAGACATGAGACTCCTGGCACAGAGATGAAGGACTTTATTATTCACAGCAAACAGGACAGCACAAACTTCGTATTTCTTCTTGCTTCCCAAATCCCACTGGGCGACATGGAGGTTGCGTTGGCCGATGCTGCACATGCAGTGGATGTGCCACAGATGAGAGAGTCAAGTACAGAAGAACCTAATCTTCTAAAAGCCTTCAAGTGAACATGTTCAACCTTGACTCACAGGGAGACATGATCTGTATTATCCTGGGCATCACACCCATCTACGGGTGACTGAGGAGCCATGCTATTTCAATTTTTCAACATTGCGTGCTATCCAGACATTCTTGAAGATATTCTAGGACAAATGTATCAGTGTTTCCACTTCCAAAATATGTAGAAATGCAAGAGACACCTGGCAAATTGTCTCCCAGTGTAATCTCTCTTAGACTTTTTCTGGGCCAACCAATACATTTCAGGATGATATAATGTTTAATTTTAGACGAAAATACTGGATATTATGTTATCACTGAGAAGTATAATTTTGAATTTTCAACTGATATATCTTGTAAAAATATCATACATTTCATTTCCATACATATTGTAGGAATGATTCTTTAGAAAGTTGTTCCAAATTATAGAGTAAAAGTACCCCTTTTTATTAGCAGCTATAGAAAATTAAGAAATTATTTAAATTGATAGTTTTTCTTTGAATATATTTTGGGGATTTAAAATATTTTTATTGAATTCAGAGAGGAAGGGAGAGGGAGATAGAAACATCAATGATAACAGCTTGCAACCTGGGCATGTGTCCTGACTGTAATTGAACTGTGACCTCCTGGTTCATAGGTCAACACATAATCACTGATCTTCACCAGCTGGGCTTGGGATATTTTAACAAGTCAGCTTTCTGTATTTCCGATTACTTTTCAATGTTGACATTTTAAATCTTTCTTTTGCAGGGATATCATTAAAATTAATATATTGAAAGTTATTGTTTTTATTGAGGTTTGTACATTTAGCACAATTGAAACAGGATGACTTATGAAGGGAACATATAAATAGAGAGGAGATGAGGACTAGGATTGACCACTTCAGCCAGAAAAGATGAATGAGCAGTGGGGGACGGGAGAAATCAGGAGAGTGTGATGGGCTGGAAGACAAGTGAAAAAAGTGTTCCAAGGTAGAGCTTATAGTTATCCTTGTAAATGCTGCCAATGGATCCAGCAATATAAAGTATGAGAATTGATTATTGGGTTCAGCACTGATGGGGTAATTGCTGACGTTAAGTGGCTCTTCAAAAAAGAATAGGAAAAAAAGTGAATATAAAAATGTAGAGAGTGGATATAGAAAATGCTTTCAAGGAGTTTTGTCAAAATGGAGAGCCTGGAATCAGGTGTTTCCTCAAGATTGAAGTAGATTCAAGGAGGTTTTTGTTTGCTGGCTTTTGTTCTTAAGATGGGAAAAATTAAATCATGTTTTTCTTCTGCTGGGAGCAATCCAGTAGGGCAAGTGCCGGTGGCGTAGTGAGAGGGAAAGGACTTACAGAAGCGATGATCTAGAATTGCACAGAAGGCACAGGATGGACAGTTCAAGCCTCATAATAGGAGGAAAGGCACATAGGGATAAACACAGATACACGTGGGCGGCAGCCCTGGTAGAAAAGCTCTTCTAACTGATTCTATTTTCTACGTGAAGTGGAATCACAGGGAGGTGTTAGAGGTTTATATTTACTGAGAGAGTGGATGGATTCTGGAATAGCAGCATGATTGCCTAGCAGCGTCCAGAAGTCATTCGGGGTGGTAGGCATGAATGTGAAACGAGAGCAGTCAGCATACGTTGTTTTTTCTGTTATCGTGATCAGCTCTTCAGGGGCAGGCACACAGAGGCACGGAACCTAATTGAACTAGGGTTTGGGTTTCACCAATTGTATGGCAAGAAGGACCACAGAGCAATGGAGGTGCGGAGGTAGATAAGGGGATGATTTTAATATAAGGTGAGTAAAGACATGAAGATGGTGAGCATCCAGGTTACCCCATTGCCCCTGAAGACAACATGTAGACAATTGCCAGTGGCGTTTATACGAGTAGAACTCTCCTTGTGTGACGTTTTAATGCTGTATATCAGCATGGCTTAGAGACAGGTTTGGGCGTGGGGGTGCTTTGTGAAGGAAACCAAGGGAAACACTGGACCACATCACCTGTCAACCAATATCTTCTTAAACCTGAATTGAAGAATTGGTAAGACAGAGATATTAATGGCTAATATTTCCAAAGAGCAGACTGTTCATGTTATCAAAGTGTATCAGTAGAAATATTTGTCAAATCAGTAAATTTACCAATGATAATATTTTGCTTAGATAACTTGGGCCAACATATATATTTTCTGCAAGGGTTAATCAAAAGATTTTAATGACAGTAAGAATTCCACATTGAAACACAGCACTGAGATTTCTACCTCCGTTATTTTCCTTGTGCATCTCAGACATTGTACTTAATACTAATTTTCATTAAAATGACAAATGAAACAATCAATAATTATTAGATTTTAAAAATACTGTCAAATGTTTTCAAATGGTGGGATAAAAGATTAACAGAGGTTCTGCTTTGTTTTGTTACTTAAATTTGGTTTGCTTATATATACACGTGTTGAATAACTACTGGTATTTTATGTAACAACAAAAGTGAATAAACATATTTAAAAATTTCTTTGAAACACCCATATCATATATGTTTAGTACAAAAACGACATAAAACAGTTTTTTTTCATTTTCCAAATTAATTATTATAAAGATAATGTTCGTCTTGTTTAATAATGACTGTAAGGTGTGAGAGCAACTTTTCCTTAAAAGCACCATGCCATCTCTGAGAATAAGCTGATTTTTTTCTGAGGACATATTAAACCTCTCCACCTACAGGAAATCGGCTCGTGTGCCTCAGACATCAATCCCCTACATATAGGCTGTTGGGGTTCATGAAATCTGTAATGTGACCTTTAGGAGCATCATTTCCAGCAGATTAGGATTCATTCCTGGCTCTTTCACCTGTGTATGGGCTGAATAAATGTACACAAGTTACTTCATTTTAAGCCTCAGTTTTGTCATCTCTGTTCCCCTCAAACCCTTGAATAGAGTATTATATACAAGCGAACAGGACTTAATGTGGTTCAACAAATAATCTCTAGGGCTGCCACACAGATGGATTCTGAACAAGTATTGTTGAATGAATAAGTATACCAACTATATACTTAGGAGAGTACAAGAATAGCAACTGTATAAGAGGGATGTTTTGAGGCTGAAGTGACCTAATACATGATGAGCACAGAAGTCCTAGGTTAAAATAACTCTTCTTATTGAGCAGAGTTCCAGAGAAGCCTGGATAAGTTTGCCTTCTATGTCCAACCTCTATTTCCCCTTCAGATTGTGAATGGGACTTAACTAGTGCCCCTATGGCATGTTTTAGCACTGGAAATTGTGTAAGAGAAAAAATATTTATTTTATTACTACTCATACCTCCTAAATCTTTCATAAAATTTGGAAGAAGGGGTAACAAGCCAAGTGAATTAAAATATTTTAGCATATAATCTAAAACTCATGCCATCAATAAAAATGTTTTTAGGGCGTAAGAATGCATACCAGAAAACCAGAGGTAGTATATGTGATAGTTCATTAATTTTAATATACATACTTTAAATTTTTACATTTCCTAACTCTGGGTGCATTTTATACTTGATGGCATCTTCTACTTGATTGGGTTCTCATTTTTCCTTCCTTCCTTCCTTCCTTCCTTCCTTCCTTCCTTCCTTCCTTCCTTCCTTCCTCCCTTCCTTCCTTCCTTTTCTTTGCAGTTCACCCTTCCTTTCTTCCTTCCTTCCTTCCTTTTCTTTGCAGTTCTCCATATAATAGGATTTCAGTATAATTGATAAAATATTATATAGTCACATGTTAAAGCAGTATTGCTCTGTGTTTATTTCTTATCACCACCCAACCCTGGCAAGAAGCCTCTTAGCCATTTTTTTTCTAATTTCCTACCCCATTAAATTTTAGTACGGGTAAGAAATCAACCAAAGGACTTGTATGCATGCATATAAGCATAACCAATGGACATAAGACACTGGGGGATAGGGGAGGCTAGGGGACTGTCGTGGGTGGGGGGAAAAAATGGACACATATGTAATACCCTTTGTAATAAAAAAAATTAAAAAAAATGTTAGTACCATAGATATACGCCATATCTGTTAATGTACTGCACATATATCCCTTTGTAATAAAAAAAAATTAAAAAAAAATTTAGTGCCATAGATATACTCTATATCTGTTAATGTACTGCACATATATGTGTGTTTTATGAATAAAGAGTAAGATATTTTTGCCCTGCAATAAACCATTTTCATCCGATTTACACCCATTGAGAATACAGGTATTAAAATTAAAGTGATACTCCATATTATGCTTAGCTTTAAAAATCTCATTTACTAGAATATTGGGAAACATTAATTAACTATTAGGTTTAGAACTTTTGGCTTTAATTATATAACAGAATGTCTTGGAATTTTATTATTATCATGAGTGTCCAAATGCTGTCAACATGCGTGCAAAATCTGAACATTTGTTATTTACCCCTATAGTCAGAAAGTTATCCATAATGTTTTTTAACAAATAAAAGATCTTCAAGTTGACCCAGTGATATCATTCAACATGATTCTCATTTCATAAAATAAGACTAATTAACGATTTCAGAATATAAATTTAAATGTTCACTACTTCATTTTTACATGTTCATGATTTTAAAGACATATCTTGAACACGACATCAATACATTTATGTTTAAAGTCCATCTAATTTCCATGGAATACTAAGAGATATCTGCTTTACACTCAACATATAGCCCTCAGTGTGGGGATGAAGAAGTGTGATTCTTGAAGCCACTGTATAGCATTCTTCTACTGAAGTCTAAGCAGTTGGGAGTCCCATCTATGGAACAATGGTGGAATACAGAGCTCGGCCCATTTGTGACCAGGGTTTGCACCAGAGGGAAGAAATGACCAACAAATCAGGATTTTTCTCTTGTAAAGGTAATTGTTGTATTCAACAGCTTTACTGGATGAAGAAAGGAGTGATTTATTTACTTGGGGAATATCTTTAAATAACAAAATTGTTTAGTGTACTCTTAAATGTTCACTTATCTTTTCTCTGGGCTTGGCAGTTTAACATTTATTTTTTAAAAATTAGTACTGCAAAAAACTTTTAAAATTAGTGATGCATAAAACTTTAACTCTTGTATGTATTGCAATATTTTACATTTGCCAATTCTGATGTGTTCTATTGGTCTAGTTGTCTTGGGTTGTGTTAGATGGTTATTTTTGAGACTCGAGTATATCAGAATACCATTGTTGGGGAGATAGGAACTATTCTAGCAAACCAAGCAACGCCTCAGCAAAAATGAACACAAGGAGAACGCAAGAGAGACTCGGCAGCAGCACACAGACAATCACATCAAGGCTTTATAGATCGAGTTAGTTTTACACAAGCTTTTGTAAATAAACTGAAAGTGAACTCAAAACCAGAAATCATCTCCTCCGCTGCTCCTGGTGCTTGCTCTTTCTCTGCCTTTTAGTCGAAGCATCTCCATGATGCTCCGGGCATAGACATCTCTCAAGTTCACGCTGATATATGAGTCAGTGGCTATATTCTTGGTAAGTTTCTTCAGAGCCTCACGCTGTCTAGCAGCTGCTTCCTTGAGCTTTAAGGTAAAATAGCAAGCAGAGAAGCGGTCGTTAATAATAGCAATAGGCAAAGCCAAGACGAGGATTCCCGATAATATACACATGAAGGCCACGATTTTGCCTGTGGTGGTGTCTGGCCGAATGTCCCCATAGCCCACCGTAGTCATGGACGTTGTGGCCCACCACCACGCACAAGGGACACTTGTGAAGGTTGTGTCAGGAATGCTTTGCTCAGCAAAATATTCCACAGTGGAGAAGATAGAAATTCCCACGGACAGAAATAGGAGCAGTAGGCCGACTTCTTCATAACACTGGGTGATTGTCATTCCAAGTGAGCGCAATCCTGTAACAGAACATCTGCTGTCAGTCACTGGCACCCCTCCTCTCCTCCTCCCTCCTCCCACCCTTCTCTCCCTTCCCTGCTCTCTACCCACAAACATGCATTTCATATCTACTATGTCTCCAGCACTGGGCAATGTTCTGGGGTATATGGATGACAAATCATAATCCTTGTCTTCAGGAAGCTCATAGTCTAGTTGATGGGGCTGGATTGAGAAGGATAAAAAGAAATATAATTAGACCCATTCACTCACTTGTGTACTTGTGAAACACCTACTATTTATACAGAAAAGGTGAGGAATGGAATGAAAAAGCATGGAGGGGTATATGATTGGGATGTACACGCGAGTCTGTACAATGGGCGGTCTCTGCAGTGTTGGGTGTGGGGTGCTCACTAGGTCAGGCTAGTGCCTGACTTTGACACACTTTTCTAATGCCAATTGTATGCTGTCTACTTTTCTCACAATAAAGTTTAACACAATGAGCGTATCATTATCTGAAAACCAGAGGCAGTGAAGGACATCACCAGGAGAATGAAGTGAAGCAAATTAGGCATCAGTGACAAAACTGAGGCCAGAACTTCAAATGTACATTCAGAGGATAATCTTAGAGGTCTTCCAGGAGGGGTTCCTGAACTCCCATGACATCCATTGAGATTCTAGTCCTTAACGGAAAGCTCTAGGAAAATATTTCCTTTGAGTACATAGAATTTCTGCATTCTTGTAAGGAAGTAGACCTGAATATAGAATATTCCTCCACTGCAAAAAGGTATGGAGGACTGGAGCCATTAGGAAATTCTCATTGGTGAATTCCTCATTGCTGTTCCGAGGATTCATTGCACCCCTGGGAGACAGACCAAAGAGAGGCCATTCCCATATCTAAAGAGATTAAGCCGTAGGGAGAGTAAGATGCGACTGTAATGGGATTGCTATTTGAATAAGGTATCTTCCCCAAAACTAGACAGATACTGCTAAATGTGTACCCACATTTTGAAGCCATATCAACCTGATGCAACAAATGATATTGTCTCCGAAGTCCAAAGCAATTCCTCCTAGAATCATTTAAAAGTTTTTATTCACTCACTAGAGACCACTTCAGATGCATTAAAATACTACTGATGCTCTCATCATTTTGAATTTTGTTCTTAAAATGTTAAGATACTCTTGAATTATTGACCAGCTACTTTTGCAGATCAGTGAATATTAATTTTGAGGCTTAACTTAAAAAGAAAACTTTTTAGAATATCTTCAGAATACATTTTAGAAAACTGGCCTTGATGTGTCCGTATTGAGTTGCATTTCTGAAATAAATTGACAGCATATGAGGAAAAGCATATAGTGTTTGGGGAGACTGTTTTCATTTCAAGATGAAATCCCCTAAACAATTTTGTAAAGAAACATAAAGTGGTCTGAACTTCTTCATGTTACATCTATTAACTCAGATTATTCTTAAAATATAGGAGATGGAGGTTGTATTTATTATTCTTTTTTACAGATAAGAAGACTGAGGCATAGACAGGTAGCATCTCTAGTACAAGGCTACAGAGCCAGGATTTAAATCTGGCATCTCTGGCCTACCATTGCTCTAACTTATTGCATAACACCTTTCAATTTGTCCTTATAGTTATTACATGGGGGAATATGTCATCTATGTCTATATTCTGCTAAATGTTATGCTTAGGTTAAAATTGTCCAATATTTGTTCAAGTGTCCATATCTTTTTAATAAATTAAGATTCCATTAATACTTTGTATTTCTTTAGAACTGAAAAAAAACCTTTGAAGAAGTGACATTGTGGAAATTACTATTATTTTCTTTCTCTTGGGAAAAAAATGTACTCTATACTGGGTGTTTTTAAATTGAATCCTGTGAAGAGTTTATAAATACTAGAAGCAAGCATCCTATTATGTGTGTCAGAAAACAAAGGGTAGTACTTGCAAAAGTTGTCGGTAACCCCATTATCAAATCCTTGGTGTGTGAGACTAGCTAGGAAAACACACTACCAAGATTATATTACGATAAGTCCCAATTACTTTAGAGATGTGAAAAAAAATACCCGAGGTTAATTTCTCTCCATGTGGAGAGACAATTATCATTAACATCTTTTAGGTGATCCGCCAGGCACATTTCTAGAGAAATAAGGTGGTAAAGGACCCTCTAGTTCAATTATTTGTATTCACAAGTATTGCATTAGTATGTATGATATCAATATGGCATTCTACTCCAGTTGTTTCTTATTCTACTCCTGTGATAACAATGTCAAGGTTTTGCTTCAAGTCCAAGAACCATCTACATCATAATTACTTGTGAGCTTGTTAAAATCTATGTTCCTGGACACAACCCCAAATACTAGAATCTGACTCTCTACAGACTGGGGCTAAGAATTAGCCTCTTAAGAAGATTTTCAAGGGATTCCTCTTTTCAGGAAAGTCTAACAGAAGGTAACCTATGTAGTCCAGAGCATCCAACAGGCCCAGGGCTGGCCTCTGAGAATCACTGCCCTCAGACAGGCAAGGGCCATCTGTAATGGATTTGTGTGATTTCCCCTGACATTGGCTATCATTTTTAAATACAGTTGTATGGAGATTTTTCTAGGGAGAATATTTGTTCAATTATCTAGGCCAGTGATGACGAACCTATGACACGCGTGTCAGAGGTGACACGGGAACTCATTTTTTTGGTTGATTTTTCTTCGTTAAATGGCATTTAAATATATACAATAAATAGCAAAAATATAAGTCATTATTTTTACTATGGTTGCAAATATCAAAAAATTACTCTATGTGACACGGCACCAGAGTTAAGTTAGGGTTTTTCAAAATGCTGACACGCCAAGCTCAAAAGGTTCGCCATCACTGAGCTAGGCTTTCTGGTACACAAAAAGCTAAGGAGTTCTTGTTCCCATCTCTCTCATGCATTCCAGTCAAGAAAATTCTGATACCAGATGAATTCGTGTCTTCTGCTTTCTCCCCAAACAAATATTTCCAGTGTTTCTTCAAA
>NW_006299372.1:890171-892057 GCF_000327345.1 Myotis davidii | reverse complement strand
TGTAGCTAGAGAAGCCTCAGTAGGGCAGACTTTCTCTTCTGCCAAAGAACACATGTGGCAAGCACTCTCGTGGACACAGAAGAGAAACTGGCTATGTCTCTAAATATCATATATAACCTAGGCATATATTTTAATGTGCTGTTTATGCATATTTAATTTGGCACCTTCTAGAGGCAGAGTGTCTTTAGGTTTCTGTTTTTGTTTTATATTTTCTGGGCACAGGGTTAAACCAAATTGAGGTGCACAAGGGGTCAAATGATTTCTCCAGTGCCTTGGGGAGAGACAGTGTGAGAGGCATGGTTTCCTTTGTACCTGTGATAACAACTTCAAGGTTTTGCTTCCCAATAACTTTTTGGAGATCATGGTTGGGTGGAGTATGGGAGTTGGTAATTTTTAAACTATATTTTTATTGATTTCAGAGAGGAAGGGAGAGAGAGAGGGAGATAGAAACATCAATGAGAGAGAATCATTGATCGGCTGCCTCCTGCACACCCCACAGTGGGGATCGAGCCTGCAACCCCGGCATATGCCCTTGATCAGAATCGAACCCGGGACACTTCAGTCCGCAGGCCGACACTCAGTCCGAGCCAAACCAGCTAGGGCGGGAGTTGGTGTTTTGAGTATCAATGCAGAGTTGCTTCTCTTGGAGTGTGGGCCACACCCCTCCTGCTTACAAATAATAACAAACTGAAAGACATCAATGAAACCTGAATACCTGTGGAATGCCTGCCCAGCTTTAGCATGCGCAGGGCCCTGAGCAGCCTCAGAACCTGGACGATGCGCCCCACGTTTTCCAGATCCTGCGTGGTCTCACTCCCACTCAGGCTCTCTACCAGAAGAGTGACGTAGAAGGGCAAGATGGCCAGCAGGTCTATGATGTTTGGCACCTTTCGGAGGAAGCAGCACCTGTCCCGCACGCACAGGAAGCGCAGGGCAAACTCCCCAGTGAACCAGCTAATGCAAAAGTACTCCAGGATCTCCAGCACCTGCAGGTCCAGCCAGCTTAACTCAGCCGACATCAGGGCCATGTTGACGACAGACACCACCACGAAGACGATGGAGATGACCCCAAAGATGCGGGAAGCTGTGGAAGACCCAGGTTTCTCCAGGATGTCCCACAGCTTCTGGCGGACGGTGGGACAGGGTCCTTGTGAGAAGTCTTGTTCACTCTCCTGCTGACTTTCCTGGTCTTCTGTGTCCTTCTTAAAGTCTAAGGTTTCACTCAGCTCTTTCCTTCTGAAGTATCTTTTAGAGAAGGACAACTTCGTGATTAGTTAACTTTTAAAAAATGCTTAAGTAAAAAAGAGAATGAAACTTGGTGGTGAGGTTATGCTTCTTATTTTAGTTAAATGCAGAACATGTCCACTCATATCGTACCCAGGCTGCCTCTTGCCCACAGTATTCTATCTTTATCATTTAGGCTTATCATTTTTAAAATGGCAAATTTGTGGTAGAAGTTCATACAAAAGCATTTATACCGAGCAAAGCTACTTCAGTGCATTTTTACTCATTTTCTGGCAACAAGAACTGAAGTTGGCCACATGGAACTTTGTGTGTTTGTGTGTGACGGAAAGGTATTTGTGAAGAAATGACAGCAGCAGAAAGAGAACTGCAAAGTGATCGTAAAGGTCAAGGAATCCACTTTCTATTTGTGTATTTAAAGCAGAGCTCCATCCAAGTTTTTAAACGAGGGTCCCGGGTTTGCTAAAGGATCATGCTTCACATTGAGACCCACACCCCTATCTATGCCTCTTCTGCAGCATAGCTTTTGTGACTCCTTTATTCAATCACCAAACATTTATTGCAGGCCTGGCCTCCCTCGCCCTGTAAATGCATAGGCATATGTTCATTTAAAAAAGAAGGTGCAACAAGTTCCAACCCAAAGT
>NW_006299372.1:889691-890081 GCF_000327345.1 Myotis davidii | reverse complement strand
AGCTCAGAAGTGGCCACAGATCCCTAGGCTCAGGTTTAGCGAGGCTTGTGCAAACCCTCAACTCTTCACCTCTGGCGCCCTCCCTCCAATGCTCCCGCCTCCCCGGCCGGCCCCCGCGCCTCTGGGTACCTGTCCCGGCAGCAGGAGTCGATGCTGAGCTCGTCGAGGCCCCAGTACTGGATCTCCTGCAGGAAGGAGAGCGCGCACAGCTGCTCCATGACGTGCAGGCGGCCCGTGCGGTAGTAGTGCAGGACGTAGCGGAAGGCTTGCGAGCTCCGGTCGAAGAAGTACTCGTTGTCCACCGGGTTGGCGTCGTCGCAGAGCTCCAGGGGGCTGGGCGCGGCGGCCAGGGCCCCGGGGCGCCGGGAGGAGGCCACCACCCCGGCCAGC
>NW_006299372.1:889024-889343 GCF_000327345.1 Myotis davidii | reverse complement strand
CCAGCAAACCCACGTGCGGAGCGCGGAGGCGAGGAGGGGAGGGTCGTGCCCGCGGGGCGCACTGCCTGTCTGGATGGCCCTCCCCAGACTTAGGCACCCCCTCCCCGACTTTGGAATGGAGATCCCGAGCCCACGGGGTGCGGGGATGGAAAGCCTGGTTATTTGTGGGGGCCGCGGGTGGGGAGGGGCGTAGGGAGGTGGAGAGTCCAGGAGGAGACCCGATGACTCTTGGCGGGCGGGATGCCAGCGAGGGGCTGGCAAGACTCACGCCTGCACGGAGGGCGCCCAGACGGAAAGTTCAGAAAGCAGGCAGGGGCAA
>NW_006299372.1:887166-888987 GCF_000327345.1 Myotis davidii | reverse complement strand
CGAGGGCGCCGCCTCCTTTGCCCCCGCTTACTCTCATTCTAGTGTGATCGTCACTCACGCTCTGTTTTCCTCGCCCGGCGCTCTCGGGGTTGACCTCCTGGCTGAGAAATAAGGATAATTAATGATGGCTTTTCGTGGAAGTCTCAGGGAGTCACACAGAACGAGGGGTCCCCATGGCCAGCTCCAGCCGCGTGCTGGGCGCTTTGGCCCCTCGGTTCAGCCATTTCCGTCCCTACAAGTTAGCCAGAGAGCCGATCTCCGGGGCGCACAGCGGGGCTCTCATTTATGGAGCGGGGACTAGACCGGCGTGGGGAGCGTCAGGGGAACAGCGCCCGGCGCAGGGAGAAGCCGAGCGACGCGTCCAGGTGAGCCGGGAGGTGTTCCCACGGCCCCGGAGCGGCGTCCCGGCCAACCTGTTGGATAGACACCGGGCGGAGTGGGGAGGAGGGACGGACTCACCGGCGGTCGGGGCACAGCTCGGAGGCGCCAGTGGGCGCCGCTGGCTGGGTAGCTGTGCTTGACTCTCCTGTCTCCACGTGAGGTCCGACGTGACCGGTCCTGGAGGAAAACTGCGCTCTCAGCCGAGCGCTCCGGAGCTCGTTTCCTCGTCTCCACCCGCCACCCGCTCTGTCCCCTTGGCTAAGGCAGCGAGTGGCCGCCCCCACCCTCGCTCGCTCGCTCGCTCGCTCTGAGCCATTGGCGGTCCCCAGCACCAGCTGTGGGGGATGCAGGGAGCTGAGGGAGCTGAGGCGGGCGGAGGAAGTGAGGCGGGCTGTGACTGAGTGTTATATTCATCCTGAAGACACTTCAAGGATCACCGCATTAGGTTCCCGTTGCCCTGAATCTGTGTGCTCCCAAATCCAGGGAACAAAAAGAAGAAAAATTTCTACTTGCACAAGTCTGCTAAAGCCAGGGTTAAGGCAGTTATGACATTAACTGCTTGGTGTGGCATGATTCAAAGTTTTTTTCATTTCCAGCAAGCACTTGGGAATACTGCTTCCTCCCCCCCAAAAAATGTCTTTGCAAGAGGGAATGAACCACATTCATTTCCCCCTGCCACCGCCCCCCCCCTTGTAAATAGTTTTAGAAAATCTATACAAAGAAGAGATGAGCAGGCAGCTTGACACACTCTGAGAACTGCTTCATAGATTGACTTGAGGAGTGGCTGTTTAGTTCTGGCATTGCCAGCTGGCTGTGGGAACGCCAAGGGCCTCAGTGCCTTCCTCACTAGAATGTCAGGTTTTGATAAAACACCCAGTATTTATTGAGTGATTATCTTCTACCAGGAAATTTTAGGTCATTTACTCATTTAGTACCTTTATTTATTTATTTATTTATTTATTTATTTTAAATCATAATAACAATACTATGAGGTGCCAGTATACCCATTTTACAGAAGGGGAAACTGAGACACAGAGAAATCATTGGTTCAGTCATACAGTCCAAATTCAACGTCAGGATGAATTGTCAGAGGCTGCCCTCATGAACACAATGCATGGCAGATCATTTTTGTGTGATTTTTAAGTAAAATTGAAGTGTGGTTGCATTTATTTATTTATTTGTGCTTTTCCTGATCTTTCCCAAATGTTTTTTAATTTCCATTATGTACTAGGCACTATTTAGGTGCTTCAGATAGATCCATGAAGAAAACAGGCAAGAGTTCACAGTTCTGTTGAGCCGTATTCATTACTGTGTGTGAATAACTTTAATGCATGATTAGCAATAATGGCTGCCCTAGCTTTACAGATGGTGGTGAGGAAGGGGGAAACCTTGCAGAGGAGAATGACAGCTCTGGGTGAGAAGCAGGGCTTGAAAGGAAGC
>NW_006299372.1:874122-887152 GCF_000327345.1 Myotis davidii | reverse complement strand
GATGAGAGGCTTGCAGGCCTCCTGCACTGCGCCCTGGCTTTCAGTTGTGATTAGTGGTGCCCCGTAGAAGTAATTTTGACAATAAGCACTCCTTAAGTGAAAGGCCCAGGCTAAGCATGTGATCACCTCACAGGGATCCCAGTAGGTACTGCCATCCTCCATCACAGATCTCAGCTCAGAGGCTCAGGGGCACTGAGTAACCTTCCCCGTGGCACAGCGAAAAGGTGAAGGAGTATATGAAGGGATGAAAACCAGTGTCTTTCTGATTCCAGATTTCATCTCGAGTGCGAGGGCCCTAACATTTTCACTTGGGCTTTAATTATTGATGGAAACAATTTCCACTAATGAAAACAATTATAACAAGAGTGATAATGACTCGTTAACTGGGAGCGTATAGATACAAATGACCCAGTTTAAAATATAGAGTTTCTCGGGTAACAGAAATCCCTGCCTTCTTCCCTGCCCAATTCCCTTGAATTGATTTTCTCTCTCCTTCCTCATTGATTGGCCAGGCTTGAGTCAGAGAGCCTAATGAAAAGGATCTGATAAAGGGAGAAGAAAGTCTCTTCAAAGGATAGCCTTCCTGCTGTCTGATCTTGACCTGAAATTTACCCCGAAGTACGTCAAGAAGTGAAATGAGAAGTGCTGCTAAGTAGCTAGGGGTGATGAGGTCTTGCTTTTGCTTTAATTCCTCTACAGATTGGGAGGAATGTGATTATCATGTAGGAGGCAGCACAGTACTGAAGTGTGAAAACTCCACAATCTAATGGCTTTGGGTATATTTCCCTAGTCACCCGATCTCACATTCAGGTGATTTCCATTAACAGTCTTGTTATGAAATGCTCTGCAGTTATTTGGCTTTATCTATCAAGTCTTTGAAATATCAAGTTGCATATTAAATCGTCGCGTACAACTACTGTTTTTAATTCTCCCGATTTTTATGAATATTTCTAAATGTATTAGTGAACAACATTTATTCTTAACAGTCACGTTCTAAATTCGATTAAAACAAAAAAAAATCACAGCATACTTTAAATGTGACTCGCTTGGTGATAATTATGAAACAAAAGTTAAAAGTCATTTGTGTACATTAGAAACTCCTTTTATTAAAAATCTAGAGCAGCCCTGGCTGGTGTGATGTCAGGTGTGATCCCTTCCACCAGGAGGTTGCCAGTTCCATTTCTGGTCAAGGGCACAGGTCCAGATTGGGGGTTGCATCCCCGATGTCCAGCAGGGGGCCTGCAGGAGGCAGTCAATTGATGTTGTGCTCTCACATCTATGTTTCTCCCTCTCCCTCTCTCTTTCTCTACAAATCAATAGACTACTCTTTTTAAAAAAATCTAGAGCATTTTGTTTTTGAAAAATAATGAGAATGTGTTTATATTAATATTACAGTATCCTTTTCTGTGATTTGTTTAAATATGTGTTATGATGTTTCTGTGAAATTATTACCATCTTTTATATGAATATTTAAAAATAATTATACATATATGATCATAAATCATTGAAACATTTTTTAAGGAAAAATGTACATGCTTTATTGATATACAAATAAAATTTACATTTATTTTTTAAAAAATTTTATAGGGGAAGTATAATGAGTGAATAATTTTAAATAAAGGGCTTTAAATAATTCAACTTGATTAAACTCTACCTTTTCATTTTTAGTACTCTCACTGTACACTCAGACATTTATACTCAAATCCTTTTAATTTTCATCATTCATTAACAATGTGGGCCATAGTTCATGTGAAGTGTGAATGCCTATCTTTGAGTCTGTGTTTGATTCCCTAGAGACTGACAACCAGATGAGCTCATTGTAATGATGCTTTTTTAAAAAAATGCCAGACAAATGGCTTTGTCCCAGTTCCCTTGAGTACATTGGGATATGTTTAAAGGTAAAGAGAAATCTGACAAATTCTATCTATTCATCTTTCATGTGCCTTCTAGGTGCTTGGAATAAATCCGCGCAATTGTGTAACAGCCTACTCTAACGCAGAATTTAGCTTAATGTGGGCTTGTTCTGGATTCCTTCCAAGGGGAGGCAATTATCTTTGGAAGTATCCTAAAACTCATTTTTTAGCCTAGTCTGCTAAAGAGATCATTGGATGAGTTGATGATGGTGATGATGAGGATAAGAATATGATAATAATAAACGCTGCCTTCCCTAGTCAACCCCTGCTCTGCCTTTTATTAGCTGTGTGACATTAACAAGTTTCTTAAGCTAAGCCTCATTTTCCTTATCTGTAAAATAGGGGTGACAATAGTATTTACCTTACGTTGGTTTTTTTTTTCAAATATATTTCATTGATTTTTTACAGAGAGGAAGGGAGAGGGATAGAGAGTTAGAAACATCGATGAGAGAGAAACATCGATCAGCTGCCTCCTGCACATGTCCTACTGGGGATGTGCCCGCACCAAGGTACACACCCTTGACTGGAATCGAACCTGGGACCCTTCAGTCCACAGGCGGATGCTCTATCCACCAAGCCAAACTGGTGCTGGCTACCTTATTTTGTTTTAAAATTAAATGAGATAATCTATGTAAATGTTTAGTGCAGTGTCATTGTTCTTGCTGTCACTTTTACCATTGCTATAACATTTCAGGGTGTTTTTCTGAATCCCCTTCTTACTGAGTAATGTGATAGGCACCATGTTAAGACCTTACTTCATTTATAATTCACATAACTCTGTGAGGAAAGTATTATCAGCATTCTGACTTTATAGATGAGAAACCAGGATCACAGTGTTTAAGTAATGTCTCAAGTGTCATCTGATAGTTGATATAGACTTGATCACACTTGTTTGACTCAGCCTCTGAAGGTCATTAATGTGAAAATAATGTGATGATGAGAAATCACTGTTAGAAATACTCCTTTATAAAAATCCTTTATCACGAGAAAATGTCTGTTCTATTCTTCCAATAATTAGTAGGTCATTATACTTTACAGATCGTGACCAACATATTGCTTGTGAATTCACATTTTACTAAATTGGATCTTTCTTCTAACCTCCCTTAAGGAGACAGCTGAATGGATGGGACATTAAGTGATTCTCACTCTGCCACTATGCTATGCAAAAGACATAGTCAAAGTTTTCCTGAGCTACCAAGAAAATGTGTAGAATCAGGCACTTATTGTTCACTAGATTAACTCCTATAATTACACTGAAATTCAACGTTTATAAACAAGATTTAGAAGCAGTGGAGCAAAAGCAGGGCAAGTGCTGTGCTCATCATGTTCTGAAAGCTGTTAAGTGAACCCAATATTGAATTTGAAAATTTCAATTAAATCCCTTTTACCCAGCTCTATTGAATTCCCTTCTGTTGATAGAGAGGTTGAGTCATACGGAACCATTAAAAACTGCTTCTCATCAAGCATATGTGATCTATTAATATTAGGAGCAAAATTGCGTTTTGACTCATCCTTATTCTACTCAGTATTTTCTTCTATTATCAAGGAACTGTAAACTTGAATTTCTTCCAGGAAGTCAGGTCATCTTTGTACTCCAAACAAGGATTGTTAAGTTGCATTTCCATGATTTTCCTGAAATCAGCTCAAAATGCAAAGTTTTCCAATCCATAAATATTTATAGAAGTGTAATTTTGCAAGCTTTGAGGGTGTGGTTATATTTATGTGCAGATAAAACATATATATATATATATAATATATATCATTTATATGATATACGATATATGTGAATACATGCAGAACATATGCACACATGAAAAAATAAAAATATAATAAGGTTAACAATGAATTCTGTGTCAGTGGATCACATTGTTATCACTCTATGCAAGAAAACTAGTGAGCAATAGAAGGAAAATAGAAGAGATAAGTAAAGAGGAAGAATTTTTCTTTACAAAATAGTTCTTAGTTATATAGTATAGTTCCTTTAAATTGTATCTTCATAGCATTTAAAATAGGATCTAATTAAATAAAGTATGAAGTGACTTTTTAGAAAATACATGCTGAAATCCAAGCCAAAGTATTTTTGTTAACTGGATTATAAACCTAAATAGAATACCTCCCATTATAATCTGAGCTTAAGCACATGGAACAAGTTAATTGAAGTAAATCTTTTATATATTAAATTCACTGCACACAAATGGGAAAAACTCAGTTCTGAGGTCAAAATCGCTGCTTCTTATCTTTAACCATATGTTTCACTTATACTTTTTCCACTGATTCAAAAGCATAGAAAACTGGGTTTTCAGTCAGTACACGTTAATTCGGCTGATTTGAAAAAAGAGCCCTGGATCAGTGCATGCACCCAAGTATATTTCTCTCTGCAGTATAATTACATTGCTGAGAACTGAACATAAAAATGTGTCGTTTTTCAATATGAAAAACAGCAGTGGGCCATATGGCTTTTCCTTTACAAGATTGCATCTGATTGACAGCTCTGATATAGACCCGGCCTCCCAGTTCTCTCACAAACAGATTTCCCAGAAATCTAAACCAAATGGGAATCCAGAGAGAAGTCAAAGCATAGAAAATTTATGCTGCTTTAAAAAAAAATTCTATTTGGTCAAATTTATCCATTTTAGTAACTGGAGATGTTTTATTCTCATGGCAGCAACAAGGAATGTTTAATTCAGTATCACATGGTATTTTAAATGAAAATAAGTCTCAATTAAATAATTTCTGAGAAGAGAAATACAACAAATAGGGATTTTAAAAAGAAAATTGTTAACTTAGCAAAAGATTCAATATTTACAATAACTCTAAGACATGTGTGTTTTACTTTTAACAGCAGAAGCTTATGAAAAATCAAGAACAGAGAATTACCATATAGAAGTTTTGAGAATAAAAAGCAAGTTTTATGGATATGTATTTATATGTGTGTATACAGTAGGTATGTTAATTTGTGTGTTTTAAAGATTAATTATTTCCTCAATTGGAATTGCTCAATAAATAGAAAATTATCACCAATAATTTTCAGCATACATTTCAAAAATTGACTAATTAATTATTTATTAACTAGTAAACTAGTTCATTTTTGGTGAGCTTCACTTTTATTCTGTTAATAGCATTAACAATGGGCAACAGAGATCTTTGCTAAATATTTTTTGAATGATTAAATGTTAGTAAAAGTTTTGATGTACTTCAACAATATAAGGCGCTTTACAAGATTACATGAATAAGACCATGATAGAAGAGCATGTAGCCCCTGTCAATGTGGTGAACACCAGCAAACATTGGCTACAAACATGGGAAATGGTGATCTAGTTTCATCTCCTATTTGAATGAATCTCTGAGACAATGAGTCACAAAGTGAGTGGGCCTCTCTTTAGTGAATGTTAGAGATCACTTTCTTCTAGAATATGTCCTAGAAGATAAGGGACTCTATTAAAATATTTGTTTTCAAGGTTCCAGGTTTTCAAATATGGCTATGATAGAAGATGACTGACCCATGTTTCTAGGCAATCACATCTATTGATATTTATCACATAAAAAATTAAAACAGAAAAATATTAAAATATATAGTAAATCTGTCAGAAATTACAGCAACAGCTCACTACATGTTAACAAAATAACATGTTTTTTGAAAATAAAATATTTTCTAATACTGCTTAATTCAGGAGAATAATGATATTGGTTTATAGTTTTTCATTTCTCTTTTGTATCTGGCATAATAGAAGACAGCAATATTTTCACATCTGCTTCTTCATTCAAACTGTTGCAATTTGAAATTTTTGTCAAAGTTGATGAAGAAAATCTAGTAGCTAGAAGATAGGTAGCTGGAAAAAAGAGAAGCATTTAATTGCCTTTGCATACAGTTTTGCATACTCTTTTGTGCTACACTAGAACTTGGCATGTTAGTTCCAAAGTGGAATCTGAAACTGTATCAATGAGCTCTTCATATTTAGTTCCATTAAAATCCATTAGTTTATCTTGCCCTTGGACTGGTATGGATTTATCCATACATGATTTTATGTCATGCATTATTCATTTAAATGTTGGTTCCTTGGTTATGCAGATCTCCAAAAAGTGACATATTGGATTAAATAACACACAAAAAAATCTCATTAATGTCACCACCAATTTCATCAGGAAATTTTTCAACTATTGGGAAGTTATCAAACTTATGGTGGTAGTAAAGAGCTTTCCAAAATTCTAATTTCAGCATGGAAATTCAAATTTTATCAACAGCAACAAATATTGTCAGCTTTTCTTGACAGTAACCAGATCCACTCATTCTTTTTAAAGAGGCTATTCATAAACATCTGAGTAACTATAGTTTTTATGTCAGTCATGTTTTCAAGTAAAAATGGTGATTCATGGAAAAAAAGGAGGCTAGTTCAGCTTGTAACAAAATAATCACACAAATGTTTGTTCTGGAGACAATCACATACTAAAGTGTGCTTCCTGTAAAACTATAGGTCACTCCTATAGTTTCAACTGTAAACTAAATTCATTTAGTCAAATAAATTTGATGAGACTTAATAAAATTAATATTTTAATAAAATTAGTAGCTGTTATTATTCATCAAAGACATTGTTTAAGTGAACCTGGCTTTGTTTCCCCCTTCACACAATGTTGTCCTTGTGTGAAGAATACAGTGACAACTAGTACAGTTTGGTGCCACTGCTTTGAATTGTGTAAAAAACAAAAGCAATTTTACCCCCTTCCCTCCATTTGCTTTTATACCATTAGTGCAAATGTAGATTCAGTGGAAAATATAAATATTGTCTTAGTATTATGAAAATGATTTCTTAAGTCAAACACTCCTAAGAAGGAAGGTCTCAGAAAATTCCAGGGGTATTTAGACCACATTTTGAAAACTGCTGTCCTAAGAAATATATGTATTTTGATAACTTAAACACGGGATTTATGCTTACCTTGCTAAAAAATTAAGAAAGGATAGGACTTTTACACTTTGTTTTTGCAAGGTTTCATCAAAAAATTTCGTGTACCTAATATATACTATATAGAGATAAGTATATATACATACCCCCCTACACATAGATTTTATACACATATACACACAGAGAGAAACGTGATCATCTGAATGTGTACAGATGGTCCTTTGCTTAGAATAATTTGACTTACGATTTTGGACTTTACAGTGGTATGAAAATGAAGTGCAGTGAGTAAAAAGTACTTTGAATTTTGATATTTTCAGGGCTAGCAAGACAATATTCTCTCATGATGCTGGGCAGCAGAAGTGAGCTACAGGTCTCCATCAGCCCGAGATCATGATGGTAAACAACTAATATTTCACAGCATAGCATTAAATGCATCTTGACTTATGATATTTGAACTTGTAATAAGTTTATTGGGATGTAACCACATTGTAAATCAGAGAGCACCTCTACATATTTTCAGATATGCAGAGAAAATGTAACTAATTTTGGCTCCAATTGATGAGCTATTTCATCACATTAGATATCAGGTAAATCCTAGGTTTTAGTTAAATCAAGTAAATTTAATATAAAGCTAAAACTAATTTTTTAGATAATGTGTAGTCTTTTGAGGGTAAAAATGCTCAGTCTCTTAGATTTTTGACATCCTTTATTCCTCACTCATATGGATAAGCTATGGCCCAGGAAGATCAGCTTCTCCATATAGATTACACTAGAGGCCCGTGCACGAAATTCATGCAAGGGGCTTGGCCCTCACAGGCGCAGCTTCATCTGGAAGGCCGTTCAGCTGTCTGGTCTAATTAGCATATTACACTTTTATTACTATAGATGACAACAATTCGATAGTCACTGGCTAGTAGGAGGGTGTTTGGGACTAATGATTGCTGGGCTATGCATGGGTGTGAAGAGCTAGAGGCCATGATTGGGCATCTGCTTCTGGCCTTTACATTCTGCCTCATTTTTCTCTTTTCTTTTCCCCAGTTATAAGTGATTAATCAGGCCTCTCAAGCTGCTCATCTCTGTCCTCAGCAGTGCCGGGAGCCACTTCCGGTGTCTCTACCCTAGGTTTATTGACCTACAGTTTTCTATTGTTACTTTCTCATGACCACACCTGCCCCAAGTTAGAAGTGGCTGGGGATGCAGTCCCTCCTAGAAAGCTTGCAGCTTTGAACTAAGATAAATGGTATAGTGTTAACACACATTCCTGGGCTCTCCTATATCTCCTGGAAATTTCTACAGGCCCCTCTGGGACCTCCTGGGGTTTATCATAATGTGTGTTTGTGGGGACACAGGAACCTTCAAGCTGATCCATTTGATGTTCCTATCTCTCCCCATTTTTTCCTTATAATTAGTCATGTTTTCCCCCCTACTTCTAAGTTGTTAGTTCTCCATCACTGTCAGTACTCACTCTTTAAAGAGACAGTTGGAAGTGTGGTCATGGTGGTGGTGTGGAGCGGGGAGGTTGTTTTTTACCTGTCCCAATGATGGGAGAATATTTTTGCTTACCTAGTAGCCAGACATGCTATGTACTTACCATGTGTGGGCAATAAAAATCATCATTGCAAAAATGCTAATAGTGCTCTCATGAGAAACATTGCCCTAGGATACAGATTCCTTAGATCCTAGAGAAGGAGGCTTCACAGCCTGGTCATGGTCTCTAATGACAGACATAACACTAATTATCTAAGTCTTGTCACCATCCTTCAGATGGATACTTTGGGTTGACTGAAAAAAATGTCATGCATCAGAAATACAAAAAGTAATATTATAATTTTATGGAATGTACATACATTAGAGTGACTTTTGAATTATACGACCAAAGGGATGACACATTAAACAGAAGAACTAAATATATAAATATATGTGCATATATTTAAAATGTACCGTAAAATAACATTGCTTTCTTGTGGTAACTGTGGAGATGGTGCCGGTTCTTAAGAATGGCACACATTTTAGAAGCAGCTTGTCATGTATGCTCAACAGCTGAAGCTACAAGGCTTCTAGAAGAATCCATAAAAACTGGAGATTATTTTGGTCTGACTTCTCAAGGACAGAATACCCTAAATGATCTCTGTGCTAGCTTCCAGCTAATCATGTTACCTCCAAAACTACAGACAGGATTTGCCGTGTCCAGAATGTCTTTGCAGTGATTTGCTAGTCACTTTCCTACACGTCATCAGTCTGGCTTTTCCTTTATTAACTCAGTTTATCAACTGACTTCCTCACATGTGAGAAAAGAGCTTGCATGCAGAAAAAAGCTAAAGGAGTGCAAATGATTAATTACATGTCCCTTAGATGTTGTGTTACTCTTCACTCAGAAAATTCCAAACTTTGGTATTTGTTTAATCAATTACATATTAAATGCAAAATACAAAATTCCTAGAACTCTACTGGCAAACATTGAATTCTGAAATCAGAATTCTTACAGCTTATTTATATGATTTAAATTCCGCTCAACCATCTCCACAAGTGACACAATCAAGGAACAGAGCCCTGCTGAAGTAAGTCCTGCTCCCTGGTGGGTGGGAGGAGGGCGAGGCCTTCACAGCTGATCCTCCAGAGTGGTCACAGCCAGTCCTTGCTGCCAATTAGTCTGGGGAGAAATTCCTCCCATTGATGTGTCAACAGCAATCAAGGCTCAACCACAAGAAGAGGGTCACACTGCCCACAAAGCAGGGGCATAGTGTACTGGAGTGCCCAGCTTGGGTGACTGAGAAGGCCACTGGACCCTATAGGACAACTACTACATTAGGCCACTCAACCAAGCCCTGGAGATGTGGCTGCTTTACCTAATACATAGAAACAAACACAGGGAGGCTGCCAACATGAGGAGACAAAGAAATGTGTCCTAAATGAAGGAATGGAACAAAACTTCAGAAAATGAACGAAATAAAATGGAGACCAGCAATCTACTAGATGCAGAATTCAAAACACTGGTTATATGGATGCTCAATGAACTTAGGAGAAGAGTAGGTGAATTTAGTGAAAACCTCAACAGCATAAAAAAGGACATGGAAACCATAAAAAAGAAGTCCGAAATGAAGGATACACTAACTGAAATGAAGAATAATTTGTAGGGAATCAACCAACAGTAGAGAAGGTGATGCTGAGTATCAAATTAGAGATTTGGAAAAATCAGGCAGCAAAAAACACCCAATCAGAATAAAAAAAAAATTTTTTTAAATGAGGGTAGTGTAAGGATCCTCTGGGACAACTTCAATCATACCAACATTTGCATCATGGGGGTGCTGGAAGGAAAAGAGGGAGAGAGCAAGGAATTGAAAATCTATTTGATAAAAATGACAGAAAACTTCCTTAACCTGGTGAAAGAAATAGGCAAGTCCAGGAAGCACAGAGTTCCAAACAAGATAAACCCAAAGAGCCCATAGCAAGACACATCATATTAAAATGCCAAAGGTTAAAGACAAAGAGAGACTCTTAAGAGCAGCAAGGAAAAAACAATTAGTTACCTACAAAATTTTTTTTTTTTGTAGAGAACATTGAAGGACTTGCATGATGAATATTTCTTGAGTTGTGATTCAGGGTCAGTATAAGTTTTGAGATGTTTTAATTTGGGAAGACAAGTTAAAGACAATAATGTGTGGCTTCCATAAGACTGTCAGCTGATTTCTCAACAGGCATATTTCAGGCCAAAAGGTATTGGCATGAAATACTCAAGTGATGAAAAACAAGGACCTTCTTTAAGAAGAAGAAAAAAAAGAAAAAAATATGAATAATAAATGCAATAAATACAGATCTATCAACAATTGAATCTAAAAAACAAAATAAACATACAAGCAGACTAGAAACAGACTCATAGATACAGAGAACACTTTGACAGTTGTCAGATGGGAAGGTGTTTGGGGCAATGGGTTAAGAAGGTGAAGGGATTAAGAAGTACCAATTGGTTGTCATTGATTACTCTTGGGGATGTAAAGTACAGCACATGGAATATATTAAATAATACTCTATAATAATTTGTGTGGTGTCAGATGGATTCTAGATTTATCAGGATGATCACTTAGTAAGTTGTATAATGTCTAATCAGCGGCATGTACATCTGAAACTAATATATGTCAGCTGTAATTGAAAAGTTAAAAAAAGAAAAAAGGCAAACAAAATAATTAAAATCCGATATTTTTAATTGGAATATGATCTATTTGCGAAGTTAAATCTTCCTTATAACAATTTTACAGTTTCAATCTATTTAATTTTGCCATTCCTTTTTTTCCCAAAAAGAAAAAAGGCAAACAAAATAATTAAAATCGGATATTTTTAATTGGAATATGATCTATTTGCAAAGTTAAATCTTCCTTATAACTATTTTACAGTTTCAATTTATTTAATTTTGCCATGCCTTTTTTCCCAAAATGCATTCATTAATGGGCATATGTTATGCCTGATGAAAGCAACACATTTGAATTGATTTTTTTTTTTTTGTAGAGAACATTGAAGGACTTGCATGATGAATATTTCTTGAGTTGTGATTCAGGGTCAGTATAAGTTTTGAGATGTTTTAATTTGGGAAGACAAGTTAAAGACAATAATGTGTGTAATGTGTGAATTTTCACACAAGTTGCAAAATCTGTAATAATATCCAGTACTTGTGTATACTTTAAATGAGTTTTCCTGCCTGACAGCATGCCTGAGGTGGACTAGCTGTTTATTGACTCCAATATCATGAGAGAAATCCATGTCACCTTTTAGATTTTTTACATTTGATTGATCTTCTCCATCTGGTTCTCGATTAAAATGTCACATTGAAAATAAGAATAACCTTTGTCAGAGACTGACTTATTTTTGAGGCTTTAAGAGAAAACAATATTGTGTGTTTTGAGTTAACAATATATATTTAAAATTTTCATTGCTCACAAGTTTGTGACTATTGCTGTTCATTTGCTTTCACCTCAGTATTGATTTAGGAAAATTTGGGTAAAGATGCATTTGTGGTTCAAAGATACCAATAACCATAGTTAGGTCACTTAGAAACAAAATATGTAGAGAGTTCAACTAAGTGTCCATCTATGAAACAGATGGGATAGGAGCATTTTCCCTAAGACAGGTAAAGAGTAAAAAAGAGGGATGAACCCTATCAATTGGGTCATCCAGCCTTTTCTTTTTTTTCGGTGGTGAAATCTTGGTAAATTCTTGGTGATTGGAATATTTGAGGATTAAGTGAGATTATATGTAAAATATGTTAAAAGTTATAAAGAATTTATCATTATGTTTCTTTTCTGGGCATACAAAACAAAGGTGTTAATGCTATTCAGTGACTGCTATTTGTATGTTCGGGGGGGAAAAATGAAGTCGTAAATTCTCAATAGTCATTTTCCCCTGCAGCATATGGTAGACATAAAAGACAGTTATTCTACTCATGATTTCAGTCACTGTTAGAATCTGTCTTCTTTTAAAATTGATTTTTAGACACAAAAAGAGCCAGTTGGTCTCTGATTACTGAACACCTGGCAGGATTAACCGCCGTTCCATCTAAGCACCCAGGCAATCTTTTTTATTGCTGGAAACTGATTCAGCACACCCTTAATGGTATTGGTTCTCTCTTTCTTGCTTTGCCTTTTGATGGCTCTGCTTTAGTTCACCATAAATCTTAGAGGTCTGGGTATCCTGACCTCACCCATTCTCCCCATATTTCAACCCAGTGGGGTTTGAAGTTAGATTAGGGCTGCCTGACTTCTCATTTTAGCAATAGGCCGTTTATTATCCGTGAGTCTGTGAATTGTGTTGCAAGAACAGTCCTCCTACTGGTTTTTGATGGTCCAGGGTATGAACGGATGTAGTTTTGGATAAGCCATTTCTATCAACATTTCACAAGTCTTCTGGAATCCTCTTAGACTATTGAAGTGTTTTATGAAACATATACTCTTTTGTCAAATGTGTTGCATTTTTAATAATTAAAGAGCTTTGCTTTCCCAAATGTTTTCTTAAAAAATTCATTCACTCCTCTACCTCACTGTTATTCTAGTCCAGTGGTCGGCAAACTGCGGCTCACGAGCCACATGTGACTCTTTGGCCCCTTCAGTGTGGCTCTTCCACAAAATACCACGTGTGGGCCCGCATGTACAGTGCGATCGAAACTTCGTGGCCCATGCGCAGAAGTCAGTATTTTGTGGAAGAGCCAGTATTTTGTGGAAGAGCCACCAGAAG
>NW_006299372.1:858612-873993 GCF_000327345.1 Myotis davidii | reverse complement strand
TTAAAGAAGAGAAAATAATCACTGACCCCGTAGCTCAAGTTCTATAAGCTACTTCACTTTTTCTTGAACTCCGTCTTTGGTTGTTGCTTCTAAAATTTTGTTTGTGCAAGAGCCAGTATTTTGTGGAAGAGCCACCTGAAGGGGCCAAAGAGCCACACGTGGCTCATGAGCCGCTGTTTGCCGAGCCACAGTTTGCCAACCCTATTCTAGCCTATCAACTCTTGGTATTCATTAACTGCTTCCTTGTTCCACTCTTAAATTCTACCAAATTTCTATAGGCTGTATCATGATACACAAACATTTTAAATCATGCAGTATGGCTCCCTAATTAAAAGCTTTTTTCTTTTCATTGCACACAGATTGAAGTTTAAATTCCTGTCCTGTTCACCACTTTCAGGGCTTCTGACCTCTCTAACCACTCATTTGTAACCACATGGGCTGGGCAATGGATCTGCTGCAACCTGTCTCCTGTGTCTTATTTAGCATTAGTTACAAGATGAGGAAAGAAAACAGTCTTCTTAATGCCCAATTATCCCTCATTTCTCTGCAACACATCCATGTAAGCCTCAGGAGGGTAGTGATCTTGTCTGTATTGGTCAGCACTGTATTCTCAGGGCTTGATACTGTCCTGTCTTATCACATAACTAGAGGCCCAGGGCACGAAATTCGTGCACTTGGGGAGGCGGGGGGGGGGGGTCCCCTCAGCCTGGCTGTTCCTCTCACAGTCCAGGAGCCCTCAGAGGGTGTCTGACTGCCAACTTAGGCCTGCTCCCTGTGGCCACTGTGCTCACCAGCCATGAGCCCGGCTTCTGGCTGAGCAGCGCTCCCCCTGTGGGAGCGCACTGACCACCAGGGGGCAGCTCCTGCATTGAGCGTCTGCCCCCTGGCTGTAAGTGCGCATCATAGCGACCAGTTGGTCTGCCGTTTGGTCAATTTGCATATTAGCCTTTTATTATATAGGATTAGCATTAATAGTACAGATTGTGTAGACCAGCGGTTCTCAACCTGTGGGTCGCGACCCCTTTGGGGGCCGAACGACCCTTTCACAGGGGTCGCCTTAATACATCCTGCATATTAGATATTTACATTACGATTCACAACAATAGCAAAATTAGCTATGAAGTAGCAACGGAGATAATTTTATGGCTGGGGGGCACCACAACATGAGGAACTGTATTAAAGGGTCACGGCATTAGGAAGATTGAGAACCACTGGTGTAGACAATGACATGTCAGAAACTTTAATATGCTACTGTGCAATATAGCAGTTCTTAAAACTCAGGTTTGGAAATATTTGTTTACATATGTAAGTTTTCAATTTCCCAGACCAGAGTTGAGGATATTACCATTTTTTGGGGGTAGACTGGTTGTGGGACTTATTTATCGTTCTCTCCCAGAATGTTGCATAGATAGGTCACCTCTTTTTGGCAACTGGCAATGCTTCTTTTCTCCTGATTTAGGCAATCTCCACAAGCCTTTCAACAGGATTATAACAGAGTATGTGCTCAAGTTCAATGTTCTTGAGTGCCTGTAAAATGCTTAGAAATGCTGTGAAAAATATTTATGCAGATTTACCTAAAAAACATCCAGCCCATTATTCTAGATACTCTACATGTTTTTTCGTGTTGATTTAGTCAGCTCATTATCAAGACGTTCATTGGGAGCATGCCAAATTGGTCTAGTATGAATATTTTAAACTGATTTACGTTTTGGTGTATCTTTGTTGGTCTATGTTGATGGACTTTATGAGAAAGAGCCTTAAAGAAGCTCATCTTTTGTTTACTGTAAAGATGCTTTTGAGGATGCTATCCATTCCATTGCACAGTACTCTCTCTAGGAGGACCTCTACTATACCATTCTCTTCTTTCTCAGGTAGAAGAATAATTATTGTCAATTGATTGTTTTGCTTATGGACATTGGAATATAGAGGATTTATTCACACATTTTTGAAAACATTACATTAATATTTATGAAATGCTGACTATGAGTCAGTTACCTTTATAAAAAGCATTTTATATAGGTTATCCCATTTCATTATCACAATGACCCTATGATGTAGGTATTTTTACCCATATTCTTATTTTACAGATAAAGAAACTGAGACACAGAGAGGATAGATTGTGCAACATCACACAACTAGAAAATATTGGAACCAAATTGTGAACACAGCCTAACTTAAGTAGTTGCCTGTCACATAGATCTAGTTTATTTTCCTAAACTTTATTTTTCTTTTGTCTTATTTTTAATCTGCTTCAGTAATCTTAAATTGTTGTGGGGAAATTCAGAATATAATAAAATGAAAAAGTTGGATACCAACCTGCTTTTTCTGATGAACGGTATGTCATATCACAAAGCTCAAATAAATTTATTGGCAGGAAATAAAGTAGCAAGTGTTAGAAAGTGCAACTCTATTAGAGTAAGCTGTTTACAAACTATTATTCTCCTCTAGGTACATCATTCAATGTGGATTGCAAATTAACTTCCACTTTTGGAGGGTTACTTTCTCGAACTAAACCCATAGGCAGCCAACCTAATATGTTATATGAAGATTAACTGTGCCTTTTAGTATTACATTTAGTCAATTATGAGAAATGCTTGGCATTTCCATAGACTTCATTGAAAGTAAGAGCAACTAACAAGATGTCCTAGGAAGTACTAATGAACTAATTATCTTTTCAAT
Organism: Myotis davidii; assembly: GCF_000327345.1. NCBI lineage: Eukaryota > Metazoa > Chordata > Mammalia > Chiroptera > Vespertilionidae > Myotis > Myotis davidii. The sequence continues at coordinate 871,314 of NW_006299372.1, read as the reverse complement.
TTACATCCATAGTAAGTAATTGAATACAACATTCAAGACTTCTTGTTCCTCAGTTTTACAAGTCATAGATTGTAATTATATGTTTTGTACATAAAATCTAACTATAATCCATTTTGGAATATGAAAATATTATATTAAATACATGAATGATTATGGTTTAATATACTCAAATTACTGCTAGAAAGCTTCCCTCATTTATCAGTAAGACATTTGCTACTTAAGAGTTTTAGAAGATTTATATGCACAAATATTCTCACTAACTATTCACCTATAATGATAAAACATGCCAGTCAAAGATCAATTAATTATATATGATATTTGGCAAGATTAATAGCAACAAATTAATAAAAGGTATAATCAATTTCTATTTATCCTAGTGCCTACTGTTACCGTCTTGGTTTAAGCTATTATTGTGTTTCTCATGGATTATTATAATTGATTTCCCTGACTAAAGTTTCACTCTTTCTCAGTTTCCAACATATTCTCCACTTAGCAGTCAGTGTGGTCTTTCTAAATAGTACATAAACTTATGTCATTCCCCTACTTAAAACCTTTCAAAGGCTCAGGGCCTTTTCTCAATTCATTATCAAGGCTCACAAAGTGGTTTAAGATCCATAGACCTCTTTAGTCTCCTCTCACCCATTTTCTATAGCCTTCCTAAACCACCCCTACTTCGGAGAATGGATCCTGTTCTCTCTTGTAGCTAGGCCTTGGTTATATCTATGTAGAACAACTTCCCTCTTCTGTTTTCATCTGCCTGACTCTATGTGGCTTTTTGGTTTCAGCCTAGTTATTTATTCTGCTGAATCTAGAGTAGGTGCTTATCCTTTGCTGTTTGGCCTTTGGGGTTTATCCCATCAGAGCTGTTGCCTATTTACCCATCTGCCCTTTTCCATGAAAGACCGAAACACGCGTTAAAGAAAGGAGGTGTTTCTAGATCATCATCTTGTTGTCTGCCTTTACTCTAGAAATCAGCACTTAATAAGCCCATAACATTTGTTTTTTTTAGTAAATGAATGAATTTCTAGATATTATAAATATAATTTTTATATTATCTTTAAATACTTCCTTTAAATTGGTCAGGTTATTGGCATGACCCCAATTGTTCTGTCTCAACTTGAGTTCAAATCTCTTTGGGTAAATGAAGCAAAGTCTTAGTGCCTTCAATTTAAAATCATAAAACACTTAATTTAACATGGTGCTTGAAACATAGTAAGTACTTCTTTTTTATCAGGCTTGTTTGTTTAATTTTTGGTAGCACACGTGTTAGTAACTCTGCCTTTGGGGTCAGATAGGTGTGGGTTCAATTCCTGGCATGCCTTCTTATTCAGTAAATAAGAAGCCAAGCTCCTTGAGAGTCAGTTTTTTTTCATATAAAAATGGAAGTAATAGTAATATCCATCTTAACAGGTTGCTGGGAGGTTTAAGAAAGATAATGCAAATAAAACGCTTAGCACAATACCTGGTATACAGTGGAGGCTTCACAAATGTTAGATATTATTATTCTCAGATCTATCTCACTCACTAGTTTACCAATTCACTGAATTCACAGATTTTTGCTTTATTCATCTTTGAATTCCTAGCACCAATGTTTTGCATTGGTACCTCACATATAATAATGTGTCTACTGTAAAACAAACCTTGAATAGAGTAAAACATTGAACTACTATTGTCCACTTACAACTTAGTGTGACTTAGCATTAACCACGTTGGGATATCTAGAGATAGATGCCATTTGTGGGCTGTCATTTTCAAATGTGGAGACATTTTTCTAACCAAGACCAGCCTATCTGGTGACACTATATTTAAAGAAAGGGACATCAGGAGCTGAGAAAGAAATGCAGCAAGCTTACCTGGGAAAAATTCAAGAAAAATTTAACCTAATTCTCAGTTATAGCTATGATTAGCCTTGGTGTAATTTCAGTCCTAATTCAAGAAAACAACCAAAGGAGTTTTGTAAGTGACCAGTTTTGCATGGTATCATTCTTTGATGACAGGAATTCCATAGACTAAGGTAATTTGGTAAAGAAGCCCAGTATGTGTTTTAGAGCTGTGTTTTATTTGGATAGACTAGACAAAATGCCCAGGAGGATATGCATTAATTAGTAAGCTATTAGTGTTAAATTGCTGCTAATTGGGTCTTATAATTGAAAGGAGCTAGAAGGCTACAGAATGGTGTTGACAGCACTTTGAGACAGAAGGAAATTTGAAATAGCTCTTTCACATCTCATTTTTCAGTGGTAGCCAGTTGGCTTCACTTGAGTAAATGAGCTATGTGTTTATCTCTGCCGCCATCTTAGTTTCCGAGTAAATGAGCTGTTATTTGAACTTCCTGTCTCCCTTTAGAAATTATAATTAAGAATGGTATAGGAATACGTGAAAGTTCTCTTCAAAGTTTAGTTTTGAATACACCACACATTGGTGTGGAAGAGTACTAGATATTTTCACAAATTGAAGCAAAAAACTGTTTTTTGTCGTTTAACATTACTCATATAAAAACACTTCTTAATATTAAGTGTGAGTTTGTAAAGGAAATAACCAACATTTCAATATGAATATGCAATTTAACATGAACCCTATAGTTATAGTTTTTGACACATAATAAAAATGAAGGCAAGTTCTATGTCAAGAATGATAGTACAAGAAGCTCTGTGGACTGTTTCCAAGGAAACAACCATAACTGGTGAAATGATTTTTTTTTTAAATCAACAAATTTAAGTCCCTGGGAATTGTCCTAAGTGCATAGTGAAAACGGAGAAGAAACATTTATTCAAGAAAACCTGCTAAATCTCCGTAAGAAGAGTGAGCGTGCATGGCATGTGAGCCCAACCCCTCCTTCCCCTCTGTCCCAACCCAGCTGCCCTGAGGAAGGCTCTATGCTGAGCAGGTGTGGCCAAGAAGAGGGTCTCCTCCTGCTCCAGCCCCTAGTCAAGGACTGTGGTATCTCCCCAGGAAGGGCAGGCCACTAGTATTCCTCCTCACCTTCAGTTTCCTGTTGCAGAGGCCAAATTACAGGGGAGTGTGGCCGAGTGGCCAAGAGTTCCCTTCTTCCACTTGGTCCCCACTCCGAGGAGAGACCGACCCCAGAGGCTGCCCTGCATTAGCCTGAGAACACTGGGGCCACGGTCATCCTCACCACAGCTCTCTTCTAGTCGTGTTAGCTCTGTGCTTGGGATACACGTCTAGAAGAACAAAGGCTATCGCCTCTGCCCAGTGCCCTGCTCCTAAAGCAGGGGTCATGCTGAGAAAGGCTGCTTCAGAGAGGCAGTCCCTAAGAGAACTCCAAAGCTCCCCCAAAAGGAACTGACCTTATTTGAAAAAGTGTGGGGGAAAGTCAAGCCTAAGGGTGTCCTGAAAACCAATGGATATTTTGGTGGTAAGTAATGAAAAGGAGGCTGGTAACTCCATGAAGACAAGCTTGCTCCTTTACTAAAGAGAATCAGGGAAAAAGAAATTGGAGCCCTCATACCTGCTGGTAGGAGGGTAAGATGGAAAAGCTGCTTTGACAAATAGTCTCGCAGTTCCTCCAGAAGTTTAACATAGAGTTACCTTATGACGCAGCAACTTCACTCTTAGTTGTATATGCAGAGAAAGAAGAACACGTTTTTTACATAAATATTCATAGCATTATTGATAAAAAAACAAAAAGTGGAAACAACACAAGTGTTCATCAACTGATGAATGGAGTTTCTTTTGAGGGTGATGAAAATGCTCTAAAATTGATTGTGGCGATGGTTGCACAATTCTGTGAATATACTAAAATCCATTGAAGTATATACTTTAAATGGGTGAACTGGAAATTATGTGAAATATATATGATTATATACAATTGCCAAAACTCACCAGATTGTACACTTAACATGGCTGAAGTTTATTTTATGTAAACTCTATCCCAATACTGGGGAATTGACTTCCAAGAAATCTGGTGGGAAAATTAATTGTTCAGGACTTGCCTTGGTATCTCTCTAGCATTTGCTAGCTGGTTTTCATGATACTGGCCTCTTCAATATTCTCCCTTGTTTTTTCTAAACATTCCTCAATAGTAGTTACTTCATGTGACTGATTCTCATCATCCATCCTTTAATATTGGAATTATTCAAGAATCTTTCATAGGTCATTTTCTTACTCAAGGCATTTTTCCTGCATGATCTCATTTTTACTTCAGTGTATTGAAGTTGACTGCTCTCAGAATCAAATAAAGTCATCCTGATAATAATGAACAGTTACTGAGAATTTTTACATCCCATGTACTCCCCTATGAATTTCACAGCATTAATTCACCAAGTCCTCACAGTAACCCAAAGGTCCTGCGATCATTCATTTCTACTCTATTAGTAAAAAGTTTGAAAGGTAGAATTTTTAAGGAACCCTCTAAAGTCACACAGTAAATAACTGATAAAGTCTAGACTTAAATTCAGCTTTGTGCCAGCACCCAACTATCCAACCACACTATGTTATCCTGCTTCCCTGAACCTTTCCTGGAATTTCTATGTTTTTTAGCGTCTTCAAGTATCTTTAACATAGTTATTATCATGGTTTTATTTAAATTCAGCTGACGTAGTCAACTACAGAAATACAAAACTGCTTTAATATTTCCCAATTGTAGAATGTATCTTTTTCCAGTGAAAAAAATTATTTTCCAAATGACAGGTTTATCTTATTTCCATGGCAACAGATTTTTCTTTTATTGAAGGGTAGAAATAAACTAGGAAACTGAGTTTTTGCTCTAAAGTTACCCATCCTTTCATTAATTAGTACCAATTGACTTACAAGAATGCAATAATCATGATGATAGAAATGCCATTTACACTCACCCCGATTTCAATCATTTTGCCCTTTAATTCCAAAGAATAATAAAAAATGTAACTCTTATGACAATGAGGATTTTATTAACTGTTACTAATTATTTGCACTCAGGTGACTCTGAGAAAACCCAGGGTTTTGGGATATGGGTCCTCAGGGCTAGGAACTGGGGATTTGGATGTTACATGACAAGCTTTTTAGATGCTAAAAGCCCATCAGTATGACTCACAGAGATGTCTACAAAACTGATGCTTTGAGAGACTGAATTTTTAAAACATGCAATACCTAACTATTTAGTTGGGGGCACTGACTTCTTTTCCCTCAGACTGTCAAATAAAAAGTAAAAAATGATAATAGCCAACACAACAATAGCTGTCTGGCGTGAATGAATCAAAATTGTACCTATGTTTTTTGTCAGGCCACAAATATATTTTTTGGTGTGCTGCAGAATTTTGGTAATTAGTTTATGTGTTCCATGAGATTAAAAAGATTGAAAATCACTGGCTTAACCAATAGGGACAATGGGAATATTTTTGTATATCATCAAAATTCAAATTAATCAGAAAACTGATATTATTACTTTTTTACTCTGCCAAAACCTTTTTGACTTGATTGTTTTGTATATGCTCTCTCATTTCTACCTTAGGAAAACTTTTTGAAAACATGTTAACTATAATTTTGAACTCTGAGAGAGGTGATGTAGTGTTGAGCATGTAGACTCTGGAACCATTTTTCCTGAATTTAAATTCTAGATCTGCCACATCTAGCTGTGCCTCTTTGTCAAATTACTCATCTTTTCGTTCCTCAGGCTCTTCATCTGTGAGATCTTAATAGTTATAATTTATAAAGTCTTAATGAGAATCAAATGAATTAATACATGAAAAGTGCTTAGGGTAGTATTTATTAACTAGTGAATATACTGTGTCACAGAGAACTAAAATGATTTTTCACTTTGTTAGTACTTGGTTAAAACATCTTTTAAACCCAAATTTACTAACTCCAAATCTGCTTTATTTCTATAATCTCATAAGATAATTCACAATTTTTATTTTATTTTAGGGTTATTTTATGGTGGTATTTTCTAAATATAGTATAGTGGAGAGAGAATGTAGAAATGGATGAAGTAGTCTTTAGCATTGTCCTTTTTTTTGACCCCAAAATATGTTTCAAAATGGTTTAAATTATGGAAATACTTCATGGGTCAAAATAGATGGGATCCAATGATAGTTTATGTTGCATCCTTAGATTAAAAGCATATGAGAAACCTAGAGGATTTGGTTACTGGGATTCCTGAGCCCACAGTGGTGATGATTCATCCAGGTACTGCCTCTCAGCACTTTCTCCTGAAACAATATACTTCGCCTTGCACAAGAGGCCATGTAAACAGGGAAGCTAATTTCCTTCGTACATCACAGGCTTGACTAGAGGAGAGAATTACACAGGCCAAGAACTATCTCTGAAGGTGGTTTGAATAGAAAACTATCACTGTGTTCTAAATGCTAGGAGAATGTAGGAGAAGCAAGGAAAGATGAGGAAAGGAAGCCTCAATTATTAACAAAGATATTTTGTTCTATAATAATAATATACATCATAGTCCTCTGAGAATAGGGGTTTGGTGGGAAGAATAACATATTTAGAATTCTCACAGTAAATTAAATACCACGGGATGGAGAATTACACCCTGGATATTTTCAGATTTGTTTCCAGGCAACGTGGTTAATGTGCAGGGTAAGCACAGCTTTATCAGATTTGATGAAAATATTTAATTCTTTGCCACCCTTTTATGAACAAGATCTGTCTATTAATAGATATCTCTATCTTTATTTCTATTACTGTTTATATCAAGCTCTATCTCTACATTACGTTGTTTGCCACCCTTCCCATGAATAAGATCTTGGATCTCTGTCTTCTTCAGTTTGGCATCTCCAATGACATTCTCTTCAGGAAAATAGGTCAGTACTTAGTTGCTCAAAGTAAGACTGAGTGATGGAGGGAAGAGGGAAGTCTTCATAGTGTGGGCTATGGACAGTAGAGGAGATTGCATTTTGCATATTTCAAGTGGCTTCAGGGTAACAGTTGTCTCTCATGGACCCACTGAAGTTGTTCTGATTAGATGTGATAGTTGTTTGTATATTTGGGAGCTTTGAAACAAAATCAGCATGGCCAGTTGCCAACTTGACTTTGCAGATTTCACCTTCAATGATGTCACCCTAATGAAGGGCTGATGCTTCAGATACAATTGGACAATTACATCATCAAAGCTAATGCTCATTTAAATATTTGACTTGCTAACCATGTTGAAGGGATGCTTTGCAGCATCACTGAATAATCAGAGGTTGGAATTTGGCTTGTGCTGATCCTATGTCTCTAGTCATTGGTAATAATACACTCTCTGGCTTAGAAGTAGGAGATACCCAAACTGATATAAACACTAGGTCAGCCGTGGGCAAACTACGGCCCGCGGGCTGGATCCAGCCCGTTTGAAATGAATAAAACTAAAAAAAAAAAAAAAAAGACCGTACCCTTTTATGTAATGATGTTTACTTTGAATTTATATTAGTTCACACAAACACTCCATCCATGCTTTTGTTCCGGCCCTCCGGTCCAGTTTAAGAACCCATTGTGGCCCTCGAGTCAAAAAGTTTGCCCACCCCTGCACTGGGTCCACTTGAAGTGGCAGCTAAGGGGGTGAGCACTGTTGATGTAATGAGTAGCCACAGTCTATATTGCGGGTGTGTGTGCTTAATAAAATTTAAATCTTTGGCCACCCCTAATTATTCAGATTTGCTATGTCACATTAGCTATTTTCCTAGGCATTTTCCGATTATTTTGACTAGATATTTCTGTTCTTTTGTCATTTCCAAGTTCCTGAAACTAACCATCATTATTAGCAGGTTGGTATGATTCCTTCTACAATTTGCTCTCTCAGTAAACAACCACACATGCACATATGCACACATAAAAATGTAGTTTTTTCCTTTTACATAAATGAGCTCATTCTTTACACACTTTTTGCTATTTGTTTTTCTCACATATTTTGGACATATTTCTATTTCAGTGTGTGTATGTGTGTGTGTGTGTAATTTTCTATTCACTGTAGGGATATACACTCTATAGTATTTTTAAAGTAAGCATACAGTATTACATTAGTTTGAGGTTCACAGCATAGTGAATTGACATTTATATATCTTACGATGCAATCGCCACACTGAGTCTAGTAACCATCTGTCACTGTGCAAAGTTATCACATTATTGTTGACTACATTCCCCTTCAGCTTTTCCATCAATCTCCTTATCCCTCTCCCCTCTGGCAACTCTCATTGTCTTCTCTCTTTGAGCCTATTTTTGTATTGTTTGTTCTTTTATTTTCTGCTTTAAAAATAGGACTCCTTTTACTGTGTTAGAAAAATATATTATGAGCCAATTTTTGCAAACTATCAATATCTTATGATAAACAATGCAGTCCCACATAATCAAGATGAGGAATGGAGCTGCAGTTTTAAGAATAAGTTGGGCCCTAGCCAGTTTGGCTCAGTGGATATAGTGTGGCCTGCAGACCGAAGGGTTCCAGGTTTGATTCCGGTCAAGTGTACCTGCCTCGGTTGCAAGCTCAATCCCTGGGGGGGGATTGAGGGCACATGCAGGAGGCAACCAATCGATGTGTCTCTCACATTGATGTTTTTCTCTCTCTCTGTCTCTCTCCTCCCTTCCACTCTCTAAAAAATATCAAAGGACATCCTCTGGTGAGCATTAACAACAACAAAAAAGAGTAAGTTGGATCTGCCCTGGCTGGGTGGCTCAGTTGATTGAAGCGTTGTCTGATACATGGAAAGGTTGTGGGTTTGATCCCTGGTAGGGGCGCATACTGGAAGGCAGTCATTGATGTTTCTCTCTCTCTTTCTCAGATCAGTGAACATATCCTTTACTGAGGATAATTTTTTTTTAAAAGAAAAGGATAAATTGGATCCAACTACTGGAGTAATACACTCATACTCTCATGTCTTCTAACCATGAATCTTCTTTATAATCCCCTCATAACCCCCACCCTCACCCCATCTGCTCATTCACAGGGCAGAAAGTACATACAATAATGGGTCTCAGGTATATACATTGTACTTTCAGCTGCACAGACATTGATTGTTTATGCTTAGCTCAGATTCTAAATTCCCAGAGAAAGCTCCAGTTTGGGCCAAGTAACTTAGCTGAAGGAGGATAGATAGCGTCATTGTGAACAGTGGCTGCTAGAATTTTCTTGCTATTTACAGAGTAACAAATGGTTCCCAGGAAATAAACTGGTGAGAGCCCAGTGAAAAGAAATTAATTTAACATTTATTTGTCCAATTCACAATCATTAGGCATTTATGTTCAACTATTTTATTATTATAAAGAATGCTATAATGCTATAATAAATATTTTGTGAATATAACTATGGACATGTTTGTAAATCAATACTTACGATACATTTTGAACTTGACATAAGAAGTCAATAAAATGTCTATTTTTCAATTTTATGGTGAGCAAATTTAGACAAGTTTAGATTTCCATCAATAGTGAATGAGTGTGAATGAGGGTTTTTGTTGTTGTTTTTTTTGCAAACTCACCGACATTGAGGATGATCCATTTTTTAAGGTGTTGCCTATCTAACTGGTGAAGGAAATTGATAAAGATAAAATGTATCTCCTACAATTTTACTGGCTATTAAACATTATGAAGTTTATGGATTGCAGGGCTGAATAGGATCTCTCAATATAAAAGTATTTAAAGGCAGCCCGCCATCTAGACAGCTCTCTTGCTTTTGTGGATTCTATACTTCTGAAGACTGATTTTCTACCAAAAACTTAAACTAATTCCTAATTTGGAAATTTACACACTGAATACAAAATCAATCTCTGTATTGCATCACCCCTCCCTGCCCCCAGCTTTGCCGACTCCCCTATATTTATTGAATATCTATCTTTCACATTAAATTGTTCACTCCTTTAAAGACAGAAATTGTGTTTCCTTTATCTTTATAACGCTTAACCTCGGTGTCCAGCACAATGTCAATATATATTTGTTATGTAAACTGATTGCCTGCATTCCTCAGGCTGATGGACTTTCAGGAGATCTGGGTCTTTAGTCTGGCCACTATCTCTAGCTCCATGGCAGGCAAGTGCTTTTTCTTGGACCATAGTTTTCCAATACAAATCATCATATAGTTCAATTAGATAGTCATTAAAACTTTTCTTTTTAAAAATACATTTTATTGATTTTTTACAGAGAGGAAGGGAGAGAGATAGAGAGTTAGAAACATCGATGAGAGAGAAACATCGATCAGCTGCCTCCTGCACACCCCTTACTGGGGATGTGCCCACAACCAAGGTATATGCCCTTGACCGGAATCGAACCTGGGACCCTTCAGTCCGCAGGCCAACGCTCTATCCACTGAGCCAAACCGCGCAGGGTAAGCTTTTTTTTTTTTTTTTTTGTAAAAAAAAACAACAACACTAAAGTTCAATAATAATACTTTGCTTTTTTAATTACATGTGAAAACTTTCTGTATATATTACAAAATAATAGAATTTACATATGTTTTCTAATTGCAAATTTCCATCTAACAAATCTACAGAATTCAAACGTGGCCTTACTTATAAAACGGAATGTTTTGGTGAGTTGTCACCTCTCTGTGGTGTGTTAGCCCCATCTAGTGAATGATTAATGAATTCTCGAAAGCCAGTAGCATGTGAACAATTTTAAAGTGACGGCTGAATCATACATCATCTTGTTTCCAGTCTTTCAGCCTTTCTATTCCAGATTTTGCCAAGGTTGAAAGAGAAATTGATTGTGAGATTAGTTTGGGAAATGTTTGAATGGCTTCACAAAATAGATTCATTTTAAGAGTGAAGCAATATGAAGAGTTGTTATTTCTCAAATCCCACCTTTGCTTCGTTTTTTTTTTTTACCAAGTATGTAAATGCATATAGTTTAGGAATATAATTGTTTCAGAGACGAGCTTGGATAACTCTCCTTTCCTGCTCACCTTTTGTCCCAAAGGAGTTGTCAAGTTTTATTATTTGCTTGATATTCTATGTATTTGTCACTAAGTCAGCCTCAAATTTGTTGCCCATTATACATCAAGGCTGTGGACACATCAGGAATTCTTCTTATCCTATGTTTCTGAAAAAGCCTTTTCCCGGGACCTTCTGGCCTGCTCCAGCCTGGTTTGGTTTTCTCTCCTTGCCTGGGATATAGCTTCCTCCTGGATCTGCCTTAATTATTATCCTGAGAAGCCCTCTCCCTTTTGCCCCCATGTTGGGTCTCCTGTTTCCTGTATTATATATTTTCTTCTCTCTTGGTTTATTTGTATTTTGAAGAAATATACCCGCTGGGACCTCCAGAGAAAACGTGCATGTGAAATATATTTTTGAGACTTTGTATGGTGAATATGGTGAATTGTCTGTCATTCACCATTAATTTCAAACTTCTTTTAGTGTGCCTGCTGGCTGGAAAGCTAAAACTACATTTCCCAGACGTCTTCATGGTAGGATCCTAGACATACTGTAGTTTGTGCCAATGAGATATGTTCATGCAAATTTTGAAGGTGTAAGTTGGGAAGATGCCATCTTTTGCTCATGGAGGCTCCCTGAGCATGGTGGCTTCTTGGTGCCAGGCATTTAATACCCTGCAATATTTCTTAAAATTCATCCGGTAGATTCTTTCATGCACTGAATCTTTAATGGTAAATATTATATGCGTTAGCTTGGTTACATATAGAATTCTAATTTTAAAATAATATCTGTTTATATTTCTAGTGTTTCTGTTATAAACTATGAAGATATCTTAGTCCATGACCCAATGCATGTGACTTTCCCCCCCTTTTCTCTGGAAGCTTTGGAAAACTATTCTTTGTTTCTAGTGTTCTGAAAGTTCAAGGTAATTTACCCACAATTGTTTCTTTTTGTCCATCATTCTGGTTCTTGGTATGTCCTTTCAATGTGGAAACTTACGTCTTTATTTGCTGGACAATCTTTTGTTTCAGTGATCATTTCCTTTTCCCTAGTTTCCTCTGTTCCCTTATTTTGGAACAGAAATTTCTTTTGATTATTGGACTTTTTGGTCTGATTCTCTAACTTAGTTTATCTTTATTTTCTCTTATTTTTTTCTCTTTCCTTTTAAAATTTTTATAGATGTCCTAAATTTCACCTTTAAACTCATGTCTTAAGATTTAAATGATTTTTGCTATTGTGTCTTTTTTTCAAAACACTTTGTTATAATTATCAAGTTGTTCCATTTTGATAGCATCCTGTTTTAATTCTATCATTATAATATTTTTTCATCCCTTTAATAGAGGGGTGGGGAACCTTTTTGCTGCCAAGGGCCATTTAGATATTTATAACATGATTTGCGGGCCGTACAACATTAGCAACTTAAAAATTAGCCTGCTATATTTGGTCAGACATTTAATGAACTCACCCCTAATGCCTTGGCAGGACCAGGCCAAATGATTTCGTGGGCCTTATAAGATCTGAGGGCCAGATGTTCCTCATCCCTGCAATATACACATCTTATTTATGCATAGTCTCCATTTGACTTAAATTGCTTTGCCCTTGCTTTTTGATTGGGTCACTAAATTTCAGTAGAGGTTGTTCTTAAGTGTCTGGTAATCTTAAGTGTTCTTAAGTGTCTGCTTGTAAGTAACAGTGAGGAACTCAAAGGCTGATTGGAAACTCTGAGAATAAGCTTGGGTTTGTCCACTGTGTGCTTCTCTGTTCACATTCCTCAAGACAGAAGCCTAGATGTCAGCATCCTGGGTGAGGAGAGAAGCAGGTGGGTCAGAGTCGCAGCGTTCTGAAATAGGGGGATTCAGAACAGTGGCCCTGCCCTGGAAGGTACCATGGGTTCCCCAATTCACAGGACCTC
>NW_006299372.1:857062-858593 GCF_000327345.1 Myotis davidii | reverse complement strand
TTGCAAAGAGTAAAACTTTAGTTTCTGAAACTCTGGGGGCAGTGACCTGAATATTTGACTGTTGCTTAAGCAGATTTTTAATAAACCTTTCTTATTAAACACTTCTTTTCAGCCCAACTTCCAGAAGGACTGGAGGCGGACGATTCTGCCTGGTAAATTGGGTTGCTTGTTGGATTTCCTCAAAAATTCATTGGTTTTTGTCCATCTTTGTTCTCTTCCATCTTGTGGGATATGACTTTTAAAACAACTTCCTTTTTGTGGGGATTTGGGAAAGAGGAAAAATAGGCATGTGTCCTCATCACTGTATAATTGACTTGATTGCATGTATACTGATAGGATTCCTGAGACACTACATACTTTCACAGATGAATCTCAATGAATGTATATGTGTACATGCACATGCATGCACATATATAATATACATATTTAGGTAATCAATTGTGATCTTGATGTCAGCGAACACAGAAACGGAAAATACAAGGGCGGGCAACCCAAATCTGTTAGAGTGGGTGGAGGAGGAATTACTAAATGTTTCCAAATTAAGGGATGTAAGGAAGGCTTTAAAAAAAATCACACATATCATGAAATTATGTTTGGAAACTTTGAAAAGCAATTAATGGTGGAATAAAGTTAATTTTTTTTCTTACACATACTTTTAAAGAATTATCTTTTAGCAAGTAATTAAAATAGGACTGCAAATATTGACACCTTAGGAAGTGACTTCAGTCCAAGGGGCGATGCTAGGAAAGTTTTCCCCTCAGAAAGATAATATGATGGAGGACTGATTATGACGCTTTTGGTAAGGATTAGCTAGCTAGCTTAATTAGGTAGAGAGGAAGGGGTGGAGACCCACCCTCCTGCCCAGATAGAGTTTGTATCTGCTTCCAATAAACGCCTACATTTTATTAAAGGAATCTGTTAGTCCACGAATTTATTCTTCAACTTCGTCGGACAAGGACCCACGAGAAGAAGTCTGCACCCCGAACCCCACATTTCACTTTTACCATCTGCAGCCTGCCCTCTTAGATTAGGGTTTATGTCAGAGGCCTCAGGAAGGAAGGGAAAGTGCACTGGGCTGGAGCATTGACTCAGAAAGGATATGTTGCACTAATAACTCAATTATTATTAGGTGAAAGTAGGAAGATTTCTTTCTTTCCCAAGCTACGTGCTCATCGTGGGTGAGCAGGTGGGCTCTGCTCATTTTGGTCCCTCAGAGACCCAGGCAGACCGAGGAGACCATTTGATACATAGACATGCAGATCATTTGGATTTTCATTTTGAGTTTGATAGGGGCTTAAATAAGATCACCTCAGAGAGAGAGAAAATAAGGGACCCAAGTGCAGAGAACCCTGGAGCATGATAACATTCAGAGGCCAAGAAGAGACATACCAGCCACGGACTCTGAGGAGGAGCAGCCTGTGTGTTAGAAATCCCAAGGCATGAATATCAGAAGATTGATTTTTGGTTAGGGTTCTTCAAATACTAATAAATTGCCTTTCAACTATGGCTTTTAGTTAACTTTAAAAAATAT
>NW_006299372.1:855768-856995 GCF_000327345.1 Myotis davidii | reverse complement strand
GCTTTTCGTTAACTTTTGCACATCTACCACACATGGTCCATACTGAGTTATGTTAAACGGTCCTCTAGGCAAAAGAAACATGATGTGAGCCCTTCAACCACCCAGACCTAATAATGCTGGACGCTCCTGATGACCTACCCTCGTCCACACCCCTTTCTTTATTCCTTGTCTGCAGTGAGCTCCTGGCCTATTAAACCGGGTAGGGTTTTGCAGGGAGTCTCCAGGAGTGCCCCAGATGTGTTGTGCTGAGCAAGTATCAGGTGTTCACAGAGATATGCTGCATCCCACATCACCACAAAGCCACACGCCTTAGAGCAAATTACCTGCCATTCGCCTGTTTGTAATCCCTCCTGAAGTCAATGGCAATGGCTGTTTAGAGTGATAATAGGATCTTATTAGAAAATAGGAGATGCCACAGAAAGAAAATGGCAGAAGTCTTTTGCCTTAAAACTGAACGTTGCAATTTACCCATTTTAATTTATAAGCACATGAAAGTAAAAAAAAAAAATTGGATTGCCACGTAAGTAATAGTTGTTCCGTTTAAGGATATTTTAAAATTTTATTCTGAATTGTATTTTATTTATCTTTTATGTCTGGAAAAATTTATTCAGTTCAGAATTCAGGAGCCAGTTATCACAAATTATATGTATAGTTAAAATTTCTTCAAATTACATCACATACAAATTTATCCTAGCATCGGTAATTCCATTTTGAATAATTAAATTAAATGCTCAATTTAATTTTTTTAAAGTAAAAAATTAAATAAGGGGCTTAAATAAGATCACCTCAGAGAGAGAAACCAGGGGACTGACTTGCCAGCCTGGTTGTGTATATGTGTATATGCACATGCGTGCACATATTTCATACGCATATTTAGGAAATCAATTGTGATCTTGATGTCAGTGAACACAGAAATGGCTATCAAATAAGCATTTAAAAATGAACATATATAAAACAGAACTTTAATTTCTTTCTCCTCCCTTCAAAATAAAGGAATCTTTGCTGCTACTTAGCCCAGTCTCCACACATTGGATCATCTTTTACTCTGTTTCACCACAGTCTACATCAGATCTATCAACGTCTCTTTTATCTGTTGGGTTTCCCATTGAAATCGCTGTTGAGATTTAAGCATCTCTACGACTGTGAACCTTTGTGAAGGCACCGTCAGCTCTTACATGACTTACTGCAATAGGGCTCCCTCCCCTCCCCCACCCCCACCCCCAACCC
>NW_006299372.1:844640-855731 GCF_000327345.1 Myotis davidii | reverse complement strand
AATTGGTCCCCCAACCCCAATCAGGGTCAGGGCTCAAAAAATAAATAAAATCAATAAAAAGATGGTATATATTTTTAGTGAATAGTATGCCACATTTTGTTTTACTTGAAATTATCACACCCAAGTGGGCACATGTTAGCTTTGCTATTGTTAGTATTTACTTCCGATCTAATTGTTCTTGTTCAAAAGAGATAGACATTTGTGGAGTAAACTAGTAGAGAGTATGTATTTGTAACTCTTTCTTCACTATTAAAACTTTTGGAACCTCAAATCTTAGATATTTGTCAGACTTGGAAGCCCACCCTTTCCCATTCTATTTTGCTCAAATACCCAAAATATTAAAGGTCAGCATGTACTTTCAATAAATTAGAGTAGAGTAGTAGAGTAACACCTTGAAAAATAAAAGTAATTACATTTTAAAGCTTGCTGCTTACAGTCTTTGAAGATACAGGCACAGAATAAAACACTGGATATTGTTATGTATAAACACTGTCTCTGTTTATCCAAGTGACAAAAAGAAAAAAAATTGGTATTAGAATGCTATGTGAGCAGCTAATATAATGAGCTTAAAGTTCCTAAATTCTGCAATAAAATGTATAAAACGTTTAGTCTATAGGTTTGGGGCAGGGAAATGGGCATTTGGGCATTTAAAAAATTGCTGAATTTTATCTTCACCAAAAGCTATGATGAAATTGAATCCATTTTGTTTCAGAGTAACTGCAAGATGAAGTTATTGGCTTCAAGGGGAAATTAAACCCCTCTTTCTAATAGCAATTTGGCATCTATTTCTGTTTATAGGCACTCCTACGCCTCTTACTTTACTAGTGCAACTTTAATAAATAAAAGTTCATGAGTTGAAGGAGATTGCACAGGCTGTTACATTTTTAAAAGGGAAGGTTGAATCATGTAGCTTAAGGCTCCTAGCTCGCTAGATGTGGCTTCGCTTCTGATGAACCCGACCTGTGATGATCTTGGGCTTCATTATAGGAGGTGGCATGAAAATTAAAGGGAAAATAACTTCAGGATGGAAAACACTAGCTGTCATTTATTGAATACCTCGTAGGCAATAGCTCTGATATCAGGTACTTTATGGGAAGCGCCTTTAACTCAGTCATCGCTTACTATTTCTATGTATATCATTATTTAGAGAAGAAGAACCTGTGGCAGGGAAAGTTTTTGTGTTTCTCAATTTCAACGAGTCAGAAAAAGTGGGGTGCAGGTCGCACTTGGGTCTGTTCGGTGCCCGAGTACGTCACTAAACCAGTCTTACTTGCATTTCTGGACATTCACATTTACCTTTGTTGGATACAGAGGATTTTACTTTTGCGCAAAAAAACAGCCATGGATAAAAGTCAAGGTCTGAGACAAAGATTGTATCAGATGCCAAGCATTTAAATAAAAGTGAAAAATGTAGTATGCCACGTGAAAAATGTCTCACTATTATATATTATCCCCAGACATTTCCAAGCTAAGGTGGAAAATAACTCCTTACGCAGCCTTCAATTTACGAGGAATGAGATTTTCTTTTCTGTGCACCTTTCTGCAGCAAGGGGTCCCTGGGCTATATCTTTAACCCAAATCTTCTCTTCTATTTTGGTCCACAGCAAAGACCTAAATGTCTCCTTGCCCTGGACCTCGGTTCAGGGATGTATCTCTTTCATGAATCCAGTTGCTGTCTTGAGTAAGTACTTAACTCCTGAGGTAAGAACAGAGAGTCCGATGCTTTAATTACTCTATTATGTGCTGAAGGACACAGGGAAGAACCCTGTGCCCCATTCAATTAGGATTTAGATTGGTGGGTGAATGCTCACGCGGTGAGCGACAGAAAATACTCCCCTGGTAACAACACTGGATTGGGAGTCTGGGTCTGCTGTCACTTGCTGTTTCAGCCTTGGATCGTGGTGACTTGTATCTGGGGCTCGCTTGCACAAGGCCAGGCTAATGCAGCTCAAGTGATTTCTCACATATGTAAAATGTTAAATATGTTACAGTAAAGTGAAGATCCTCACAACAATCACAATAGATGATGTGTTTTATTGGCATATATATTTTACTCAAGAAACTCTGAAAAATATTAGGTATTCTTGTTTAACATAATCACTATACTATGTTAATCCTTTAAGAATCAGCTTCACAAGGTGACCATTCCTCCTTGCAATTATGATCAGGTAAAAATTATGAGAAAGGAGAGAAATACAATAAAGAAATAAAGAAAATATTGCTTTGAGGTCATGACATGAAATTCCAAGAAATCAAACAAAAATCCAATGGCATAAATATATTAGAGTATTTCCCATGTTGTCCGTTGAACAACCACATCAGAATCTCTTGGGGTTTTTGGAAGAAAAGTGTGAGTCAAAACGTGGATTCCTAGGTCCCACTTCTGAGACATTTTGCTTAAGATCTCTGGAGATGGGATGTAGATTATCCTTATGGTCTCTAATGTTTGACTGTCAATGCATTTTTCTTTGAGATTAATCCACCCCAGATCCATACGTTTCTGTATATTCATATCACACATTTATAAAATAGTAAGGGAAGGAATATATTATCAATAGGAAAAAAAATCATGGATTATCTTTTACAGGTGAATTGCAAAACTTCATAATGATTGTAGTGAGACTGAAGTTTAGCTCTTGCTAGTCTCTCATACTTAAAAAAAAAGTATTGAGCATCTAAGTTTACTGCCTATAAAGCATTTTAGTTTGATCTTGAAAAATGTGATTACTGTTAGGTAAACAGAATTAAAATAAGACGTTGGCTCTATAACACTGATGTATTATGCATTACTACATATTTCCTATGTCATTTAATAAATACAGAGGAAAGAGAATTGATTTGGAGTCAGGCAAAGGGTTCAGAGTCCCTCTTAGTCTTAGCTGCTTTCCCTGTAAAACAGAACCATTAATACCAGCTTGAGAGTTTTGTAAATGTTAACTGAAACGGTATATGTAAAATTCCTACCCTAGTGCCAACCAACACTCAGCAGATATTCAATAATGATAGCTATCCTTATCCTATTATCCTTTGTATTTATTGATGACATGACTGAGATAACTTTATCCATGATGCACACAAGTAGGCATTCTTGGATATGTAGCAATAGTGACTGGATCCTGCTGTCATTTGCATCACTTATTTGGTTTTCAGTAGTTCACAGATATTTAATCAAACCTATGTATTCCATGCCAGGTTACTGTGAGCCTTTCTCCTATCTTGATTTCCCCATATTCATATCACATTTCTCATTGCCATATTTTATGAAATTTTACATCAGAGCTGTACAAACTTTTATACATCAGAGCTTTCTGTTTTGTGCTAGAATCACCCACACTATTAAAAAATTGTTTGGGTTACCTGATTCTCTTTCTTCTTGCATTTTTAAAATGTTAAGTCTACGATTTCATTATTGATCTTTATCTTGCTGCAGTTATTATTTGAATGACTTGTAGGTGAATGTAACAGCTGGGCTTAGAAACAAGAATATGATGTTTACAGTGTGCTGACAGCTCATACACATATCTGTATACAATACAATCCATTTATCAGGCCAGCCAGTGTTGCTCAGTGGTTGAGCATCAACCTATGAACCAAGAGTTCATGGTTCAATTCCTGGTCAGGGCATATGCCTAGGTTGCAGGTTCCATCCCCAGTAGGGGATGTGCAGGAGGTAGTTGATCAATGATTTTCTCTCATCATTTCTCTCTCTCTCTCTCTCTCTCTCTCTCTCTCTCTCTCTCTCTCCCCCTTCCTCTCTGAAATCAATAAAGTGACCTAGAGAATATTATGCTAAGTGAAATAAGCCAGTCAGAGAAAGACAAGTATCAAATGATCTCACTCATGTGGAATCTAATGAACAAAATAAACTGTTGAACAAAATAGACACAGACATAAAAGCATGGAACAGACTGTGGAATCTCAGAGGGAAGGCATGGGTGGGAAGAGATCAACAAAGAACTGGTATGCATATATGCATAACCCCTGGACACAGACAATAGGGTGGTGAAGGCCTGGGACAGGGGGCGGGGCAGGCTATGAGGAATTAATGGGAGAAAAAAGGGGACCTATGTAATATCTTAAACAATAAATATTTTACATACATATATGGATTATATATATATATATATAATCTCATTAATCACAAAACAACATTCAGTTTAGGTATGTTCTCTTAAGTCATATACAAGGACCAAGAATATTTTGCATCTGTGCTCTCTCTGATTGCCTTTTCTTTAACTGGGCAGAGGCTCAATCAGGAAGGGGTATACGTAGGCAATATTTTAAATAATGTTTCTCAACCACAAGGAATGAAACAAAAGGGATTTTAAAATGTACTTTTTGGACAATTAAATAATAACAGAAAATTAAAATGAACTATCTTGAACCATGTTTCATGCCCCCTCTGTAATTTCATTAAGAATTTAAAGGAAAATTCCAAGAAAATTTTCAATAATAGACTGAAGTTTTAGTTATGCATAGTGTAAGTAGTTATTCATATAAAATATCAATCTTTGGAATCTTTGGTACTTATTATTATTATCAAACATCCACCATCTGGAAGATGCCAGGATTAATTCATATTAAATCAATTTTCAGATGAAAGAAGGCAATTCAAGTATTTAACAAAAGCTGACATGATCCTGACTCAGGATTTGTCCTAACAATCACAGTATTTCTGAAATGTTCTAATTAGATGTGTGCCTGCATAAATCCCTCTAAAGGAAGGACATACAAATGTTATTTTTATTCTATTTGGAGATACTAAGGGTTTTAACTTGGAGTGCCAATTTTCTGCAGCCTTAGCTTAGAATTGCAGCTTTGTGGTTAAAATGTGTCTCATTTAAAATAGACTCTTTCAGGTTCACAGGAGGGGAGGGGCAGTGGGGGGGCAGTGGGAGGGAGGTGGGAGTTGGGGTGGGAGGGGAGGTTGTTCTATTCTGTTTGAAAACATTAACAGATTTTTTCCAATTTAAAGAACCTGACTTTTGAAGCCTAATTCATTTAGGCAAAATATAAGAATTTAAAAGTGGAAACCAATGATCTCTAACTTGTACACTTTGTTGAAGAGGTATTAAATTGGAAAACTTTGAGCTTCAGAAGGCACATTTAGGCTTCCTGTTGACAATAAATGCAAAACAAAAATAATTTAAAAATGAAAACCTTGACACATTAATCAGGTCTCCTTCACAACTGAGGTCTTATATACGCACAAAACTAGACTCTGTTCCTGACCTAGTCATTAATAATATCCTTCAGTCTGTGGACCCCTCACCCCCCACCCCCCGTTTATTACCAAATATAATTCCACTAATACAAAATTCTGTCACTAGGTGGCTCTGTTTAGCTTTTTAAAAAAGTCTTCTATGAAAATCTTTTCTGGGAACATTTCTGTTTTCATATTTCATCTCATTTTTTTTTTTGCCTTTGTAATACGTACAGTCTGTGTAGCTTAGTTGCAAGCCATTAGCTGTATGAAATTAGAGCTTGTGTGCAATGTGCTGCCAACTCCTCTCTCTAGTCAACAAATAATGAAAGGTGACAGATGACAATTCTACAGGACTATGGTTATTGGCTGGATGCCATTGCTCAATGCCCGGATCCTTTGCAAAACTATTTCCAATCTTATTTTCTCATTCAGAGCTCCATTTGAGCAACAAGGCATTTTTCCTGTCGTGAGAGAAATCCCAAGAAAGTCACGAGGAGAGGGTTGGATTTCTTTTTAAGTTCCTGATTAATTCCTGATCTGAGAAGAATGGTGTGAGCTAGTGGGAAATGCCTCAGACTCACAGATGAAACACTTGAAATCTCGTTTGTTTGTTTTTTACAGGTAGTTATAAGTCACCTTTGCTCCCCAAATCTGTTTCCTCATCCATAAAATTGAAGGGATGGACTAGATGATATTTATAATCTCTTCTAATTTTTCCATAATGGGTGATATGCCTAAAGGGATTCCTTAAGCAAATGTGGCTTTGTATATAAATATTATTTACTTTCTCAGATTTTATACTCCCAAGGTAGAAGTGTCATAGATTGTAGCCCCAGTGCCCCAAACAGTGCCTGGCACATAGAAGAAACTCAACATATATAGTTAAATGAATAAGCAAACTGCCTAGGAGTACTGAATGAAAAAGAATACTGGCCAGTGTTGACGCTCCACACACTCCAACTCTTATTCTCTCTGACTGGCATCAGTTTCTACCTTAAAAGTTACAGGTGCCCATTGATGAAGGCAAGTCATCTTAGCATGCACTCTTTATGAACACTGTTGTGTTATTTGCATTAAATAGCTGTCGTCGTCGTAGATTCTTTACAGGAAAAGCCCACCTGTAGCAGTGGATTTAAAGTCCTGGAGCATGACAGTGATATCATTGGCTAGAGACACACTGCTTTAGTCGGCTGGCTCTGAGGCTGTTGGGCCCAGGATAAAGGCAAGGGTCTATGAAACAAAGGCCTAATTGAAGGTGAGGTGTTGAGAGAAGGGTTGAAATTTGGTAGAGAAGTGAAAAGAGGCTTAATGAATTTTAATAGAATGGTCAAATAAGGCATAGATACATGCAAAACATTCAGCATCCACGGAAAAAATAACATTGTTAAAATACCACTTTTGCGAAGAGTGTAAGAATCTTGACAGCAGGCAGTTAGGGCTAAGTTGAGCCAAATCCCTAACTCAGAAACCACCTGATGGGGACTTATTGATAACAGTAACATAATGATGTCAGAATCCTCAAACTCAGTGTGGAAAGATCAACATACCATTTACAATATAATTATTTAAAAAATATATAAAAGAAATTAAAATGCTATGAAATGTGGTTCTGACATTTTTCAATTATGTCCAGCTCTCAGTTATTAGCTCTTTGGAAAGGGAAAGATTTATGGAACATTGCAACATTCCATGTGATCTTTTTCTGGGCTCCTCTGAGTTCTACTATGCTATAGAGAATTAGAATGGCTTTACCCTGCTTGATTTTTGTAGGAAGGAAAAGAATTTCAACCCCATTGCACAGATGCTTTTTCTAGAAAACACTATTTAAATGCCCCTGGAGAGAATTCACTGCAGAGCAACGCTCCTTGGAATGCAGGTCACAATGGGAGTACCACAAAAGGTATTGTTAAGGTTATTGCTACTTTTTTAAAAAAAAAATGGGGAAAATACTCACACTTTGACAGAATTCTTAGAACTTTGCTTAGATGTTCTCAGTGTAAAGCATTTGGGAAATTGTAAGCCTGTGTCAAGCAAGTGTCTTGGCTCAGGACTCTTTTTGTTATGACTACAATGCTTTGCTGTGGTCGGAGAGGATAGAACAAAAGGCATCCCCGCTCCTGAATGATGAGGGGGAAAATGTGTTTGTCCTATTTGTGAAACTGTGATGTCCATCTGCAGCAAAATAGAAATGATATGTTTTATGTAATGTTAACATAGAGCATAAAATTATATGTATGTAAAGTTTAAGTATGACCCAAGGACAGGAAGTATATGATGTGGACAAATAAAATTTTAACTTTGTTTCCTTGGGACTGTGAGTCACTTTCTACTGGGATTTCTGTTATTTCTCAGCCTTCCCATTGCTCCGTTATGGACAACCATCTCATGCACTTCTTGTGATGTGATGGGTTTGAAATAATTGGAAAAGTGGAGATAACTTAGACTTTTAAATTTATGCATGAACTGGGTAGCTTCACATGACAGAAGGCAAGGAGAAGCTATGTCTACCAGCCTCGACAGTAGGCCCTTGGGAAAGGGCAGGGGTAAATGAGTCCCTAGATTTATTATATACTTCAGTGTAGTTCACCCAGACAGGGAACCTTATAGGGATGTCTTTTTCTCTCTCATTCACACGCCTCATGTTGGTAACCCAGCCAGAGTGGCAGTGGTATGAAATTCCTTAAGCAAGGATTTGGGGCTTTGGTATCCTGGCATCTTTTACCATCTTTACCATCCCCAACTTCTTGAAATGGAATCTACTTTTGCCTCTGTATGTTGGTCTCTTTAATATCTCTAATATATTATAGAATTTCCATCAATAGTGATACTTTTGACTACAAACAAAGCTTTATATATTTTTATACATATGTTTTCTATAATTATATGAAAAATGACAAATATCTTACTATAAAAACTGTTAGACTATTTGATTTTTTATATTGAGAGACTTATTTGAAACAGCATAATGTGAAAGAAAAGGCAGTGGACTGGGAGACAGGAAAGGCAGATTCTAGCCTGGTCATTGTTATGATCAGCAGGACCGTTTTCACTTTAATAACTCAAGTTCTCTCCTGGACTAGTTGAACTCTATGAAGTGTGATCATACAGGCTCTTTTGCCTGGGACAGTCCTGGTTGACACCTGTTATTCCAAAGTCATTATTAATAGCACCCTTTTCACTCTCAAAAGTGTCCTGGTTTGGATGATAAATTATATGGTTACTTTATCTCTAAAGGTCCTTTCAACTTGGGTATTCTTTGATGATACCAAGGGATGAGATGTGGAATCAAATGTCTGAGAGCAAGTCATTGAAATTCTAGTCCTTTATTTTGAGCAGTGGTGAGAGATGAAGGTATTGAGTTTGATATATGGCCCAGATCATGAAGGTGTTTATAGTCAAAGACTTTTAATTTTATCCCGAAGACTATGTGGAAGCATTTTAATCAGGGAAGAACCCGAGATATCACTTTGGCTGCATTTTAGAAAATGGATTTTAAGAGACTCTTGCTGGAAATAGCCATTATGCTAAGAGGTTATTACAATAATTCTATTAAGAAGTGATGGAGATCTTAACCAAGTTTATGACAGTGGAAGAGAGAAAAATACTAATTAAAGAGACATTCAGGTGGTAACATGTAAAAGATATAATAATGATTATGGGAGAGGCTAGAGTGTAGCATGACTTCCCCCATGATCCCATTCATTACTTAAATTATTGGATAGATAATGATACCATTTATGGAACGGGAGAGCATAGGTTTCAGAGTTCTACACTGAAGAGATGATGAGCTCATTACTCAACTCGTGGAGTTAGTACATTTGTGGGACATACAAATGGCAATATCCCGTTGACTTTAAATCTAGGATAAGAACATTAGAATATCGAGTTCTAGTCTGGTGATGTAAATCTGGGGGTAATTAGCACATTCAAAACTCTAAGAAAGATCCAGGGTACTATAAAGACAGGCAATGAAATAACGCCGGGAGTTCCTAGCAATACAAGAAAGATCAAATAAGAAAAAAACATTTTAAAAAATCTATCAACAAGTCAATCTAAAAATCAAGTAGTCAGAATGGCTATCATCAACAAATCAACAAATGACAAGTGCTGGTGAGGATGTGGAGGAAAAGGAACCCTCATGCACTGCTGGGGGATTGCAGATTGGTACAGCTACTATAAAAATCAGTATGGAGATTCCTCAAAATATAAAAAATAGAGCTACCATATGACCCAACAATACCACTTGAGTATTTATTAGAAGGAAACAAAAACATTAATTTGAAAAGGTATGCACTAAGTTCATTGTAGCATTATTTACAACTAGAGGCCTGGGGCATGAATTTGTGCACTGGCGGGGTACCGAGGGGGTTGGGGGGAAGGGCTGGGATGCAATCGGCTTTCTGGGAAGGCAGTGGGATGCCCTTGCTGGCCCAGGATCTAGATCCATCCCCCTGACATTTGTGCCAGTTGTCAGGAGTCACCTGGAGGCCGCTTTCATATTATTTCTTCCTTGTGGAGTGTCTAGGGAGGGGAAGCAGCCACTGTGCATGAGGATCTAGCCAGTCAGTGCCTGGCCCTTTCTCTGGAGATTGGACCTATAGGACTACTGCGGGAGTGAGTGGCTGCCACCAGGCTGGTGGGCCACCGGAACAGGTCAGTCAGTTGAGCAGACTCCTTCATTGAGTGTCTGCCCCCTGGTGGTCAGTGCACATCATAGCGACCGGTCATTCCAGTTGTTCGGTCATACCGGTCGCTTAGACTTTTATATATATAGACTAAAGGCTCGGTGCATGAAATTCATGCACGGGGAGGGGGAGTGTGTCCCTCAGCCCAGCCTGTGCCCTCTCCAATCTGGGATCCCTCTCACAATCCGGGAGTGCTGGCTCCCAAATGCTTGCCTGCCTGCCTGCCTGATTGCCCCTAACTGCGTCTGCCTGCTAGCCTGAATACACCCTAACCACTCCCCTGCCAGCCTGACCAAGGCCTAACTGCTCCCCTGCAGGCCTGATCGCCAACAACTGCCCTCCCCTGCAGGCCCAGTCACCTCCAATTACCTTCCCCTACAGGCCTGGTTGCCCCTAATTGGCCTCCCCCGCAGGCCTGGTCCCCACAACTACCCTCCCCTGCTGGCCTGGTCCCCCTCAACTGCACTTCCCTGCAGGCCTGATTGCCCCCAACTGCCCTCCTCTGCTGGCCTGATTGCCCACAACTGCCCTCCCCTGCCAGCCATCTTGTGTCCACATGGGGCAGCCATCTTGTGTGCTGGAGTGATGGTCAATTTGCATATTACCTCTTTATTATATGGGATAGCCAAGATATGGAAGCAACCTAGGTACCCATCAATATATATATATACACATACACACACACACAATGAATATTACTCAGCAATAAAAAGATAAATCTTGCCATTTATGACAACATGGTTGGACCTTGAGGATATTGTGTTAAGTGAAATAAGTTGACAGACAGACAAACACTATATGGTTTCACTTACATGTGGAATCTGAACAAAACAGAACAAAAATGGATACAGGCCAATATATACAGTGAACAAGCTGATAATTGCCAAAGGGTAGGGTTCATGGGGTAAAAAGCAAAAATATAAATCAAAAAATTTAAAATAATAGTGAAATAAAAATCAATATGGTTCCTAATTAGTCTTTATTATTTTTATTTTTAAAATTTATTAAGTTAGAGAGAAAGAAGAGAGAGAGAAAGATCAATGTGTCATTTTACATATTTATGCATTCATTGGTTGATTCTTGTGTATGCCCCAACCAGGGATTGAACCTGCAACCTTGGTGTTTCAGGAAAATGCTCTACCCAACTGAACTACCCAAGGCTCTAATCAGTCTTTTATTTGTTTGTTTTTAAAATATATT
>NW_006299372.1:826436-844171 GCF_000327345.1 Myotis davidii | reverse complement strand
CATATTAGGCTTTTATTATATAGTATTGATTTCTGAAGAGGAAGGGTGAGGGAGAGATAGAAACATCAATGATGAGAGAGAATCATTGATTGGCTGCTTCCTGCACACCCCCTGCTGGGGTTTGAATTTGAATCAATAAAATATATATTTAAAAAAAATAAATATATTTTTACTAGGTTGGTGCATGAAATTTGTGCACAAATAGGGTCCCTAGGCATGGCTGGTGATCAGGGCCAATCTGTGGGGCAACCGGCAGGGCAATCGGGGGGCTCCTGCTGGCACCTTCCTTGGCAGGTCTGGGGCCTCTGTGCTGGGGGCAGCTCCTGCATTTAGTGTCTGTCCCCTGCTGGTCAGTGCACATCATAGCAACCAGTCATTCTGCTGGATGTTTTGCCATTCGGTCAATTTGCATATTAGGCTTTTATTATATAGTATTGATTTCTGAAGAGGAAGGGTGAGGGAGAGATAGAAACATCAATGATGAGAGAGAATCATTGATTGGCTGCTTCCTGCACACCCCCTGCTGGGGTTTGAATCTGCAACTGGGGCATGTACCCTGACAGGGAATTGAACTGTGACTTCCTGGTTCATAGTTCAATGCTCAATCACTCAGCCACCCAGCCGGACTCTAAACAGTCTTTAAGAAAGAGAGAGCAAGAGTGACCTGAAGGAGAGACTGATATGGAGCTACCAAAGAAGTAGAAAGAAAACCATTAGGGTGATATCAAATAACCCACAGAAGCAATTAAAGATTTCTTTATAGAGCATATACACTATGCTTTAATTTAGTAGTACTAAAATGTTTGTTCTTAGTATTCCTTCACACTTAAAATTTTTTGAGGAACTCAAATAATTTGTGGATTACAGCTGTTGGCATTTATTACATTAGAAATAACATTAAAAATTACATTTATTATTTTATGTAACTTTAATAAGAGCAAATGTAGTGAATGTTAATGAAAGACATGATGTTTGTGAAAATAATTATATTTTGAAAAAAGCTTTTAGTGAGATATGTAACATTGTTTTATAAAAATCTCTTTAATATAGCTTCTCCCATCTACTTTTGCATTTAATCTGTTGCAATATGTTATTTGGGTTAAGGTATATGAAGAAAATATGGCTGCACATAGATATTTAGCTAGAAAAATGAAATATCTCATAGTCTTTTAAGATAATTGTGGATCTTATTTATTTTGATATTACACCAGAACTTGACTAGTAATAGTTTCTTGAAGGTTAGTTACAGTGTGGAATCTAAAAGCATACCAATGAACTTTTAGTACGTATTGCATTAAAATCCCTTGTTATAGCTTGAAATTTAAATCTTTAACTCATGCATAGTTTTGTATCATCTCTTGTTAGTCATTTGGAAAATATTGGCTCACTGAATATGTAGAGCTTTCAAATGTTGACATATTTCACTACATAATATTTTAAAATGATCAATATCACTGCTGTTCTTATCAGAAAAGTATTTAAGTATTGAGAAACTGTCAAGTTCACAGTGGCAGGTACAATTTTTCCAATATTCGAATTTTCTCTTGAAAGCTTAAATTTTGTCATTGGCAACACATTCTTTCAGTTGTTTTCATTGAAAGGATAGGTCCACTACATTTATTTTTCACAAAATGTTCTCCAAATACTGCAATATGAATACCCATGGTTTAATGGTTAGTTTTTGCAAATATAAATTGTGTTCCACAAATAAAGCAGCTTAATTCAGAGGCTTACAATTCAATTGCACCAGTGCTATCCTTCAATATCCAGCTGAATTGCTTAATACACGCTTTCCATTTACTCATACAGACTATTAAAACACCAGTACTCAAGAGCTGAGATTTATAGAAAGCAATTACTTTCGGCTGCTTCATCAAGGATATTTGGTGAAATTGTTGGATAGGACAAGGGTCTTGAGGTCTGGGCCATTCTTGCTAAATGTTAAGATTAGCCCAGTATTTTGCAGACCAGATGTAAAACAGGATGAGCTAGACAGCAACCCAAGGATAAATGTAGCCAATTGCAAAGAAGAAATCAACATGTAACTGACCAAACAGTGCATAGAAGCAATGGCTTAGCCTCCCGTAGGCCCTTAGGGCAGACAGAACTTTGGATATGAATCCCTGTCTCCTTTACTTGCTGCAAGCAAATAAAACCACCTAGAGTCAACCAGGTCTCGTTCTTGAATAGACCACCCCAAGTGATGAACCTCTTGAGTTCGGTAACAAAAATGACTTTACATGTTATTACATGTATGTTGTAGTGAAGAATTGGTGATACAGCGTGGGACCTCTGCCTTGGCTTATAATAAGGCGCCAGGCATTTTACCACCATGGATTTTGCACAATCAATGCAAATGCTAGCAGAACGTAAAGGGGCAATAACAGCTTTGTGTTATTGTAAAAATGGTTTTGGTTTTGCAGATGCCCAAGAAGGGTCTTGGGCCTCCCAAGGTGCACAACCAGACACAGAGAATCACTGCTTTAACTAAACTTAGGGGTCACTGCACCCATCATCCATGCTGCGGAGGAGTTAAAGCAACAAACAAACCAACCCCAGACAACCTAAAAACAAGACAAAAGCTTCACTGGGTTTCGCAACAAGGAGCACAGGGGTAGTCTGATTGAGAATAGCTCTAGGGTTCAGGTTCCCAGGTTAATGTATTTTTGTTATGTATCCACTTATGTGAAATGATGTAAAGGAAAAATATACTCTCACTTCAATGAATGTATTTTGTTCACCTCGAATAGAAACTCTTAAATGTAAGAAGTCATTAATTATGGCTGTCATCAAACCTGGGAGAGCATATCAAATTTCTCTGACTAGGAACTAAATGTCTTTTCGTCCTTTGAATTATGGATCTAGCATATAAAACAATTTGGCACACCATTTATAACAACTCAGGGTAAAAAGCAAATCCCAAGAAACGGGTTGTCAGAAGCGCCCTAGTCACTGGCAGTCAAATGAAATGGTTCGATATATAAAGAAGTTACTTTAAAATGATTTGACTAAAAGGACGTAAGATTGTTTGGCATATTGTAGGACAAATGTGCCCCTTACCAGAGGTGGTACACATACGGAAGGCAGACAGGGGTTAAGAAAGAGACATTTATTGAGCATCTTCTCTGGGCCCTTCTCTGAGTCAGAAGTATTATCTTATTTCATCTTACATAAGCCTTCCAAAGCCCTTTATGTCAGGTACCATTAACCCTTTCTTAAAGACCATTAACCCTGTTTAAAACTATTAATTTTATTTAAAGACCCTGTCTAAAACAGAATTTTATCTCAGTTCAACAACTTGCAAAGATAATGAGATTTTTCTCTGATGAATGGTTACCTGAGTGAAATCAATTTCTTTATGAAGTATGATTTCTCCTTCACTCAAAATAGTTGTTTAGCTTTGGATTCTACATACAAGGTACTGTTCTAATACTGGATTACACAGTTTCTATTATAAAGAACTTTTGCAAATGTTTGTAAGGAGGCTGTGGCTGACTAATCAGGTTACCTTTCCACCATCTCACAGGAACTGAGTAACTGAGCAGCTGCAGAAGCTAGGGGATCTGCAATATCGTGAGATATTTAGTAAAGACAAACGTGCTGTCCTCAGGTTAACATTTCTAGTATTCACCCAGAAAGCAATAGTGAATCCTATATTATTCTACCTAATCTGCACTGGCTATATTTGAGTATGCATATTACCACTTATCTTATATCTGCAGGATACAAGCTATAGCTCATAGCTTATATCTAGAATCTGCCTGATTTACTTTAATTTTTGTTTGGCTTCAGGTGGGATATTATGTTTCATTTCATCGTGGAACATTTCCCATCAGTGCTGAATAAATGCTGTTAGGGTTACATAAAATAAAAATTTGATGATTCTTGGCAGTCTTGACCCTGTGTTATTAGCTTTCATCATATCTAAAAATAACCCAGTTTACCTTTACTATCTCCAACAACAAAATTGTCGTCTAGAAAATTGTCATCTAGCTGTTTACATTAAACTACTGCTTTCAGATTCACTCTCCTCCTCCCCCATCCCCTTGCATGGATCAGTATGTCCTTGAAGTCTGGCATATATGTGCTCTAAAATCACTTTCCTGCATGGAACATTACGGCATTGACTCCTTTTTTTTGAACCCCATTTCCAACTTTTCCTATCAGGCCAACATCCTTTTGAAAACTGTCTCTATTTGTCCATACCCTTTCCACTCATTTACCTCTTAGCTAGGTCTTCTTTCATATTTTGTTTCAATGAGCCTATGAACACCTTACTCTTTTGTAGCTAACGTTTTTATGGCTACATTCTCATCTTCAAACTGATACACAACAGATGCTAACAAATATATAGCATATCCGTGTGCAGAGGAATGCAGTACAAAGAGAAACTGACTGGAATTTCAGGCAGTTGCAGTGAACTGAAGCAGAGACAGAAAAGTGTGGGATAGGTACAGAGGCTAAGAGTTCATTTAACTCGATGAAGCATATGTGATCAAAATGAGTGTAATTATTCCAAAAGGGATTTTTTTAACCCATGTGTTTCTTGTCTTTCCTTATTTACTTATGGAACTTATATGCATATGAAACATATACAGACAATTGTAGGGCATTTGGGTGTTTATTAAAGCAGCACACACATTTAAATAGCATGTTCTGATTATTTTATTCTCATACTGAAAAATGAACCATCATCTACACATGCACCAAATAATTTCTTCCCAAAATATTTATTGGCCTTTCCTGGAGTATAAAGGAATCAAACTTGAAATGCCGTAAATATAGTATAGATGAGAAAAACATTAGCTATATAAAAATACAGCAGAAACATTTGAGAAATCAATGCAGTTTATAAACTACATATGCTCTTGAGGTGACTGCTCCATTAAGAATGGGAGAAATACAAGTGCATTGAGCATTGTCCAAGCCCTAATTAAAACCCTGCTGAGAACTGAAATGTGGGCTTTACAACATTTAAATATTGTACACTGTGAGATTTTAGACGCCGTCAGTAAAAGGACTTACAGGAAACACTTTCCAGAACAAAAGATTGATTGAGTTGAAATATTTTTTGTCAAAGGCAAGGATGAAAATAGCTAGAATTCTATTTTGAACCATTGATGAACAGTGGTGGGTAGAAATAAGAATTTAAAATAGAATATCGGTAGGTTTAATTTTTACTTTTATGGCTATAACAATAAATACAAGAAAATGAAACTAATACCAAAATGCCGTGTCCATTTGTTACAAAAGAAAATAAAACAAAAATTATTTTGTGTGAGGTTGCTCTTGAAGACTTCTTTTATTCATGAACTGTCATTTTAAATAAGGGACTGATTCCTTAAAGTGTAGAGAGTATAACTTGTTAAGGGTTAGGACATAGTTAAATGCCAATCAGTCACCACAGATTTTCAGCTTTATTTAGACTTTGACATATGTTGACAATTTATTTTATTGTGATTCAATTCATGAGTCAAGATGCTAATCAGAAGATGTTTTAGGCGAAGAACACTAAATATTTTATTATAAAGGTCCAATGTTTTCCATAGCAATTTTGGGCAAGGAAAGAAACTATATTTTCTTTTTTTTAAAAAAAAATATTTTATTGATTTTTTACAGAGAGGAAGGGAGAGGGATAGAGAGTTAAAAACATCGATCAGCAGCCTCCTGCACATTCGTGCCCACAACTAAGGGACATGCCCTTGACCGGAATTGAACCTGGGACCCTTAAGTCCGCAGGCTGATGCTCTATCCACTGAGCCAAACTGCTTAGGGCAGAAACTATATTTTCTTACTAATATGAAGAATTTCATTAGTGATTATAGTCTTTGGGCTAATGGCACCAGATAATAACCATCAAAATTGAATTTAGCACTTCTCCATTTCATGCCCAATATGCCTGTGAAATTTTAAATCAAAGCTATAAAAGTTCTGAAATCATTTATCAGCTGACTTAGTATGAAGAGTTATTTAAGTAAAAAATATCATTTGCTGAATACTTATGAGCTATTCAAGTGGTATGCACAATATAATATTGCTGATCCTCAATTAATCCTGTCAGATAGGTACTGTTATTGAAATTTTACGTATAAGAAAATTGAAACCCTCAGAGTTTCACTAACTTGTCCAAGTTAATACTAGTAGTGCCAGATAAAGCTGAGATTCACACCTAGTCCACTTTCAAGTTCATAGCCACAATTCCCTACCCTTAATCCCATATTACCTTTCTAGGTTTGTTCTATAATCTAAAACTACTAATATTTATAATTAAGTTTATTAAACTAGTAACTGTATTCACAATTGTCTAAGATGTATTTGCATTAGAATTTAGTCAATCACAAAAGGCATTTTTGATATTGAATGAAAAGGTAAACAGGATATTACTTAATTCATTTTTGCCCCCAAACAACAAAGAACCATTGGATTATAAATTTCTTAAATATTAAAAGAGTGTCCTGCTTAATGTGCATTAGATAATTCTTTGATGTTTGTGTATGCATATTTGTCTGGGCCTGGGTGGGTAAATTTCAAATGTGGATAGGTAAATTTCAAAGACATTGTTGCATTGAAGATGACCTTAGGTACAAGTCAAAATTACATCTTGGCTCCTAAGTAAGAAATAATTATGCAAAATGTACTTGGAATTATTGACTAATTATAGCCATAAAGAATTATATTGGGTGGGGAGTCTGGTGGAATAGCTAGATGGTGGGAAGGCATTGTACATCCTGGAATACAAAGTATGTATAGGTTTCTACTTTCAAATTTGTCTTTGTTTTTCTTAATCATTGTTTAACTTCCATCAGTGGTGAATTAGAGGGCCATTGGTCGAGGTATAGTGCTACACTAACTTGAACAATGCCTATTGAATCGCTTCTTTTGGGAAATGTAGGAAAGGTGATTCCCAAAATGGAGAAACAAGATCTTGCTATAAGGCTGATTAGAATACGTACAATAGAACTGTGGGTCAGACATAGGGAGGCGGTCTTTGTGTCCTTTCCAAAGCTCTGTTCTTTCAGGATAAAAGATGCAGTCACTTTGGAAAGTGAATAAAAATTCTAATTTTTCTTTACTTCAAGGTTTACTTTATTCAGTTCTGCCTTGTAGAGTTAGAGGGCATCGTGCCTGCTGTTATGGGCCTCATTTTCAACAGAGAAGTGAATCCTTATATTATAATGAAAAGAATCACAGGTTCAGTGATATTTTATAAAGATGAGATATTAGCATAAGCATGAAAATACAAAGTTAATCAAGGCAGTTATAACTGACACAAAATAGAGAGCAAAAGTTCAATATGTAGGGAGAATGGTGAATGCTTTTCAAAATAATTATTTTCACTAACAAATGTCTGTGAAAGGAGACATCACTGTCACTCACTGGCTTGAAATGACGCTATCATTACTAACTTCCTCATTTGGTTCCACTCGTGATGCTAAGTCAGTCACCAAGCTTTGCTGATGCTGTATAATATTTTCTTCCTATCAATTTCCACCATGTATTAAGATAGAGAACAACACAAATTTACTATCTTACAGTTATGGAGGTCAGAAGTCTGAAATGCGTCTTACTAGGCTAAGATAGAGGTGCATTCCTCCTGGAAGCTCTAGAGGAGGGTCAGTTTCCTTTCATGGCTCACTCCTCTCTCCCAAAGACAGAAGACAGGATATTTAAACCTCTCTCCTGACCCTGACACTCTTGCCTCCTTCTTTCCCTTTTATTTTTTTAAAAAATATATTTTTATTGATTTTTTACAGAGAGGAAGGGAGAGGGATAGAGAGTCAGAAACATCGATGAGAGAGAAACATTGATCAGCCGCCTCCTGCACACCTCCCACTGGGGATGTGCCCGCAACCAAGGTACATGCCCTTGACCGGAATCGAATCTGGGACCCTTGAGTCCGCAGGTCGACGCTCTATCCACGGAGCCAAACTGGTCAGGGCCTTTTTTCCCTTTTAAAAGGAACCCTGCAGGCCCACTCAAGTTATTCACAGTAGACTCCCTATCTGAAGATGCTTAATTAATCACATCTGCATAATTTCTGTTTGCCATATAAGGTAACACATTCATAGGTCATGCTGTCATTGGAATCTGTATTCTGCTCATCACAGTCTACCATTTGACCTCAAAGATTCATAATTTTACCACATGCAAAATGAGTTTTACCACATGCAAAACTCTATTCCAATACCCCAACAAGTCTCAACTCATTACAGCATCAACTCAAATTCACATCCAATCTAAACCTTATCAGATGAAAAGTCTCAGATCTTGTTATCTAAAGCATCTGAATCCAGTGAGAGGTCTGTTTTCTTCCTCAGTGCCGTCAGCAATTGTTAATATCTGTATTTCTAGTAACAGTCTGTTCAAGGCCATCTAGCTTTTACAATCATGCTCCTCAAAATTCCCCCAGCCTCTTGCTCCTGCTCAATTACAAAGGCACTTCCACATTTTTAGGTATTTGTTACAGCAGCAGCCCACTACCAGGTACCAACATGTTAAATTAGTTTTCTATTGTCATCATAGCATATCACTTAGTGGATTAAAACAACACAACTTTATTATCTTACAGTCACCACTGCAACTTAAATCAGAATTTTATTACTTCTTTACTAGATTACTGGAGAAGTGCTCTTCTATTTTTCTTGCCTCTGCATTTTAAAAACACCTCCACTGTCACCACCAACAAAAACAACAGCGGCAATAATAACAACTCTTAATAACTATTGAGTGTTCATAAAGTGTCAGGCACTTCTCTAAGTGTTTTATAAAGATTATCTGATGTGTTCTATACAACAGCCGTATGTAGTAGATACTATTCTTATACCACTTTATAGTTAAAGGAGTTAAGGTAGAAAGATAAAGTAATTGTCTAATCATTATATGGTAGGTTAATAAACATCCAGTCCTTGCAAAAAGAATTGTCTTCCGAAAATATAATTTTCAACTCTTAACTCAAACATTATTATTGTTGTTTCCCTTTAAAATGAAATCCAGATTTGGCTATAATATTCATTACACATTGGTCATTAGTATATTTAACCCCAGTGATATATAATTGCTATTCACCAAACATCCCAAAACCATCTCTATGTTTTTGTGTTTGTTTTTCTTATTTTGAAAGACATTCCTTCAGCTTTCTATATCCTTTAGTCTTCATTCAAACCCCAGGTCCTTTGTTACCTGTCCTAATAATTTATCTATTAAATTCCCTAGTGATCAATACTTGTACAATTCACTTGATTCATGGACAATAACCATGTCCATTTTGTGATTATTTTACGTACAAGATGTTTATTTCTCTTTTGTATTGTCATATAAATGTTACAAGTCTGTTGTTTTATAAAATAGATTATACATTTATTGAAAATTAATGGTGTTCTGCCTGATAAAACATCCAATAACCATTTGGGGTGTGTGTGTGTACGTGTAAAAATTCAAGACTAATTTTAGAATAACAGCCAAAAAAATAAGACATTACAGTTTTATAGTACTAATTTGTATATTCATTATTATTGTTTATTTTTTATAGATGCCACATATTGAACTGATATGAGTGTTATAAATTGAAGGTGGCTTTTGCCATTCCTAGCATTATTTTTTCTATCACAAAACTGTTCTGATTGTTTCTTTTATAATAGCACACAGTTTAGTCAGGCTTATAGGATACCAACAGGACAACAAAAATATTTTTTGGTAACAGAGGAAATCAGTTAAATTTATCTTCCACAGAACAGAACATGAAGTTTCATTCAGTGCCCTTTGGAGCAGTGATTCTCTAATCATGGCCGTGACCTTTCACTAAATGTTTTCTGCATTCACCAATAGCTGACATAATTCCATCAACGTCTAAAGGTGATTTAAGAAAGAAAATAAATTGCATATGTAAAGCCTAGAAGCTCAAAAACGTTAGCTTCCAAAATAAGGGTTTGAACTTTTGTTCCTTATCTCTGCATGAAAGAACAAACATCTCAGAATAAATGTCCTCAATTCAAAAACTATTTACTGAGCGCTTATTATAAAAAATATGCTTATATGTGCCGGAAGACATAAATACACCTAAGATTTTTTTTTTTTTTAAAAAAACGTACTTTTGTGGGGAAATGTTTACCTAACTATTTCACACATGCTATAGGGTTTTCAGCACTATCATACAGAAAAAGATAAAATATTGTCACGGTCTCAGCAAGAAAGCAGAAGAGAATAAAATTTGGGCCATTTGAAAAAAGTTTAATAAAAGGTGATTACAAAGTTGTGAGCAGGATGTAGAGAAAGGGCAAGGTAACACCACCTTTGGCTTAAAGAAGAGAGGAAATAGTCATTGGAACTCAGAAGAGTTTTTAATTTTTTAAAATTAAATTTATTGGAGTGATATTGGTTAATAAGATTAGATAGGTTTCAAGTGTGCATTCCTGTGACATATGATCTGCATATTGCATTGTGTGCTCACCGGTTTTTGGAGGAGTTAAGGTAAAATAAAATGTTTTTGGTCATTTGTGGAATATAATGAACAACATAAACTGATGAACAAAAACAGATCCAGAGACGGAGAAGCATCGATTAGATGCTCAAACCTCAGAGGGAAGGTAGGGGAGGGTGGGGGTAAGGGGGAGAGATCAACCAAAGGACTTGTATGCATGCATATAAGCCTAACCGATGGACACAGACAACGGGGGAGGGGGAGGAGGGCAGTAGAGGGAGAAGGACACATATGTAATACCTTAATCAATAAAAAATAAAAAAAGGTGGAGGGAAGACAACAACACACACACCTTATAATCCTCAGTTTAAAAAAGAAAAGAAAAGAAAGAAAAACAGGAAAGAATGGCTGGTGTTTTATAAAACACTTCGTGCTAAAATTTGCCTTCTCACTTCAGAAACAACAAGGAGCACGTCAGTGGGCAGGCTCTGCGGGTTCTGGGGTGACATAGTGTAGTTGCTTGGGATATGGACCTTTAAGGGCACACATGGGAAAGCTCTGTGGTCCTACCCTGCTTTCTTTCTTTTGAGCTGTTAGCTGACTTGTAAGCAGGGCACATTCAAAGTGCTGTATGATCTGGAATTTTGCAGTTCACCTGACTCACCAAAAAATTCTTCTTCTAACGAAAAAGTATCATTGTAAAATATAGTTACCACCTCTATTTTCCTAGCTAACCAATAGATTTGATTCTTAGAGTCAAAAATGTTTGTTTGTTTGTTTGTTTGTAGATTAAATGTCTCAAATTTGATGTTAACTCCATTTGGCTAGAAGCTGCACAATGCAGTATTATTTCTCAAAATGGTTAATTTTTGATGATGAGAATAAAATTACTCACATGTTTGTATTTAATTATATTTTGCATCAGTAGTTTTAAAAAAATATTTGATCAACATTCTTTATTTTGTATAATAGACAATTTCTATGTGGTCTAAATACAATTTTCCCTTTAAGAATTAATAGTCATAGATTAACTGAAAATATGGCCTACCTGGTTTGATTGTTATTCTCTTTAATCAATAAATGAACTTAAGATATCAATTTCCTTTTACTTTTAAAAAATCAGCTGAGAAACTGACTTCGGTCTAAAAAATCGACAAAATTATGGCTTTATGTGGAGCAGGTTCCCTCCCTTGGAAAGACTCACAAAGTATCAGTTTTATTATTTGTGATGTCCATCTCCTGAAAATTTTATATGATGTTATTAAGCCTTATTTTATTGCTTAGGAATTTTAACGACATGCTTCACGCTCATGTTTTGTATCATTTGTAGCCTGAGAAAATGCACTGAATACAATTTGATTTCTAAATTTATTTTAACTGCCTTTATTTTAACAAGAAGACAAAAAACCCCCATAGAGTAGAGATGTGCTATTCCATGTGAAGTATTGTTATTCTGGTCAAAGTCTTATTTTAGAAATTAAAATGCTACTTCTCAGGCTCCACAGCTCACTGGATCATTCTGTGAACAAAAGAGAGCAATTACAGGCTGTGATTAAGGCAGTATGAGTGTGGGCATCAATACAACTTTTTAAGAGTAAGTGACACGGGTCAGAGACCCTGGTGGCAAAAGCGTGTTAGTGGCATCGACTTCATGGTTAGCACTGTCCTAGATAGGACTTGAAAGGTGTAACCCAGATGCAAGAGACTGACAAATTCTCAAGTCTCGCATCCCGTAATTTGTATCTATCAACTCAGATGGTCCTTGATGTTTCTTTCATAAGGACCCTCTGATATCAATGTAGCAGATAAGCTTTTGAAAATGAGAGTATTAGGATGTAAGCTAGTCAGGACCTGGGAAGATGTGCTTGAAAGATGAAATACTTCAATTTCACAAGAATCAGAAACGGACTCATACAGAGGAAGAGAACAGGTAGAGATCAAGTCTAAATGAATAAACACCCATGTAAAGAGGAAATGGGGAAAAACACCTGCTGCAGCCCTTCTCAGCTATTTGCTGTAAAAAGGAAGGAACTCCTACCATTTGCAACACAATGGATGGACCTGGAGAGCATTATGCTAAGCGAAATAAGCCAGTCAGAGAAAGATAAATATCACATGATCTCACTCATATGTGGGATATAATGAACAATGTAAACTGATGAACAAAAACAGATCCAGAGACAGAGAAGTGTCGATCAGATGCTCAAACCTCAGAGGGAAGGTAGGGGAGGGTGGGGGTAAGGGGGAGAGATCAACCAAAAGACTTGTTTGCATGGATATAAGCCTAACCAAGGGACAAAGACACCAGGGGGGTGAGGGCATGAGTGAGGGGGTGGGAGGGAGGCAATGGAGGGATAAGGACACATATGCAATATCTTAATCAATAAAAGAAAAAAGAAGTAAAACACACAAAACCCTTACAAGTGGCAGGTGAGAGTGGGTCCCTTACAATTATTTCTTATCACTGGTAGCTCATTACAAAGTATTCATTTGGCTTTTTTCCCCCTCTTTTTTCTCTCAACTAAGTTGCTTGTCATCTTCAGGAGTGTGTGAAATGAATGAATCAGGTAAGTTCCTTTTGAGAAGGGAGAAGTACCTGATCAAGATGAATCTCAGTTAATATTTCAGGCGATGGGGCTGATGGGTAAGCAGCACCCCTTACGGAAAGCTCTCTGGGCAAAGCCTGTTTCTGCTTCACGTGTCACACATCATGGAGACAAAATAGATGCCGGAGTAGAACCAACACTCACTGAGGAATGAGCGGCTAATCCTCAGCCTGAGGAAGGGGGTGGCATAAAAATTTTCTCCCCGAGATAAAACATTTCCATCATTAATAGAAAACGCTCATTTTTATAGACCTGTCTGGAGACTTTTTAGAATTTCAGTGTGCTAACAGAGAAGTACATTCTGCTTAATGGCATCAACATTTTTACTGCCTTGTCATTAGAGTTAATGCGAATGGCGGGTATAGTATTGTCAAAGGCCATTTACATGGGTTGTTCAAGTAGTCCCCTGTCTCTCTGACTAATTAGACATGAGTTGTTAGCTCTTTTTATTATTTTTGAAACTGCTCACATCAGTGTAGTACATTTTGCATAATTTATCCAGTTCTGCACAGTCGAAAATTCTCTCTGTACCAGCTAGGGCATTGCTCACTGCCAATTTGTTACTGGCCCATTACCGTCTTAGGTTGAATGATCTTACAGAACGATCCATTTGTTTGAATAAGGAATCTTTCGATAAAAACATTTCCCACGTTTTAATTATTAACATTTATATTAAAACACTATGTTAAATTTTAACAGACAAAACTAAAAGTTATTAAAAATGAACATTCTTGATTTTGTAAATTTGCCTCATTATTTTAAAGGCAAAATCTTATTCGAGACTCCTAGTTCTTGTCACCTTTTCCAAGGGGCATTCCAAAGACTTATTTATTATTTTTATCTTCTAGCGCAATTAAAGTTTATCAACAGAGAGACTGCAGTGGTGTAATTTGCATATATGCAGTCTTCATTTTGCACAATGCTATGTTAATCGAAACTCTTGCTTCTTGGAATCATCTCCTCCCCTTTTACAGGTCCTTGGTAACAACGGAGACATACAAATCAAGGACGCAGTTCCAAAATATCTCAGTCTCGATTAACACTGTGGTTTGCAAAACAAAAACTGACTGTAATGTTTTAAAAAATATATATTTTATTGATTTTTTTTTACAGAGAGGAAGAGAGAGGGAGAGTTAGAAACATTAATGAGAGAGAAACATCAATCAGCTGCCTCCTGCACACTCCCTACTAGGAATGCGCCTGCAACCAAGGTACATGCCCTTCACCGGAATTGAACCTGGGACTCCCTCAGTCCGCAGGCAGATGCTCTATCCACTGAGCCAAACCGGTTAGAGCTTGACTGTAATATTAATAGTATAACTTTTCTCTTTAATTCAGTAAATTAAGAATAACCAAATATTTCCTATTACTAAGCAATGTAGAGTACTTTTTCTTAGATGAATTCTCAAATTCGCTAAAATATTAGATATGCACATCTAATATTTGGAGTGAATAATTATATGCTTTTAATTAATCTTGTTTTCTGAAAGTGAAAAATACAATCATTACTGGTATCTTGTTATCGAATCGGGTTGTTTTCCTGAGCAGGATGCAGGGGGTGATTTCTTTCCTGGGTTCTTGTCCAGGCGGATTTAAAGAATGAAGCCATGGACAAGAGATGGTAGATAAAAAGGGTGGAAATTTATTGGAAGCAAACACAGACTCCCACATGGGTCCCAAGGGGGTAACCTACTGAGCTCCTTTTTGCTAAGGTTTATAAAGGCTGCAGTTCTTTGTCTCTTTATACTGCCTTCCAGTTGGTAGGATATCAGCTTCAAAGCTCAAAACCCACGTGGTGCCCCCTCTGCCTACCTCCCACTTCAGTGGTAGAATTCTCGATCTCCCCGTGAAAATCCGTTTTCCTCTTTTTCCAATTTGTCAACATTTCTCTATCCTCTGTGTAAGTCTGTTTCCTTTTCCTGCCCATACCCTGTGGCTTTTCCCATCTTCTGTGAATGGATGTCTTTCTCTCCCCTCACCTTGTGGTACCTCTTTTTTCTCTCTCTGAGAATGTATGCCCTTTGGCAGCTCCAAGCCCTCACCTACGCAGTCCTCCCCCATGGACCCTCTTTATTCCTAAAACTCCCTTAACCTGCTTATCTAATCTAATGAAAGAGAAACATACAAATTGACCATCCCTCCACGATGCCCCAAGCCATGCCCACCAGCCAATCAGAGCAACTATATGCAAATTAATCCAACCAAGATGGCGGCTGGCAGCCACAGAACTGGAGCAAGGAGGAGGCTTGATTGCCCCAGCAATGGAGGAAGCCAAGCTTCCCGCCTGCCCTGGCCGGCTGTGGCCTCTGCTAAAGGCAACAAAGTTTCAATTATAGAAGCTAAATAAATCCCAGTTCCCTGCTTCCAGCCAGCCTCAACTGGGAGCTTGGGTGGCTGGGGGGCTTGGCCAGCTTGCAAACAGCCATCAGCCCCTCACCCAGGCTGGCCAGGCACCCCAGCGGGGACCCCAGCGGGACCCCCACCCTGATCCAGGACACCCTTCAGGGCTAATCAGCCTGCCCCCACCAATGCACCAGGCCTCTATCCTATATAATAAAAAGGTAATATGCAAATTGACCCTAACAGCAGAATGACTGGTCACTATAACACACACTGACCACTAGGGGGAGCTCTGCTCAGCCACAAGCCAGGCTGACTGCTGCCAGTACAGCGATGGTGGTGGGTGCTTCTCCCACCTTACGTACCTGGGTTGCGGGCACTTCCCCGGTGGGGGATGTGCGGGAGGCAGCTGATCGATGTTTCTCTCTCATCGATGTTTCTGGCTCTCTATCTTTCTCCCTTCCTCTCTGTAAAAAATAAATAAAATATATTTAAAAAAAATATTCTTAATTTTAAACATGTACACAATTATTTTAATTTTTACACATTGCATTACCCAGACATGATCTTCATGTAGTTGCAGTGATGTTGCTTATTTCATTTTTAAATGTAATAAGTCCTGTTAGATAATAAAAATTCAACTGAGTAAAGTTAAAGATCACATTGGCTTTATTCAACAATTCATGAATTGGGCCCCATCCCATCTAGCAAAAGAGCTTTGCTGAGCCCCCATGGACCCTCTTTATTCCTAAAACTCCCTTAACCTGCTTATCTAATCTAATGAAAGAGAAACATACAAATTGACCATACCTTCACTATGCCCCAAGCCATGCCCACCAGCCAATCAGAGCAACTATATGCAAATTAATCCAACCAAGATGGCGGCTGGCAGCCACAGAACTGGAGCAAGGAGGAGGCTTGATTGCCCCAGCAATGGAGGAAGCCAAGCTTCCCGCCTGCCCTGGCCGGCTGTGGCCTCTGCTAAAGGCAACAAAGTTTCAATGATAGAAGCTAAATAAATCCCAGTTACCTGCTTCCAGCCAGCCTCAACTGGGAGCTTGGGTGGCTGGGGGGCTTGGCCAGCTTGCAAACAGCCATCAACCCCTCACCCAGGCTGGCCAGGCCCCCCAGCGGGGACCCCAGCGGGACCCCCACCCTGATCCAGGACACCCTTCAGGGCTAATCAGCCTGCTCCCTTCTTCCCTGAAATCAATAAAAATATATAAAAATCCTATGAAGACCGGTCACTTTGACATGCACTGACCACAAGGGGGAAGATGCTCAATGCAGGAGCTGCCCCCTGGTGGTCAGTGCACTCCCACAGGGGGAGCTCTTCTCAGTCACAAGCCAGACTGACTGCTGCCAGCACAGCGGTGGTG
Organism: Myotis davidii; assembly: GCF_000327345.1. Taxonomy (NCBI): domain Eukaryota; kingdom Metazoa; phylum Chordata; class Mammalia; order Chiroptera; family Vespertilionidae; genus Myotis; species Myotis davidii. Next base: position 827,429 of record NW_006299372.1, on the reverse strand, counting down.
GTGGGAGCATCTCCTCAACAGCACTCAGGATGTCCAACTGCAGCTTAGGCCTGATCCCCGCTGGCAAGTAGACATCCCCTGAGGGCTCCCAAGCTGCCAGAGGGATGTCTGATTGCCAGGGAGCGGGCCTAAGCCAGCAGGTGGACATCCCCTGAGGGGTCCCAGACTGCGAGAGGGCAAAGGATGGGCTGAGGGACCCCCGAGTGCACAAATTTTTGTGCACTGGGCCTCTAGATTTATCCATAACACTCATTTCATTATTACCTCATGTTATGATGGTCACCTGGATTTTGAAGTACTTGACATTGGGAATTTTTAGTTTTGTCCCTATAACATGTTTCTTCTCTAAAATTCTTAAAGTTGTCTTGGAAACAACTATAGAACATTTATCACCTCTGGCACATTCATATTTTTAAAAAAGTATACCCTAATTTCAGAAGGATCAAAGAAAAAACAAGTTTAATTTAAAATAATCATTTAAAGATAGCTCTAAATAAAAAATATTCTTGCCGAAACCGGTTTGGCTCAGTGGATAGAGCGTCGACCTGCGGACTGAAGGGTCCCGGGTTCGATTCCGGTTGAGGGCATGTACCTGGGTTGCGGGCACTTCCCCGGTGGGGGATGTGCGGGAGGCAGCTGATTGATGTTTCTCTCTCATCGATGTTTCTGGCTCTCTATCTTTCTCCTTCCTCTCTTGTGATAAATCAATAAAATATATTTTTTTAAAAAAAGAAAAAAGATAATGCCCAGTGATGTGTCAAGTTTTATGGGGGGAAAATCAGGATAAAGGGCTAGGAAGGATATGGGGAATGCTCTTTTAGCTGGATAGACAAAGAAGACCTCCTAAGGGAAGAGCACATAGGTAGAAATCTAATCATTAAATGAAGGAGGCAGCTATGTGGATTTCTAGAGGGAATCTATTCTAGGGGAAGAGAAATGGCCATTGGCAGTGGTCCTATGATAGGGGCTTGGTTGGCATGTGGGAGGAGAAGG